>NC_140001.1:33514623-33802267 GCF_964263955.1 Coregonus lavaretus
TCACAGGGATGAATTTGCTCGACTCTCAGGAGGGACTCACCTTAAACAACTTATCTCAACTGAACCTTTGTAACGATGGAATTTATATAGTAGTGATTAATGCACAGTTGGATAAAGCAAATATTTAATGTAACATTTTCTCATCAAATCATATTTTGAAGAAAATGATTCAATAATGAAAATTGGCTTGAAACAGAATTTGATTTTCTTTGATTTACAATTTACGCTTGAGCAGCATTAGCTTGTTGTAATAATAATAATATAATATGCCATTTAGCAGACGCTTTTATCCAAAGCGACTTACAGTCATGCGTGCATACATTTTTGTGTATGGGTGGTCCCGGGGATCGAACCCACTACCTTGGCGTTACAAGCGCCGTGCTCTACCAGCTGGTGGCTCGTGTTGTGTGTAGGGTCTTTGTACGTTCTCAGCTCCTGCTAAGATCCTGCAGAGGCTGAGCCACCATACAGCAGGACCCTCTCCTCTCCTCTCCTCTCCTCTCCTCTCCTCTCCTCTCCTCTCCTCTCCTCTCCTCTCCTCTCCTCTCCTCTCCTCTCCTCTCCTCTCCTCTCCTCTCCTCACCTCTCCTCTCCTCTCCTCTCCTCTCCTCTCCTCTCCTCTCCTCTCCTCTCCTCTCCTCTCCTCTCCTCTCCTCTCCTCTCCTCTCCTCTCCTCTCCTCACCTCACCTCTCCTCTCCTCTCCTCTCCTCTCCTCTCCTCTCCTCTCCTCTCCTCTCCTCTCCTCTCCTCTCCTCTCCTCTCCTCTCCTCTCCTCTCCTCTCCTTTCCTCTCCTCTCTGACAACCTCATGTGCTGGGATTGTGGGCTGGCTGGCTCTCAGGTGGCACAACAGTGCCCCCTAATGTTACCTTGGCTAAGTCTGGACTGAGAGAGCTCAGCTCTGCTTAGAGAGAGGGTCATGGTGAGAATAAGGAACTCAGTCAGGTGGTCCTCTGTAGCTCAGCTGGTAGAGCACGGCGCTTGTAACGCCAAGGTAGTGGGTTCGATCCCCGGGACCACCCATACACAAAAAATGTATGCACGCATGACTGTAAGTCGCTTTGGATAAAAGTGTCTGCTAAATGGCATATTATTATATTATAGGTGCAGAGAAGGGGCTGCTTCTCAATAAAGCAGATTGAACACAAGTCAAGGAGGCACTGTGTTGGATGTCTATGGGTGAAGTAGAGTACAGTAGCTGTATTGGAACTGGGAGTTCTTGTGTCCATATACAGTAGATCAGAGGAAATATGAGATGTCGATGTTAGCCATCTTGGTGGATCCTATGGAATAGAATGAGTGTGTCTCTAATCATGACCATTTTGATGGATGTGTCATGAGTGCAATGCAGTTTGTCACGTTCTCTAAGGTGTCCCATCTTTGTATGGAAACTACCAATGTCTTCCACAGAGGTCATCCATCTAACCAGACTATTAATGTTTCTCCTTCCTCTTGTCTTCCAGGTATCTGATGTAGGATCCGAGAAACTCTTCTCCCCCACTACACCCAAAGGTAGGACTTTTGTTCTTCTATATTCACACTACAAACAATTTCCCCCCTGTGTAGTCCACCATCATCCTTATAGATTACATGTCAATGAACACCAAGGTAGTTTATAACATGTTTTAAATTATGTCTTCTGATTCTGACCTGATTGAGCACAAACCAGAACATCCACATTTGTATATTTTCTTCCCTGTGGAACTGTATTGGGACACCCAACCCGAAGGCCTACATATCTCCCCTTTCCACACCCAACATTCAGGCTCATTAGAGTGGATTCACAGGCTCCGTACCACATGCTCCCAGTCCACAAATGGGAAGGTCCCCCCAGGCTATACAAGGCTTCTGACAGCAGGCCAGACAGTAATGGCGGCCAGGGGCCAGGACAGAGGAGGGATGAGGAGGGAGAGGCCTGAGCCTCTCAGTCGACATAATCACATGTCCACTGGGAATTGACGGAGGGTTTAGGGGTAGTAAGAGGGTAGGAGAGGAGTGCTGCACCTGTACTCAGGCTTAATGGGGAGCTGGTGTAAGGATGTGGAGGGAAGGGTAATGTGAAGGAGGGGAGGGGAGGGGAGGAGGGCAAGGGAGCGGAGGGGAGGGCGGCAGGGGAGCGGAGGGGAGGACAGTCCCCTGGCTGATGAAAGATAGCAGCATGTATCCCATGTTCGCCCAGGGCAGGAACCAGACCCATTAACAGATGCTGCATGATGGATATTTGTGTAAAATGGGGCCATTTTCAGGAGGAGATAGAAAGGGTGCATGTTTGCAGGCCAGCTTGCCCAACCTGTTTTATGCCTGAACAGAAACAGTAAATAACAACTTTCAGACATTACAGTAATGAGCTCGTGATTTTCAAAACAACCAGGGCACATGTCCAGGCCTCAAGTTTGCCACTGTTGTTGTCAGTTTAGATTGTTGTTGTTGGCCTAGTTGCTGGTTTTCACAAGCATGCACATGCAGACACACACACACACACACACACACACTGACTCTCTCCCCCATTCAATCTAGAGAGGGCCTAGCAAGGTCTTGGGGAAATCCTGCTAATGTGAGTCCCATTCCATGTCCAATGCACACCAGGCTGGCCCAGGGATTAGGACCGGAGAATTACATCCATGCAATCCCATCAGCGGTCCTCGCCTGTTTGTCACAGGGATCAATGACACAATGTGTGTGTGTGTGTGTGTGTGTGTGCTCGTGCATGTGTGTGTTTGTGAAAGACTGGCAACAATAAGGGCACCAGATTAGGATTAGGATGAAAAGGGAAAGCCAGGGGACGGCTCTGGCTGGATCATCTGATTCAGTGATGAGTGAGAGGTTATTATCATGTTAGCTGCTACCATTGCACCCAGTCCCTTTGCCAACGTACTGTAATGGATCCTAGTTTTAGGTCCTCTGTGTGTGTTAGTGTGTGAGTGAGTGTGTGTGTATGTGTGTGTGTATGAGTGTGTGTGTGTGTGCATTAATGTGTGGTTCATACATGAATGTGCATGTGTGTGTACGGGTTAGCCAGGCCTGTGTGTAGAATGCAGAGCAGCCTGGGGGATGTTTTTCTATATCTATGTCCCATTACCAGTCTGCCTCTCAGTCCTTAGGGACCAATCTACAATCCTCTCAGCCTCTGATCACTGGGCCTGCACAGCTATTGGCTCCGAGAGATTGGGTGCACTCACACACATACACACACACACACACACACACACAGTTGGTATAGCACTGAAAGTGCTAATGAGCATTTTTACTGATTTCCTGCATTTTGACATTTTGCTAATTTCTGAACATGTCACCTTTTATTAGTCATTTTAGATGAGTGGCATCATCACCAAGCTGCAGTGTTTTGATGGCATGTTTAGGACTATCAGAAGACAGGACAGTCCAACATAGTAATCATTGAAGGCAGTGAACCACAATAATGGCCTTAAAGGGATACTTCGGGATTTTGGCAAGGAGGCTCTTTATCTACTTCCCCAGAGTAGGATAACTAGCGCTAGTGCAATTGCTAACTAGCGTTAGTGCAATGACTGGTATTTTATGATATCTGCTAGAATGTTAGCAGATACCATAGATTTCCAGTCATTGCACTAACGCTAATTAGCATTGGCTCGCGGAACTTCATCTAACTTCCTTCATACAGGACGATTTAGACAAAATCTCGATGTATCCCTTTAAGTAACACTCAGAAATCCTAACAGTTTTTTCCTCATAATTTCCTAGAGCATTTCTTCTTCTCTGTATTACTACCTTCTTCACAGCATCTATGCAGTTTTATTTACGCTATGGAAAACAGAATTGTTCAACCTTCTAGAGTCTGACCTTAGTGCATGACTGCAGTGCTTCCAATGATTAGGTAAGAAGGTTCCGGTAGCTACCAGCTAGCTCCAGTATGGTAAAGGACTGATGTTACCTAACCATTATCAGAGTTGTTGTTTAGCTTCGTCGTGAACTTCCTGAAAATTATTGATTTCTTGGAGGAGAAACACTGTCTTAAAGTCTTGTGTGGGGCTTTGGGGCATTGCATTGATTGAAAGAGATCTGGTTGCAGTTCAGAGTTGACTTTTCTCAGTTCTTGGAAGGCGAATAAAAAGCTAAATGTAGCTGCAGAGCACGTATGGGTCCTGCCACCAGGAGAGGATAAACATACTTTGTGGGTACTTACGAAAGGAGAGAGTGACGTACCACCTACCTCGCAGAAACTGGAAACACAGAGACGCTAGTGAGAGCAGGAAATGTCTGAGGGGAACAGCACTCTAGCTCTCTCACTCTGCCTGGGAGGCCATTTTGGCTCTGTCGTGTCTAACAGGGGTTTTCTGTGAGTGGATAGACAAACCAAATTTGTTCTCTGAGACAAACCAGGGACATCTTGGGATAGGTGGGGGAGAAAGATTGGTGAAAACCCATTTCTGAAGTGGATTTGTGCCCATATAATCCTGATTAATTTTGACCCGTTGTGCTCATTTTAAACAGCGCATTACAGTAAGCGTGAACACAGCGAGCTTCGGGCTAAACCAGGAGCTTAGCGGCTTTGAGAGGCTTAGCAGCAGATGGCATTTTAAGCCGGACTTAATAAATTGTTTCCATTAAACTTACCGGCCCACACATACTGGATTAGGCGAGTGGAACAAAGGAAGGAGAAGAGTGAGCAGAAGAAGTGGAAAAAACACAACAGCCACCACCACCACACACAACTGACTCTCAACCTCTACTGTAACCACGGTTAAAGGTGGTACATGGTTTAGGCTACTACTGCTAGGCTCACGAAGGTGGAATCCACTGTAGTTGGATGTAGGCATCAACTCGTCACGGATGTCAGAGACTAATTTGCTTAATTGACGTGAGGGTAAACAAATAAACAAATGAATAAACCATTTAGCTTCCCCTGTGGAGGATTTAGCCTTGTTTATCATTACCTGTTTATATATAAACACCATACAATACAAACACTGTAATATCCAGAGGATTGGTATTCAGAATAGCTTTTTGTCCTAGTATTTTTCATATCCAGAATTCTCAGTACCATTGTTGAGAACCCATTCCTTGTGGGGCTGAAGCCCCCCCCCCTCTCCCTCCTATGAGCTCATGGTAGCTCTCTAAGCTCTCATTATGTGCTACACAGCCCAGGTTCCCCGTGTCGAATCGCTAATCAAGCGGCCTGTCTGCTCTGCAGCCCTGCTTGCCACTCAATAGGTGCTGAGTGCCCTTTGTTCCTGAAGGCTGCTGTTTGCTGCATGTCAATAACAGGTCTATGGCTTGGGTATAGAGGCCTATAGGCCCACTCCACACACACAGCCAGGAATATAGAATAGAGTCAGTCATACCTCCTGCATACACAAAGGAAAAGAGAGAGAGCAGAGACTAGAGAGGAGAGGGGGAGGTTGGGTGGGTCAGGGGCAGGGAGAACAAGCAGATGAGAGTGTGTTTGTAATGCACCAGACGGCGCTCCTCTGGCCGGGTCATTGTGATGTATTGCTAACTTCAGCGCTGCGGCGGCACAGTGTTTGTGGGCTTTCGCCCATTAAATAATGACCAGCTAATCAGCTTTGCAGGTTGTTGAGTCTGAGTGAAGGAGTGGAGCGAGCGGGTAGGGAGAGAGAGTGGCTGACTGGGCCAGGCAGAGCTGGGCTGGGTTGGGGGCAGACAGGGTGTGTAATAGTGAGAACACAGGGAAGGCTGCAGGGGCTTTCTGTAGCCTACGCAGCCAGATTAGAGGGCTGTATTAAAAGCAGCCGTCACTATGGAGGAATCTAAGCCTGGTAAACCTCATTGCGGTACCTACTCTGATTGGTTTGACGAAGCGCAGCTTGCTGGAAATGCTTTCTTTATCAGGGCCTGATGGCCTGTATTGACAGAACACTTATGTCTTGGCGCTGGGGGGGGGTTGTCATTTGCCACAGACAGACAGTAATGTGTACTGTGCCATGGGGAGCTGGGTTGTTCCAGAAATACCATGCTGCTGCTGGATGTTCTGCCCATAGAATAGAATGATTCTATTTCTATGGTTCCGCCATCACCGCTATCCCCATACTACCACCTCCGTAGGTATTGTCAAACCTGTGCTAAAGCTAATTTGTTTCTCTGATTCAATTACAATTTTAAACAGGAGTAAATCCTTTCAGAATACCCAAGCCCTTAATATGTTTCTCCCTCCCTGTGCTGTCTGTCGCCAGCCGGGGAAAAACAACGTCACTAGAATCAGTGGAAAAACCAAAGCGTGTTTGAGTTTCTTTCTTTATTAATCCCCTCAGCTATTATTGTTCACGGTTATAGGAGAGCTTATGAGCTGGGTGATGATTTGTTTTTGGAGAAAGCGCCTGTTATTAATGCTCCTTTTATTGATAGTACTAATGCTGTTTGTGCAGTCGTCTCTGTCAGAGAGATGAAAATAAATAGAGGGAGTGCTGCGGAGATAAGACACGTGTTTAATTATTAATTGAGCCATTACTGACAGAGATTGCCTTTTTTGATTTAAGGCAGGAAGCTGGCTTCAGGGAGAGAAAAAGCAATTACAGAATTCCCAGCCTGCACTGCAGCTGCCCATTGCTCCGCCGTGCGAGAGCGGAAAAACACACCCTGTCAAACCGCCTTATTCCATAAATTATTTTAATTCTTCTTCAATATTTATAGCGTTTTAAATTAAGATTACATTGTCATGTTCTATTTATAGGGAGTGGCAGGCAGGGAGGCAGGGATGCGGGCGTGCCAACAGGACTAAGCCACAGCCACCGCACCTCCCTGGTCGCTCCTCTCCTCTGCTCTGGAAGCCAACTGGAGGGATTTGTTAGGTTTATAATACAGTTGTCCTGTTTTTCTGTCCTAAATATACTTATTTTTTTTCAATGTCCATTTTCTCTCAGACTTTTCTAGAAGGGCAATTAGTTCCCTTGCAATGTCAATGCTGATATGTCACGCGATCCCATTATTAGTTCCATTAGAAAACTGCCTGCTCTGTGCAATGAAATATTAACTTAGCTCCTGTGTAGAGTTGCGCTATGCTAAGTGGGGACTTGCCGTCCAAACATTGGCCCCGAGCAGATATTTTAGCTACTGCACCTGGTTCGTGTTCAGTAGGCACGAAACTGATTAAAATAGTCCCAAACAGAGTGAAACCACGAGGCTCTATCTAAATGAACCAATATGAAAAGTTCGTTTTTGGTTTGTCCTTGCAAAACGTTTCCCCACTTTTTAATACAGTGCAACTCTAGACAGGAGCTGAAGTCATGCCAGTCCCTGTCATCCCTGTCCTTAAAGGGCACCACCAGGCTGGCAAGAAACCCAACACCTGTCCATCATCCTTATCACTGACTGTCGTCAGTGTCAATGGGTGGTGCAGGGCTGTTGTGACAGAGAGTGGGAGTGTAGTTGAAGGCTTTGTGATTAGGCCTCTCTCTGTGCAGCTGTCTCAGTGGTTCATAGACTGAATATGGATCCAGCTATAGTGCTGCTGAAGAGACAACAGCTAAGGGAGCAATTACTAAGAAGTCACTTGTGGCCACCACTGATCTTTTCTGGGAGGTGGTTTATGAGGGATGTGTGACGTCTGGCCATACAGCTGCCTAGCATATTGTTCAATATATTCTTTTTATCATTGAATGATAAAAGGAATATAATGTATCATCTCAGCTGTGCTTCCTATTTCAATACAGAGTGATATATAGTTTAGTGAGAATTAGGTTTACTACATTGAAACATACAAAACTGTTTTGTGTAAAGCCACTGAGTAGCCTGAGCAGCAGAGCCTGGCTGTGCCTCCTCCTCCTCCCCCCTCTTCCTCCTCCTTCTCCACTCAGACAGAACAGAACTGGTTTAGTTGTTTCAGTGGCCATCTGAGGACCGCTTTGCTCGATCAGCCATTCCCCCTGCCAGTCGAGACACCGGGGGTCAGGGTTAAATGATAAACTGACGCGTAGGAACTCCCATCTTTGTCTTTGTGTGAACTTCTGCCGTCAGCGGCACTGCGCAACAAATCAGGAAAACAGATGTGGCGTTGCCTCGGCTATGACCTCGAGGTGACACTTCCTTACACCTCGGCTGACATTTCTATCTGTGCACACATCACATCAGCCCACGCTCGGATGAGCTCGCCACACACCTCGGTACTGAAGCACACTCTATGAGTAAACGCGAAGCAGGCCCATTTAACCAATGATAGGCTCATGTTTGCGAGACAAGAGGGTGAGATATTGTTTAATATAACGTTTGTTTGCTAGCGTTTGCTCTGCAGCGGCTGGCCACACACTTTGAACAGAGAAAGGATGGTAAGTGGCTGGCTCCTATTGGTGATTAAATCCTTTGTCCTCCCTCAGCAGCTGAGAGTATAGACAGGACATAGAGATAGTAGAAAGAACTCAACCCAACCCTACTTAGCGATGGTCTCCACTGCTCTGTCTGACCGAGCCCCTTTAGGAAGCCCAGTCCTCTCTAACTATGTCACTGTGGCATGGCTAGGCTGTGAGATCAGAGCGTTCCTGATGATGGAAAGGCTCTGCTCTCCCCTGCGGCTATGGGACCAGCTTGTGAGCCATAGAACCACTCTGTCATGTAGACAGAACACTGTCATCTCCATGGAAATTAGCCACCAACCAACTAACCAATCAACCAAACCCATGGGCAGCTCCCTTTAAGTGACCGTTTCAGTAGGGGGCTGATCTAGTGCTTTGGCACCACTCATCTGAACCCAGTATAATCTCTCCTTCTCCAAGAGAAAGACAATCAGCTGCCGAATAGGAAGAGGTATTTGCATTGTTTGTTTGGGAAATGCATGATGGTTTTCTTATCTCTGAAGCTAGTCAGCCTTGAATGTAGAGTGTGCTGTGTGTGTGTGTGAATGCAGCTCGATCCGCTTGCTTTTTCAATCCTTTCTTCCTAGCTACACTTGTTCTGTAAGCTGAGCTGTGTGTGTTTTTTTGCTGCTGTGTTTTGTTTGAAGAAGGTCCCAGCTCCCAGCTCTGTGCTTTTAGCCTGTCTGTGTTGTGCATTCAGAGCCAATGTTGTTTGCAGATGAGGCTGTGAGGCTGTAATGTTCATTGACAAAGCCAGATGGTGGGTGATTGGGGCACACATGCAGCTTGGATAATGTACAATCACTGGCAGAGGACAGTCGGCAGCCTAGATGGATATTACAAACATGCTTGTAATGGATTTTACGTTTTGGGAAGCAGTTCACACAGGCTTATAAAGATTGGAACTCCACAGCCAAGAACAGGATGGAAGTAAAAGGGTTTAAATTCCATGACGAGGCAAGGACATCCATACTCCATACGCTGAGGGAGAGAGCATGCCATACGGATGCTGTGTGAGATGAGAGTCCACACTAGGGAAGTGAGTCCAAATCAAACAGAAATATCAGCCATGGCATATGAAGTATTTTCATAGGAGGCGGGTGGTCCACTTCTGGTGTTTGTACAGTACACTGCTAGCTCTCCCTCAGCACACTCCTCATGTGGTAGCATAAACTGAATGTATGTGTTGCTTTCAGTGCTCCACACAGCACCACACATGTTGGGTGTGGTAGACCCCGGCAATTACCCTAAACTCAGCACATGGCCAAATGAGTAACGAGATATGCACCACTGAGAAGGAACAGTGGGTTTAAATCAAACCCCTTTTTTACCCCCGCCAGCGTCATTAATCGCTCCCCGTGTTTTGTTAAGAGAGACAAGCGGTAATTCGTTCAGACACGGGTTCCGCCTTTGGAAAAAATAATCATGGAGACCATAGTGTGGTTCAAACCCCCCCCCCCCCCCCCCCCCCTCCCAATAATCAAGCGGTCATCTGTTTGGCTGTTGGTTTTGGCTACCACTGGTATTCCCCACGCTGCGGCTCTGGGCCCGGCCGGCTCTGACTGGCCCCCTAATGGCTGCTCACTCTAATGCCCCATTCAGACATCCACAGCAGCGCTGCCTGGTATCAAACCAGACCAGAGAACCTGTAATTCTAGTACTGCTGTGGAGAGGAGGAAGCATCAGGACTGAGAGCCCACTGCTGTTTGCTTTGGGTGGAAATGGAGCAGAGGAGGAGCTTACAGACAGAGTGCCACATCACCTAGGGAGCCCTGAGCACCAGTTATCAAAGGTCAACTATTTTACACAGACACACTTTTATTTTTTAGCTAGATGTTATAGTCTTGAGATGGTTGGATGCTCTTTTTTTTCTTTACTAAGGAGTTCATCCAGATGTGCAGCATTGGTTTCCTCACCTTATTTTGGCCAGCCTAAGATAGAGTAAGTTAGTAAGTATAGTGCTGTGTAACTGTATTATCAGCCCAGGCCCACGGTAGCGGCAGGCTTATCTTGGAGCAGGTGCGGTCGAGGCGGAGCTAGAGGCGACAGGGTCCTCAGAGAGGATGAGCCATCTGTGCCTAAACCCCTTTAAAGTGGTTAAAAAACACTCACAAGTGTGACAGTTTTAGCACAAGCATTAACATACAATCAACTCAGTCATGAGAGAGAGAGAGAGAGAGAGAGACTTTTTACTTTTTGTCTTTCTTTAATGATACATTCTCATTTTCCCCCCCCTTAAAGAAATAACAATACAATATCCCCTGTACTGCATACTCACCTTGCCCTCTACCCCACAATGCAAAAACAACACCACACATCACAATAACCCAAACCTCACCACTTCTACAACCGTATATCCAGACCATCTTCCCCAGTTATACAGACAGCCCCCCCCCCCAACACACCATATCTCTTGAGACATCTCCACACTTTTTATAGAACTCAAATGCCACCTTAAGTCGCGCAGAGACCATCCCATTAAATAATAGTAAAGGGTCTGTTATCCCCCAACCTTTGACCCTGTTCCTCCTTGTTAGCCAAATAGCCAACTTTGCCTGAGCAAACAGAAAATTAAACAACACACATTTGGCCTTTTCCTTATTTGAATACCTGTACCCCATTATAAACATCCCGACAGTTAACTCCACCCCCAACCTCTCACACAGACATTCCAACAGAAACATTAAAGGCATTAACCTGACACACACAGAAAACACATGAATCACAGTTTCACTCATGACACAGAAAGGACACCCTTGTCCGACTCCCGGTTCAACCCGTGCTAACCAGCTGTTAGTGGCCAGGGCTCCATGTAGAATACTCCACTGGAGGTCCCCTGACCTCTTTGGTACTGGGAGTTTGTAGAGCCCCCTCCATCTAAAACCTACCATACTCTCCGCCCCACATACCCCCTGCCACTGATGTGCCTTCACTCCTGTTAGGCTCCTAATGTTCCTTACCTTAATACAGAGGTTGTATAGGGCTTTACCTCCCACCCCCTCAAACACCCCCAGGCTCGGAGTGTTAAAATCTAACAAGTCCTCCAGACCCCCTTGCCAGTCCCCAGTCTCTGCCGTCACCTGCAGTGGCGGAAACATTGGTGGCCCCTCCCCCTTTGTCCGCTCAAACATCCCCCTTACCGGCTCAGACAGTGCCTCCTGGACTTCCCCCAGGAATCTCTCCAGCAGCCTAAGAGATGTTAGTCCTGTTTGTTGTGCTAGGACTTCTGGGGGGGAAGATGCCGCCAGGTTGTTGATTATCAGCACCCTCCCTCCATATGACACTTGGGACAGGAGCCACCTCCACCTGGCCAATCTTGACACCACTGCCTGTGACAGCCCCTTCCAGTTCTTCCTGACCCACCTCTCTGAGCCCAGGTACACCCCAAAATGTTAAGTCCTTCACAACCCCACTGCAAACCCCCTGGAAGCAGATGAGAGGCCCTATCCCCCCATGCCCCACATAACAGAGCTTTGCTCTTGCCCCAGTTTACCTTAGCTGACGAAGCTCCCTCGTACAACTTCAGACTAGTCTCTAGTGCCTGCATATCCTGACTATCCCTGACCATCACAGAAACGTAATCTGCCTACGCTGACACTGCTATGCCTGTCAACACACACATGCCTGTCCAGCACACTCCCTGCAGTCTCCTGCGTAGCAGGCCCAAAAAAGGCTCAACGGCTAGTGTATATAACTGCCCCGATAGAGGGCATCCTTGTCTAATGCCCCGCCTCACCCAAACTGGCCTACTGAGCCCCCCTCCCACCTTGACCATACATGACGCCCCAGCAAACAAGATCTTCATACAGGCCAAAACCCTTTCTCCAAACCCAAACACAGACATTACATTAAACAGATACTCATGGTCCACTCTATCAAAAGCCTTCTCTTGATCTAAGCCTTCTCTTGATCTAAAGAGACCAGTCCAAAGTTCACATTAGAACCTCTCGACAAGTCCAACATGTCCCTGATTAAGAACAAGTTGTCCGTGATTGAGCGTCCCGGTATGCAATATGTCTGGTCCTTGTGTACTATAGAGTCCAGATGAGACTTCAATCTGTTAGCGAGAACCTTGGCAAATATCTTGTAGTCCGTACAGAGCAATGCTACAGGCCTCCAGTTCTTAAGTTCACACAAGTCCCTTTTTTTGGGCAGGTGAGTCCGAGCTGCCTGACGGCAGCTCATCAGCAACTCTCCTACCCCGAAGCACTCACGCAACACGCAAAAGAAGTCCAGTCCAATTATTCCCCAGAATGTTTTATAAAACTCCACTGGGAGTCCATCGACCCTCGGTGCACGGCCGGGGGACATCTTGGTTACGGCCTCTGCCAGTTTATGGGACAACAGGGGAATGTCCATTTCATCCCTCTGTGCCAGAGAGAGCTTAGGGAGTTCTGCCAACAAAACCTGAGCACACATAGGATCACACAGTTCTGCCCTATACAACTCAGTATAAAACTCCACAGTCCGCTCCCGCATCTCCCCCACCACAGAGGTCACCTGCCCATCCGAAAGCCATTGACAATGCATACCCTTGGCTTCACCGCTCTGTCTTTCCAAACCAAAGAAGAAGGAGGTGGGAGCATCCTTCTCCTTGAGCATGGAGAACCTAGCTCTTACAAGTGCTCCCTTTGCTTTAACCTGGAAAACGCTCAAGTTCCCCCAATACTCTCCTAGCCTCTGAGGATGAGAGAGCTGTATACTGTTGATAGAAAAGCCGAATTTGGACTTATCCCACAATTGACTCAGAGACTCATACTCTAATAATAATAATAATATGCCATTTAGCAGATGCTTTTATCCAAAGCGACTTACAGTCATGTGTGCATACATTTTTACGTATGGGTGGTCACAGGGATCGAACCCACTACCCTGGCGTTACAAGCGTCATGCTCTACCAATTGAGCTACCCCCACCTTTCCTAAAAAGTCTGGAAGCCTTAGCAAAAAGTGGCATCTTGTAAGAGCTTTACATTAAACTTCCAAAAGGATGCCTGCTGAGGCCCTGGTGAAATAGACAGCTGAGCCATGGTTATGTGAGGATCCGAAAAACCCACCAGGAGAATGGTAGCGCCCAACAGCCTATTGCTCTGATTCATGGACATATAAAATCGATCAAGCCGGGCTGCACTCACCCTAGCACCAAAGACCTTCACCCATGTATACTGTCTTGTGTTGGGATGTCTAGTTCTCCAAACATCCACTAGGTCAAACTGATTAATGGTGTCCCTTAACACCCCCACTGAGTCTGAATGAGGCTCCTCCCCATTTCTGTATTTCGTAAAATCCATCATACAATTCCAGTCCACGCCGACCACCAGTGTCTCCTCAGGCGCTACCTATGAGAGTTCCTGTCTAAGACACCCAAATAGAAGCCCCCTCTCTCTCCATGTGTTAGGCGCATACACATTTATAAAGACAAAACCCCTGCTATTAATTTCTGCTTTTACTACAAGCAGTCTACCACTACACACCTCTTTTGAGGAGCACATTTTTACAGACAGACCCGGTACAAAAAGGACTGCCACCCCTGCACTAACATTTGTCCCATGGCTCAGCACACTTGCCCCTTGCCACCAGAGCCCCCAATCAACTTCATTCACCACATCACTATGCGTCTCCTGCAGAAACAACACCTGTACTTTTTTTTGTTTTACATTTTCACCCTACACACTCCTCTTTCCCGCATCTCTGGCGCCATTAATATTAAGCGAGCCTACCCAAAGAGTCTCCATAAGAAGTAGGAGAAAAGCCAGCGAAGAAAGAGACCAATAGCAAAGCTCAAAAAGCCCCAGTGCCAGAAAGAGACCCATTTCGTCAACCTAAACCATTTCCTCGGTGAGAGGACACCATGCCCCTCATTTTTCATAGCATGTTGTACTGATCTTACAAACTTTCCCGGATCGCAAAAAAAAAGCCTCAAGATTAACTTTTTTCCCCTTAGTCTCATTCAGGAACCTTGACAGTTCCCTCACCGTGTACTTTGACCCCTCTGACTGACTGTCAGCTCTGGACCCATTGAGGAGGAGTCTGAAAATAAATCCTCCTCATCGTCCTCTTCCTCAGACCCACCCTCATCTCCATCTCCCAACCTGACCACCTGACCTTTCTTGGTGCCTTTGACCACACCAGCCTCTCCCTTCCCACCTCCTTTCTTCTCCCCCTTTTTCCTCTTCCACTTGACACCCTCCTCCACCCCCCCCAGTCGCTTACCCTTCCCCACTATACTCTCCTCATCCACTAGCATAACCTGACTAAGCCCAGCCTCAGCTACACCACCATCCATAACATGACTAGACCCAGCCTCATCTACACCACTATCCATAACATGACTAGACCCAGCCTCATCTACACCACCATCCATTACATGACTAGACCCAGCCTCAGCTACACCACCATCCATAACATGACTAGACCCAGCCTCATCTACACCACCATCCATTACATGACTAGACCCAGCCTCAGCTACACCACCATCCATAACATGACTAGACCCAGCCTCATCTACACCACCATCCATAACATGACTAGGCCCAGCCTCATCTACACCACCATCTATAGCATGACTAGGCCCAGCCTCATCTACCCCACTATCTGTAGCATGACTAGACCCAGCCTTAGCTACACTACCATCTGTAGCATGACTAGGCCCAGCCTCTGCTGCCTGCATCTCATGGCCCCCTACATGTTGACCTCGATTTCCCCAAGGGGTAGAAAGATTCCACTAGCAATGAATCCTACCCACCAAATTTGCTATTTTCATGAACACAACCACAGCTTTGTTCCTAGTACATATGGAAATTAAAAAGGTTTATGAATGACTTTTTGGAGGGTTACTGTCAAAATGATTTACTAAATATTAAAAAATAGACATCGATGACGGGCGCTGCGGGTGTGTCCGGTACGCTAGTGCTGGCCTGTCTACTCTGGTGCTACCATGAGTCTTGACCCAGTTCCTCAGGCCTCGTCAGCACAAAGTGTGTGTATGTGTGTGTGAGTGTGTCAGTGAGCACTCAGAGCTGTGTGTGTTGCAGCAGGGAGGCAGTCCACAGCAGCCCCACAGGTCAGGGGCTGGGCCTTGTCTCCATTTTTATTTTTCTTGACATGACTCCCTGCCCTCTGCTCACTCTCTCCTCTCCTCTGCCTTATTAACTTCCCCTCTCTCTCTCCCTCCCTCCCTTCTTCCTGCCTCTCTTTCCTCTCTCCCTCTGAGTGTGTATCTTTGTCTCTTGTTATCCCTCTTGCGCTCCATGGCAGCACTCTAATTAAGAATGATTGATTGGGTGCTAGGACACACTGGGAATATATGCTAACCTGATACACCAGCGTATTCTCACCCTTTTTGTGGTTTGTGTGGAGGACATGGGGGATCCCAAATGGAGCGACGGCAGAGGAGGCTTTGTGTGTTTGTCTAGTTAAGCTCTACATGAGAGCTATTCTAAACATCTGCACCGTAGCCTTCTAACTATGTCATCAGCTTTGACAAGGGAAGAGATTCATAGCAGCTAAAGGGGCTTTCTTTCTTCCCCTCTCTCTGTGTGCCATTTAGAAACGTCACCTCCATTAAAATGTCTTAAGCTCTGACTAATAAAGATTGGAGCTATTTTCTATTTTCTGCTGAGATTGACTTATTTTGCACATATGGCAATTAGAGGAGGTGTCCCATCTCCATCTGCAGTCCTAGCCTAATGGTAAACCACCCCAGGAGCAGCTTAGCACTGGTCACACTGTGAACAGAATCCTCATATAGGCTTGGTGTTGATTGCATCAGTCTGTCTGTCTACTGGACAGCTTGTGTCCTTAGGGGGACAGCATTTGAAACCTCGGGCACTTTAAATCACATCTCATGGGGGTGCTATCTATAGAGAAACAGTCAATAAAGGTTTAAGCCCCCCCCCCCCCCTACACTGGTCTGGTAGATAGGGTTACTGCTAGCCTCTAACATAGGATGATAAACAGTGGGTGTATTTATCATGGAAACTCATATTAACTGTCTGGAAGTGTTGTTATATGAAATCAATAAATGTGCATTCTTCTTATTCTGTTTTCGTCGATTATAAACTGTATTTATTTTTATTTCCTTTGATTACCCATTTGTTTTGTCTCAGACGCTGTATGTGTCCTGTGCACAAGCCCATCCAGTAGGCATATGTCCTCTGTAGCTCAGCTGGTAGAGCACGGCGCTTGTAACACCAAGGTAGTGGGTTCGATCCCCGGGACCACCCATACACAAAAATGTATGCACGCATGACTGTAAGTCGCTTTGGATAAAAGCGTCTGCGAAATGGCATATTATTATTATTATTATCTTTTGCATTTAGGAGCTAGGCCTATCTGTTTCCGAGAACATCACACTAAAATACCATGACGTATATGCTTTGGGATTCTTGGGCAAATGCAATGTGACACACCAGTGGGGATGTTCAACTGGAAGCAAGAATGCATTCGTGAAGGATGGACCATTGACAAGCTCTAATAAGTACATAGTATTCAGGCAGTGGTCTACAGGCTCTGATCATAACAGTAGAGAACAGAAGGCTGGGCCTGTAATAACACCAAGGTAAAACATGTAAACATGACAGAAACTTGCAACAGTTTATGGATGATCTAGTTCCAACTGATGACATCATAGTTGATTTAGATTTTTAGCTTAGCTTTCACTAAGAAGGTTGCTGTACTAGTATTTTACTGGATAAGAATCAATTTCTTTAAGAATTTGCATAAAACAGGTGGGAATCTACATCAACATCTTGTCTAGAACCCACAGTCCAATTCAAGCGAATTGACACAGTTATCTGGAAAGCACTTGACGAAACTCGATCTTGCACAAAGTATTTATCCTACCCCTTCATGGTTCTGAACATCTATGGCCGCAAACGTCAAAACATTGAATGATGTATGACAAATGGTGAAGAGCTGTCAACCTCCCAATTGTTGCTTTGTTTTTGTGGTGGAGAGGGGAGAACGGTTAGGCTATTTACTGAAATGAGTGGAGAAGAACAACATGCAGGCTCTTTCAGCTCCCTGTCATGCCACTTGGGATCTGTTGAAGGATTTTCATTCAGCCATTTCCTTCCATTGAAAAGTAATCAGTTAGTCACTGGAAGATAATATTATATCCACTAAGTGCCGTGGGCTAGTTGCAGGTTCATGCTTGAACTGACGCTGGAGAGTACCTTTATTTACATTTCCGATTCCCCAGAAAAAACATATCTTACAAACACATCTCTGCTGAGACTTGAAGCTTGAAGATGATGTTTTCTCTCTCTCTTCTTTTTTCTGTCCTGTTTTTCCCTAGTTTCTTTGTGGCTTTTAAACCATGCTGGCGGTCCTAATAGAGGATGCTTTCCTGCAGGGCAACAAAGCAGTATTGTTGAAAATGTTGAGGCATTATGTAAGCCTAAATAAAGCTGCCACGCTGCTAAAGAATTACAGCCCACACTGAGCTCTGTTGTGCCCTGTAGAGAGACTGAAAAAGTCTAGAAGGTATCGGAGAGGCAGGAGGCTTGGTTGGGGAGGCTTGGTTGGTTTATTGCTTGGTTGGTTGTCTCTCTCCACTGCACCATGATGGGGAATAGGAGTCCGGGGCCTTTATTAGAAGTGGCAGGCGTTGTCTCCAGTCATCAAGATAATTGGGGTGCTGCGTCCGCTCCTGTAATCAATCGAGACAGCTGCCGCCGCTGCGTTCGAGTCCAGTGGGCAAGCGTGTCGTGCTAATTAATGGAATGATAAGGCCAGTGCGCTCAGCCCAGCTCAGAGCCGCACCACACATCACAAACAACTTTCGGATATGTTTTTTTTTTCTCTGCGAAATTCACCCTTGAAGTTGATAGCTGTTCCTCCCGCTGTATATCTGTCCACACATTCCCCAGGGCAACTGCCTTAGTCAGGGGTCAACGGCGGTGAAAGGGGACACATTCCAGGCTGCAGGGTGGCCTGTGTGTGTCAGATGAGCCATTAGACTTGAGCTTTATGTTGAAAGGCTCAAAGATGTCATCCGCCTTTTTTCTTCAGGAAGTCTCAGTGGCACTGACCTCAAACGACCCGAGGGTCTTCATATGAGGCTGGGAGTGATGGGCACGCTGAAGCACGTGGCCACTCTGCAACAAAGCAGTACTGTGGGGATGAACCCTGCTGGGTTTTGGGGTAGGGAAGGGGGTTGAGGGAATCCTTCTGGAACTTTTAATGAAAGTTTAGAGTGGCACTTGGAACAATAGTATGGTTTGGGCACCACTGAAGCACATGGCTTGGACCAGATTTTGGCTAGTCAGCACATACAGGCATCCATATTTACACCCGCTAATCTGAATCTGTACCATCCCTTTCAACAGCAATCACATGTGCCACAGGAGACGATGGCATATGCCTGGTGCGCCATATGGCCATATGGGTTTGAATCTAGGCCCAGCATACAGAAACAGAGACACTGATTCATACCAGACAGGGCTGCCAGCCCAGCTCTTCCAAATTAACATTAGGTGCTCACAATTGATGTGCAGGCTTTGCAGTTTAACACCCATCCTATTCTGTTGCCATTCAAGTTATTTTGTCAGCTGCAATGGAAATAACTAATTGAAACACGCCAGCTGTCCCCACTTTCTAGCTACAGTTGAAGACGGAAGTTTACATACACTTAGGTTGGAGTCATTAAAACGTGTTTTTCAACCACTCCACACATTTCTTGTTAACAAACTATAGTTTTGGCAAGTCGGTTAGGACATCTACTTTGTGCATGACACAAGTAATTTTTCCAACAATTGTTTACAGACAGATTATTTCACTTATAATTCACTGTATCACAATTCCAGTGGGTCAGAAGTTTACATACACTAAGTTGACTGCCTTTAAACAGCTTGGAAAATTCCAGAAAATGATGTCATGGCTTTAGAAGCTTCTGATAGGCTAATTTACATAATTTGAGTCAATTGGAGGTGTACCTGTGGATGTATTTCAAGACCTACCTTCAAGCTCAGTGCCTCTTTGCTTGACATCATGGGAAAATCAAAAGAAATCAGGCAAGACCTCAGAAAAAAAATTGTAGACCTCCACAAGTCTGGTTCATCCTTGGGAGCAATTTCCAAACGCCTGAAGGTACCACGTTCATCTGTACAAACAATAGTACGCAAGTATAAACACCATGGGACCACGCAGCCGTCATACCACTCAGGAAGGAGACGCGTTCTATCTCCTAGAGATAAACGTACTTTGGTGCGAAAAGTGCAAATCAATCACAGAACAACAGCAAAATACCTTGTGAAGATGCTGGAGGAAACGGGTACAAAAGTATCTATATCCACTGTAAAACGAGTCCTATATCGACATTTTTTAAAATTTATTTTATTTCACCTTTATTTAACCAGGTAAGCCAGTTGAGAACAAGTTATCATTTACAACTGCGACCTGGCCAAGATAAAGCATAGTAGTGCGATAAAAACAACAACACAGAGTTACATATGGGGTAAAAAACATAAAGTCAAAAAATACAACAGAAAATATATATACAGTGTGTGCAAATGTAGCAAGTTATGGAGGTAAGGCAATAAATAGGCTATAGTGCAAAATAATAATAATAATAACCTGAAAGGCCGGTCAGCAAGGAAGAAGCCACTGCTCCAAAACCGCCATAAAAAAGCCAGACTACGGTTTGCAACTGCACATGGGGACAAAGATCGTACTTTTTGGAGAAATGTCCTCTGGTCTGATGAAACAAAAATAGAACTGTTTGGCCATAATGACCATTGTTATGTTTGGAGGAAAAAGGGGAGGCTTGCAAGCCAAAGAACACCATCCCAACCGTGAAGCACGGGGGTGGCAGCATCATGCTGTGGAGGTGCTTTGCCGCAGGAGGGACTGGTGCACTTCACAAAATAGATGGCATCATGAGGAAGGAAAATGATGTGGATATATTGAAGCAACATCTCAAGACATCCGTCAGGAAGTTAAAGCTTGGTCGCAAACGGGTCTTCCAAATGGACAATGACCCCAAGCATACTTCCAAAGTTGTGGCAAAATGGCTTAAGGACAACAAAGTCAAGGTATCGGAGTGGCCATCACAAAGCCCTGACCTCAATCCTATAGAAAATGTGTGGGCAGAACTGAAAAAGTGTGTGCGAGCAAGGAGGCCTACAAACCTGACTCAGTTATACCAGCTCTGTCAGGAGGAATGGGCCAAAATTCACCCAACTTATTGTGGGAAGCTTTTGGAAGGCTACCCGAAACGTTTGACCCAAGTTAAACAATTTAAAGGCAACGCTACCAAATACTAATTGAGTGTATGTAAACTTCTGACCCACTGGGAATGTGATGAAAGAAATAAAAGCTGAAATAAATAATTCTCTCTACTATTATTCTGACATTTCACATTCTTCAAATAAAGTGGTGATCCTAACTGACCTAAAACAGGGAATTTTTACTAGGATTAAATGTCAGGAATTGTGAAAAACTGAGTTTAAATGTATTTGCCTAAGGTGTATGTAAACCTTTGACTTCAACTGTATCTTGGCTGCCTCTCCCTGTCCATTTCCCATTAACATCTCTGAGTGATTTCACAAAGCATTGCCTTGGCCTCCCACTAAATGCCATTCCAAATGCTCCCAGGCATATTAAATAGAGTGAGGAGGAGGAAACTGACCATCGCAAATTTTGCTGTGATTTGATTATTAACCTGACGATTTGCCGCTACTCTGCAAGCCTGTCTCCCATTCATTCATTATCCTCCAAAATGATTTTATCAAATCACTCTGCCTCTTTCTTGTTCTCTTCATGTAACCCAGAATGCCTCACAGGCAGCCAGGCAGCAACAAGGTGTTGATTTCCAAGACTCCATTTGGTTTTCTGTCTCCTGCGATTATCTGTTTTAGTCATCATCCACAGCCGCTCAGTCAGTCATGAGCTAGAGCTAGCTAGGCCTTGGCACAGACATACACTGGAGAGATAAAAGAAAAGAAGAAGCCAACTTTGTGAATTCCACTACTGACAAACAGGAGAGTTTCCTATTGAACAGAGCCAAGCTGGAAGGGAGATCAAGGTGGCGTGTCCTACAGTACCGTCTGCATCCTCCAACTTCTTCAGGAGACTCCTCGTTTTATGTATTTATTTGTCTTTTTTGATATATCCTCTTCTTCTGAGCGTCCCTGACTGTTTATGTTCTGGCAATGCGATGTAATGTGAGCGAACCGCAGCGTTTGCCTTGTAAATGAGAACTCCTGGTGGGCGAGGTGACTGTGGTGACTGGGGTGGCTTGGATCTCTACTCTTTTTCTCTCAGCGCAAAGCTGCAATGGCCTCTGGTCATGTTGCGGATAATTTACATACTTCCATGTCTAATCTTAAAACTGCATTTGCATACAGGTTTATTTCCTCCCTCTCTTGGTTGTACTGCGGTGGCCAGGTTATTCATACATGATTGATGGTTTTGTGGCGACTGAATTAGAACATGATTTAGATCTCTGATCCAGAGGGACGTTGGGTTCGTTTGCAGGTGGCCATCCCTGTTGTGCCTGAATTAAATGGCAAAGCATTGACAATGGATTCTATTCTATACTTTACAAGTCACCCTGCATTTGGGTATCTAGTAAAGTAAACAAAGACATATGCAAAAATAATAATTATATGCGCACACAGTAGAACTGCTTTGGTTCTCAATGGTCTGTTTTTGTTTCATTCAAATCCTCTTGAATTGTTTATTGTCATGCACAACCTCTTATGCACAACCTATTCTCCCCAAGGGGCAAAATGGTTTATGTGAAGTAAGTCATGCACAACCTGCATTTACATATAAAACATCCAAGCCTCATCAACTATCAGTCAATCTACTCAGAGTAACATAATGGTCTCTCTGAGGAGAAGCGGTGGTGTCATGATGGACCATCTTATCCTTTATTGATGGCCCCGGTTGCTGGCAGCACAGACCATCTGGCCTCCCTCTGTCTTTCTTTCAGTGTAGAGGGACAGAGGGAGGGATGGAGAGAGAAGAGGAGTGGAGAGGTCTGCATCACAAATGGCACCCTATTCCCACCCTATTCCCACCCTATGCGGGCCCTGGTCAAAAGTAGTGCACTATATAGGGAATAGGGTGTCATTCAGGACACAATCGAATGGTGGCCAGCTCTCCAGATGTTCCAGGGGCACAGAGGGTCAGATGTGAAGGGTATCAGAGACAGGACAGCTGTGGAGCGACACACGGGTCACAGAGGTCACCCACATCCCCGATGGACACATCAGTCATCGAGGGGGCGTCCCTTGGCCTGTCGTCCGTCTGGTGTCCCCTCCTCCCTCCCTTTATTGTCCCCTCCCTCCATCCATCCCCTCAGTGCCACACCAGGCACGTGTACATAAGGGTTAAATCCCCTGAGTACACAGGCCACAGGAACGACTTAAAAAAGATCAATAGTGGCCTGAAATGTCATCTGGTGAACAGTGATGTCAACACTCCCCAAGGGAGTGTCACTGTCAACTCGTGCACTAACTGGGCCTGGGAGGTTCACAGTAGGGCTGTCCTCAAGCCTGGTTCTATCTCCATCTGTTACCATGTTGTACCATGCATGACAGGTTGTTTTCGTGGCATTTTTTTCTCCCCTTTTCATGGCCTAATTTGAATGACTATCTATGATGTTTATTAGTACAGCTTGACTTTCCTACTGTATGAAGGTGTGGGATTTTTCAGAAAAAGAATATGTTGTCCTGAGAGAAAAAGGAGAAGTGAAAACCTGACAGCTGTGATTGACTGTGGAAGTATAGTTGACAGTTGTCAGATTCAGTTGCGAGGAGAGCTGTTAGTTGCTTTGGGCGGTGACAGTGTTACCAGTTGAAATGTTCTTGTAACCACATTAAGCCCTGTGATGAAACATGTCAGAGAAGACTTCCTGTCACTTGGGGACCACCAGGCCTTTTGTTTAACTTCAGACAGAAAGACAATCTAGAGTTGTTATGGGATTGGTATATTCTCAGCAATAACAAACAATGTTTTCCGTTGATTGTTCACTTCTCATGTCTGTTTGTTTGTTGTAGGGGGATTGTGTATATAGCTATGAATTTACAAGGGTATTTCAGAACTCCAAGGCATATGCCCAACACAGTATGAAGCAGATAGAAGCTGAGAGCCAAATATGATAGCATACCATTTTACCATCAGCCCCTAGGCAGACCAGACAGTAATAGGGGTTGTTATGTCACCATCTTGCCTTAAACAGTGATTTTTAATCAGATCCTGGTGCCCTTCATTAGAATGAGAAGGTAAATGGCAGCCCTGGCTGTGTGTGTATGCGTGCGTGCGTGCGTGGGTGCATGGTTGTGTGTGTATCTGTGTGTGCGCATACATGTGTGAAGTGGACTACCCCTCCCTCGGCCTGGTCTAGTCTGGCGAACTGTTTTAATGAGGGGATAAAGAGGCTCTGTCCCCCCCCCCCGCCTCCATTACACCCCATTATAATCATCATTAAGATAACCCACCACCACTCATTGTGTCCTCAGTGTTACAGCCTCAGCCGTCCTAGTGGCTAGACTCTAGCAGCAACACTGCTGCCTTCAGTTCCTCCACAATGTGTCTAGGGAAGAGAGGGGTTTCCACGGCAACATCAGTGAAGGGCGACATTTCGACAGAGAATTATTTGCCTTTCTCTCTCTGTCTCCTGTTTTTGCTCTCTCGTTTTCTCTCTTTCGCTCTCTCTCTCTTTCTCTCTCTCTCTCCCTCTCTCTCTGAGACAAGGCCCCCACCCAGACAAGGTATCCTTATTCCAGACCAGATTTTTATAATAAAGCTGTATTATTATACCCAGACCTGAATTCGTTAGGAAAGTCGTGACACCTTTGCCTCCCCCGCTGCTCCTGTAAAGTTGAAGGGGGAACGTGTTTAAAATCTCCATACAGCGTTTTATTACCTTTTATGGGCGTTTGAATCCTTGGAAGATTAAGCGGGTTCTAATAAGCCCTGGATATTCCATCTGCTCTGAGGCTCTGAGCTGAGAGGAGCTGAGCTCTCACTGGCTGCTAAAGGCTAGCTCTCATTTGGCTGCTCTCTGCAGCGCTGTGCTGTGCCCATGGAGCTGTTTAATTGAGGCTCTAGTAGGCCTTCTTGAATCTGCTGCATTAGAGGCAGAGATTAGAGATGCTTAAAGGGCCATTCTCTCCTTGGCTCTTGTCTCCCTCTATCTCAATCTGTCACTCTCCATTTGCTCCTTCTCTCTTTCATATTTGTCTCAAGTGATATTTCTGTATTCAGAGGGATTCCACTTGCTCCCTGCTGCTTTGCTCATTTGAAACCTATATTGTAGGTTTACTGCTGCTACCACTGTCTTGTTTAGTAATATTGTATTCACCCTGCATTTTTAAATTTAGCTGGCTGTGGTCAGGAAGAGATGATGAAATATGCCATTATCACTACTAGCACTTGTTCTGTCATCCACCATTTTCTCGAGGGGTGCTTTTTGTCAATAGACTCCAATTAAATTCTCCTTGAGATGTATCTTTTTCTGTGGCATTAGTTACATTGTAGCCCATTAAATTGTTATGCTCTCGGTATTAAACATGGCAATTCTGTGGAATGCTCTTCATTATAAAGGCTCCTTGTCTTCCCAGGGACAGATGAATTGGCTGTGATGAAGTGGCTGGCTATGTTCAAAGTGCTTGGCTAAAGCTTTAGAAATCCCTTGAAAGATCTGGGGGAGGGAGAACCAAAAAGCCCATGATAAGGGGCCATGATCTCTTTTCACAGCACAATTGAAACATAATTATTTCATGCCAGATTGTGTGCTCAGCAAAGCCCTGAATCGGAGCGGCATTTAACTTTAATTAGGTGTGATTTATTCATACTGACTGGATCGCTCGCAGAAATGTGATCATCTGATTATAGTCAAGCATGAAAATGACCTGATTAAACACTTCATGAAACCTAGAAAGAGAAAGAAAAAGGGAACCTTGGGTAGAAGAAGTGTAGTGGCAGTAAGGTGAGGGAGGGAGTGGGAGGGACCCACATACCACACATAGTTCTCTATAACTGTTAAACAGACACTTCTCCAAGCTTTTTCATTACACCAGGCAATGGTGAACCGTACCAAGAAATAGGTTGAATTCTAATAAGGAAAACATTTATAGTTGTTATGGTGGATGCTTTCAAACAGGTGTATTTCTACCTCCTCCCTTAACGTTTGTTTTTTCTTTGTCTATGCAGGTGTGTCAACGAATGAGAATCCCGAGTCCAAGACTGTCAGCTCGGCCAAAGTATCTGGGCTCCAGCGTAGCCAGGAGCAGAGTAACGAGGTGTCCTTCACCCCGCGTGTGTCCAGCCCCACCCCGGCCTCCCCGCCTTCGGGCTCCCCTGCCCCAGCTGCCACCGCGGCAGCCCCCCCTCAGCCACTCCCCAAGGCGCAGCTCACCTCCCCGCCCCCCCTCCTCATCAAGAGAGAGTCGGACCGGGCGCCGCCCATCCCCAGATTCCCCACCCCTCCCCTGCTGAGGGCCCAGCCCCACCCTCTCCAGGAGCACCGGGTCCCTGTCTCGCTCCCTCCCCCCCAACTCCAACATCAAGCCAGGCCTCTCATCAGCCACCAAGTGCACCAGCATCACCCGCTGCATTACAACAGCTTGCACGACATCAGGTACAGTAGGACCACATCTGATCCGTATACTCTGGGTCTGTTTAGTTATGTCTGATCCGTATGCTCTGGGTCTGTTTAGTTATGTCTGATCCGTATGCTCTGGGTATGTTTAGTTATGTCTGATAGGTATGCTCTGAGTCTGTTTAGTTATGTCTGATTATTATGCTCTGGGTCTGTTTAGTTATGTCTGATCATTATGCTCTGGGTCTGTTTAGTTATGCCTAGCAATCTTCTTATGCTCTATACCATGTGTCAAACTCATTCCACAGAGGCCGAGTGGTTGCGGGTTTCCGCTCCACCCTTGTACTTGTGTTAATTATGAATTAAGGTCACTAATTAGAAAGGAAATCCCCTTACCTGGTTGTCTAGGTCTTGATTGAAAGGGAAAACCCAAAATACGCAGACACTCGGCCCTCCGTGGAATGAGTTTGACACCCCTGCTTTATACCTTGCTGATATGATATAATATGATACAATTCCTTTTATATTGTCTACTCAAGTGGAAATTCAGGTCAGCACATCACACATTCTCAGCATTTACAGATGCAGCTTCCAGTCATGTAATAAACCAACAGAAATTCACTGAATACACAATCTGTAACTCATTGCTGACAAGGTCTTTCTCTTTCTCTGTCTTCTCTAACATTACAGTCACAGCGGCAGCAGTGCAGGCCTCCCCAAACACCACCACCTGCCCCCCTCACCACACCACCTGAGCGGCCTCCCCTCCTCCACCCCGGCCCTGCCCCTGTCCATAGCCAACCTTTCTACCTCGCACTATTCCTCCCTGCGAAGCCCGGCCCATCGCCATCCGGCCATGTTCGCAACCCCCGCCACACTTCCGCCACCTCCGACCTTACCCACCAACAGCCTTGTGGTCCCTGGGCACCCCGCTGGCACCCCCTACCCAGGTAACACTGCCCTCCTGCCCGCTCTGGCTGCAAGGCTAGACTGTCTCTAACATTAAGTAGCAATTCATCCAAAGTAACAATCTTATACTGTGATTTCCAAGTCAATTGTTGCAGAAATAAATGTAAACCCAACTGCACAGTACAAGCTTCCAAGTACAGCGGGAATAAATTAAGTGATTTATGTAACATTAAGTAGGAGTTAACATGCCAGGTTACATGATCCTGTAACAAGCGCTGTAACCATTCAATTATAATTGTATGATGTGGTAAGTGAACTTATTTATTACAATTTCACATGCACTAAAGGAGGGAATAATGGTTAGATAAAAGACTATATTAAATAATCCCATTACAAATAATAAAGGCATTTGAAATATGTTGATGCCCCTCCATGTTACTTTAACTATGGTAGAGATTTATAAAGTCGAAACAATATTAGCCTGCATTTGTAGACACGGCACCCCTTTGTTAGTTCTATTTTAGTCATCTGGGTTTGGAGTGAAATGCCAGAGGATCTTTTCTCCTCCACACTGCATGCTGTCAACTACCTGTTCTCTTATGCCAGGTCAGGGGGAGGTCATGTTAGATAAGACGTAAGACTTTCATGTTAAAGCTACCCTTTTGTTCTTCTATTGTGTAAATGCTGTAATGTTTACACAGTATTGAAATATGTCAAATGTAGACGAATTGTATCTTTATATGACTTTGTCTCTGTATAAGAGAAATTATTGGTTGTTGTCAATTATTCTTTATTGATACTATTTGAATGTTTATTGTACTGTAATAGACATTTAAAGTAATAATACTAGGAGTAGCTAGAATATGTAGCATTGAGATCTAAGACAGAGTGGAGGGAGAGTCTGCTGTGTTGTCTGCTGAGGTGACTCTTGGTTCTCTCTTGTCTTTAGATACCAGCCTGTTGATATCATTCAACCAACCAATCATGTATTGCCAGCCTCATTCGGGGATTCTGATTGGCACATTGTCACAGGCAACTCTCTTACCACCACCAATGAGTTCTCACGTAGAAAACCCTCACAGCATGAGCTGGAGAAACAGAGAATGCCAGGTGACTATTTTTTCTTCTCTTCTACCCCTGTTGTTAAGACTGACTGGCGCCGTGCCTTTCTTGTGTCTCCCTTTTTTCCCCCCTTTTCTCGCTCTCCTTTCTTGCAGAGCATGACCTCCTGCGGCAGGAGCTGAACAACCGCTTCCTGGTTCAGAGTTCAGAGGGGCGGAGCCGGGGGCCGTCCTCCGCAGGGTCCCCGCTGGCCCCTGTGTCGCTCCTGAGGGGAGCGTTTCACCAACACCAGCACATGCATCAGCACCAACACACCCACCAGCACACCTTCACGCCCTTCCCGCCCAGTCTGCCCCCGGCCGCCATCATTACTCCGCCCACCGCACCCCCCATGGTGCGTACCCCAGCCAGAAATGTGAGGATAAGTAAAGCTCCCATATACAGTACCTCAACCCCCCCCCCCCCCCCCCCCTTCCTTGTCACCCAAATCGCCAAACGACCCCCCTGGTCACCCCTCTCCAGTACCCTCCCAACTGATAGGGCCAGAGCCTGCCCTCCTTCCCCAACCAACCATATGCTATCCATTCCCCCTTCAGCTGGTTGGGTCTCTTGGTCCTCTGCATACTGTCACAGTGACACTGTAACAGTGTGTTTTTACTGAGAGTTGAGAAATAGGAGGGAGGGGCATAATCGTCACTACAACCCCATAATGAGCAGTACAACATCTAACCTGTCATCTCCCCTCCACAGTACACATGTTTGTAGTGGTTCATCCTCAATGCTGAAACCAGACCTAACTCACAGACTGCTGCTGCATATAATACTAGACGTTATGCTTTGGGACCAGAGTTTTACATGTGGGTTAGCTTATATAGAGGACCGAGCTTCATTTCTTTACAATGCACAAAGGCTCACTATATGCCCCTTTTCCTTTCCAACAAAAGGAAGCTTGCACAAGCCATGCCATTCAATGTACGTCAGTACAGTTGATTCAATTTATTCAATATTCTCTCTATGAACATGACATACATTTTGCCGTTTACATTTTTTGCCCTGGAACAAAGGAGACCAATTGAAGGGAGTGTTTTTATTGTTTTCATATGGATGTGTTTTAAATGTTTTTGAATGTTCTGATTTCCCTGCACCGCAGCAGAAACAAAAGGGCCTTCCAACAGATGTGTGGCGTGACTGCGGTGCACTGGGGGCTTATGCTCAGCAATGACAAATTCAAAGCCTGTGGTTACACTCAATGACTTCATTCCAGATGAAAGGGGGTGACGTCATTCGGACTGTTTTGATAATGCATAATTGCTTCCGTGCCTTTTCAACCGCCATCAGGCAAGGCACCGGCATCGAGTCAGCCAAGGGTATAACATTGGCAGCTCTAGATCGGAAAATGTTTCCCCGGAAAAGTTATGAGTATTCATCCATCATTTGGAATGCATATAGCAATCTGAGAAACCCATTCAGACAGGACACCCATTTGTGCCTTTTCAGCATTAGCCTAATAGATATAATCCATCATGTCATGACCCCTGATTAAGAGGCTAGGGCCCATTTAGAGCACCAGGAGCTCTTTGCTTTGTGGAATCTAACATTATCCCTGTATGTCAGAAACCCCAGGAAAAGGGCTTAGCTTATGTACAGTACATTATACAGCTATCTGATAAGCAGTCAGGGAGATTGTTTAGTTTAGATTGTGTCTCTTAGTCAAAAAGCATGTGTAGGCTGCTGTTCTCTTCTTCTGTCTGCAGCTGATCCCGCCATTCCTCTATATGTCAGCCAGGCATTATGTGTATGTACCCTGTTTGAAGAGGAAGATAACTGGAGTTATTTTGTCATCTTGCTAATAATGGTATTATGTGGTGTATGGCTGTGTGCAATCACATCTTTATGTTGTGGCTGATGCATTGTTGTTACAATGGAATTTAAGACTGTTAATGTATTCTGTTTTATTGAGACTGTTTTTACTTAACCCATGTTGTTTTCTCTCTCTCCCTACCCTCCAGTAACATTGCTATTTCACCTCCATTTTACTGTTTAGAGAGGCACGAGTAATGTTGATGTTGTGGTTGTTTTTAGTGTTTGTCATGAAGTGTGCAGTTGAATCGCATCGGCCCAGCTGTGCTCACTTTAAGCGCTCCATGTCATTTCAGCTATGTAACAGCCCTTGGCTAATAGCTGTAATTAATGAAATTATGAATCCTCTGTATTTGTTTATTGTTCTACACCCTCAAGCAGCTGGCCTTGCCAAATGGCAACACTGAGTGTCTATTTTCCCCTCTGTCGTCTTAGGGAAAAGGAAGATCCTTAATTGTTTAAAGATGAAATATCGAGCTTTAATTATCCAAAGCTGTTTACAATAAACCTCTGACAGGCCCTGTAAATTACAAAGCATGAGTTTTATAGACAGCCATAAAGCCACCAGCGAGTATTACTCCCCCAGTGTAAAACATAAAACAGGCCCGGTGTAGAAGGGGAGCGGACCGGTTTAATGTGCTCGGAAGCTGCCTCAGCATTTCCACTCAATAGGGTGTCTGTGTTTGATTTGGGACAATTATCGCCCGCAAACACAAACACGCTGCCCGCCGCTGTGGCCATTCTCTGTGGCGGATGTTGAATGGCCCCGCTTCACTGGGAGGCCCAGCCCAGTAAGAGAGAGGAGCTGTGCCGAGTGTGTTGAGCGAGAAAACCACCTCCTTTCCCGTTTATGTTTCAGTAGGGAGGCACACACACACACACACACTGATTCATGTGCAACCCGTTTTCCCTTTTTATGTAAACCCAAACCAGCGGTGGCTTGCCAAGAAGGCTTTGTAAAAACACTCACGGAAATACATGCAAATGGTTGGTGTATTTACAGAATAGGAATAAGTTACTGTCAGTTGCAATTAGCCAGTTTCAAAAGGAGGAGCTGTATTGGCTTACATGAAGGTATAATCAGATACTGTATATAAGGCTATAGTCTTTCTGTTGAAATCCAAATGTCATTATTCTATTAGTCATAGGGTATGCTTCGGAAAATGTTTCATTATATTAAACCATTTGAGGCTTCCAACGTTATTTCAGTCCCATGCTGTACATGTCCAAAACGAGCTCCCTTGCATTGAAAATGTAGTCTGCCCAATTCAATTTCACCTATAAAAGACTTACTGTTCGTATACCCACAGTTATATGATCTTACGCATAAAATATTGGCATGTCTCTGCGATTTTCTTTCAAGTCTCTCTTTCTCTCGTCACTAACACTAAAATGACAACCCTTTATAGTATATTTGTCTCTGTGTGCTCCGTTTCCATAACAGAGATCATTGTAAAAACCCTACATCTGTCACAGCCAATTAGATTAACATTTCTCCAAATGTTCCACCTAATAAGAATCATAACTCAATCTTCTAATTTTACACGGGGGCTTTTTTGTGAGGTAGGGAGAGCTCCCCCCGCCCAAGTATAGTACTGTATCTATGCCTAACTCAATGGCTGTTTTTCTGTGGTGCAGACAAATTGAAAAATCATGTCTTCCTAATCTTGGTAGTCCATTTGATTAGTCATATCGCTGATGATTTAACTTCATCTCAGTCTGCCGTCCGGCCAGCCAACCACATGCTAAATGAAACAAACTCATTACCCCAGAATGCTCACTGTTTTCTTTAAGCCAGCTGTTGTCAGATGTCCTGGACTTATGATCTGACTGATGTTGTACTGAACTTCCTCTCTCCTGTGTTGTTGTATCACTGAATAGGTATAATGAGTCAAAATTGTGTTTCATTGTATTCCTTTGATGGTCTTTGGTTCATAGATGCAGAGTTCCTGTTATTGTTATTGGTCAATTTGGCATCACTGACGTATTACTCTCTTTTCCTTCTTTTTTTGCAGTTCGACAAATACGCTCCAAAACTGGACAATCCATTCATTAGACATTCAAATGTAAGTAACCCTATTTATTCCTTTCAACTTCCATCACCATGCTTTTAGCATGTTTTCTATCAAATATTTACTGTGGTTAGATATTTGAAGTTTGGAGATAGAAAATATCACTGTATTCTTCTACACGTGTTGAAGTATGTGTGGGTGTTGTCTCTATGCGGCTTGTTGGAATCTGTTTTAAGAGGTGGTTTTGTGTCTCCTCTCCTCCATGTAGTTCTTCCCCTCCTACCCCCCCACAATGCCAGGCATGCCCCCGCTGCTCCCACACTCAGGACCCTTCAGCTCACTGCAAGGAGCCTTCCAGCCCAAGGTTAGCCCCACAGACCTACACACACATGCATTGCACATGCACACACACACAAAATACAGTACCTGCATTTACTCATCCACTCACACAAAGCAAATACATTGTACGCACACAGACATACACATATCCAAACTCATTCACTCACACAGGACAAAAACACCATACACACAAATAAACAAGCACCCACAGTTTTTCACAAACACACCCGCACTGGCAACTTACCATTTGCTCGACATCTCACCCAAGAAATTAGGATAGAATTAGGGGGTCTGAATAGCACCAAAGCCTTACTTTTCATTCTGTGTACAGGGCAGCAGCCAGCTGCATTTGAATTGAACCAGCCTGATAAATCTGTTCCTGCTTATTTTTTTCCAATAATGGACTATGCAAACAAGGCCTGTCTCTAAGCTGGCTGGGCCTGAGCCGCGCTGCACTGAGCAGGGGGAGATAAGCAGCAGCCGTGTGTGTGTCGCTGGCTGGTGTGTGACGATCAGGGCCTGGCAGGCGCCCAATAGGCTCTGACCCTGTTGTAAGCCACCAATCAAAGCTGGCCTAAATCCCCTGGATTTATTCCCCACAGGCTCTATTATGGAGGCCTTTTGTTGGCTGCCTCCAGATGGTTAGAGTACAGTACAGTTAGCCCCCTCCATCCCTCCATTCACCACCTAAAGCTCCCCGCTGGGCACCACTGAGCAGCAGGAGAGGGGTTGGAAGATAGAGAGGGTGGTGGATGGAGGATGTGGTGCTAGAGGTTACAGGGATCACCTAGTACTCTGGGATGTATTAAGATGGCTGATCTAGGCATTCTGGTTCTTCTAGACCTCAAAGACAGAGACCTCTATCCTTTGCTGTCTTTTGCTGATTCTGCACTGGAGCCCTTAAAGGAGTGCTAGTCATTGATGTCACAAACAGTTGCTAGCTGCAGACTCTTTGTTGTGAATCAATGCAGAAGAGCCAATGTTTTTGAGTGTGTACTGGTTTGCTTATGTTCTGCTTCAGTCTGTGCAAAGTCCATATTTCCACCATCTTTGTAACACATTTGCTTTGCCTCTTTCTCTCCTCCATCTATTTATCCTCTCTTTTAGTCCTCCAACCCAATAGACGTAGCCTCCCGTCCGGGGGCAGTACCTCACACACTCCTACAGAAGGACCCACGGGTTAGTAGACTACTGGCCCTGGTTGTCCCTCGAAAACATCAAGCACACACTTTTCTCTCAACAATAGAGAGTCATTAAATTGATTGGTTGTTGTTGATTGTTATGTCTGTGGGTTAATAATAATAATGGTTCATATTTTCTTTTCTCGTCACAGGTATCAGATCCTTTCAGGACATCAGTCAGAGTAAGAGATTATTTCATGTTCCTTTAATGCACTGTCAAATCAACTACAGTACCAACGTGTCATAACATTGAGTAAATTCTACAGTACCATCGCATCATAACATTGAGGTTTTGGGTCTGACCTCGAGTCATTTGCTTATTTCCAGAAACCTGGCAAGTGGTGTGCGGTGCACGTCCAGATCGCCTGGCAGATCTACCACCATCAGCAGAAGATGAAGGTGGGCCAGCTCAGTCTCTCTGTGTGTGTGTGTGTGTGTGTGTGTGTCTGAGTGTGTATGTGTCTGTGTGTGTCTGAGTGTGTGTGTGTGTGTCTGTGTGTGTGTCTGAGTTTGTGTGTCTGTGTGTGTGTGTCTGAGTGTGTTTCTGTCTGCGTCTTGGGTGGCAGAAGGAGGTCAGGGGAAGGGAGGGAAGGGCTGTGCCTGCTCTGCCAAATGTTTTCTTTTCCAGAGGATTCCTCTCTTTCTATATCTAGTTAAGCAGCGGCCATTTTGGTTGTGGCTTGGAAAACTCCTATTGTGTTGTCTCTGTCATGGTGACACTGTCATAGGCACCCTGTCCTCATGGAGGTTTAGTGGGCCTAATCAGCTTACACTGATTTTGTTATGACACAGTGGGTATGTGTTGGGGATCTAGAGGCATTATTTATGTTGTCACCCCTCTCTGATCTCACACAGTGATTATATCACTGATTATAGCAGATTAGAAGTCCCTCCTTGAACTATGAAATTGCTGGCATCAATTATTGTTAATTACTACATGTGCAAACACTGACAGTGCCACTCTGTTTCTTTTCTTCCTCCTCCTCCTACCTTTTCTTTTCATCTCCCTTGTGTTCTCTCTCTCTCTCCCCCTCTGCCCCCCCCCCCTCCCTCTTGCTAACAGCAGATGCAGGTGGACCCTCACAAACTGGACATGAATGGAAAGCTGGACCTGTTCAGTCGTCCCCCCGCCCCGGGGGTGTTTCCTGGGTTCCCCTACACCCACGACCTGGCACGACCCATGTTCTCCTCCACAGGTCAGTACAGGGCTCATCGTCAGCCACCCAGCACAGGGCACATAAGGACAGGTCAATCTTTTGTAGACGGAGGGGGGAGGGGCAGACCATTTTGGGGGGATCGCACTACAGACATCTATATCGGTTCACTAATACAGCACTAGTAAAGGCCCAGTGCACTACTTTTGTGATTTCTTTTCATTTATATATATATATATATATAGATATATATAATTTTTTTATTCCTGATTTTTTCAGGGGGTGCTACGCCACACCCACGGAGGTTAGTTTATTTTCCGCAATGAGTCTGGATCTGAGTACCTCCCCTATGATTTCTGGAACACAAACACATTCTAACCGTTCTGATTGGTCCCAGAAACCGATGGGTTGGGCCAGAGCCAGAACACATGGGTAAAGTGGCATTTTGAAACTTCGTCATTGGCTTTGATACTCAGATTGGTTAGAGATAATCCAATCGCTGATTACTTTTTGTACAACACCCCTCATTTTGACGTCACCACAAACGACTTCAACGATGGCAGTCTCAGACTGAAGTATGTAGCGAACATAGAGCAGCGGAATAATTAAGTTTGAGTCGTCAGGCAACAGCTGACCCTAGTTGAACTGCTGTTGTTCTAAATGTTGTCCCAGACATGCGACTGTGTCAGATGTGGCCATGAATATGGATGCTTCTCTATGAGTGACTCCCAAATGGCACCCTATTCCCTACATAGTGCACTGCCTTTGACCAGGGCCGGGTGCCATTTGGAACACACACTGTGGGATAATTGACTGGTAGAACCTGCCTTGAAAGGCAACATGGAGGCGGATGCCCTTTAGCTTGTAATTATGCAGTATTGTATTATCATGTATGGGCTTGTAATTGGCTCGTTCATTAACCATTCATGATATATGGGTGAAGAACTTTTTGTAAAAGAGGTCAACGTCTGTTCATAACAAAGCGCCCCCATCCACACACACACACACACACGCTCACGTGAGACTATTGAATGTTATGCTAATTTCTATCAAGCCTTTTTTAACCAACCACTGTTAACCCTCTGAAACATCAGATATCCTTCACTGTGTTTTTGGTGGTTTTAATGTTTAGCTAATTAGCATTGCTATTGTAAAATATTGCTAACTGTCCACATTTGAAAGATTAGCATTAGCCATTTGTCTTCTGTCAGGAGCGTGTCAGAGGTCACAAGGTTAAAGGTCACCATAGAGCTGACAGGGTGTTTTATTTGGGGGCGCTCTCCTCTCAGTCAGACATACCTCTGCTTGGATGCCTAGTTCTCCCGAGTGGCGCAGTGGTCTAAGGCACTGCATCGCAGTGCTAGCTGTGCCACTAGAGATCCTGGTTCAAATCCAGGCTCTGTCGTAGCCGGCCGCGACCGGGAGACCCATGGGGCGCCGCACAATTGGCCCAGCGTCGTCCAGGGTAGGGGAGGGAATGGCCGGCAGGGATGTAGCTCAGTTGGTAGAGCATGGCGTTTGCAATGCCAGGGTTGTGGGTTTGATTCCCACAGGGGGTATAAAAAATAATGTATGCACTAACTGTAAGTCGCTCTGGATAAGAGCATCTGCTAAATGACTAAAATGTAAATGTAGTTAGAGGTTATGACGGATGGCTGCTGTGGTGCTACTATCTGAGTGGACACACTGAGGTAACCTGGTTTCTCATCTCTCTCTCTCTCCTCCCATAGGTTCTGGCCATCCAGCTGCCTCCCCTTATGGCCCCTCCCCCCACCACAGTGGCTTCCTGCCTCCCAGCCACTTGGCAGGTAAGTGTAAGTAGCACTACATTTTACATTCACCTTTTCCTTATTCTTTCTCACACTTTTTGTTGCACTCATATTGAGAATACTTCTACTGTCACTAGGGCATAGGGTTGCAAAGGGAGGGTATATTACTGGTAACTTTCGAAGCCTTTTTGGTTACTTCAGATTATCACAGGTGTCTGTAATTATCTCTGGCCTTTTGTGTGGTCTTATTGCATGTAGAATATATAAAATAATCAAATAAAATTATAAAAATGTATTAATAGAATAATTAATAGATAACGCTATAAAGCATTATCCTAAATATAAACCATCAACTTAGTGCTGTTTAATATGAGAGTTTCAGCATGAAATATCCTTAATTTTTTTTACACACTTTTATTTTACTATGTCAATATGTTTTTGTTGTAAATCAGGGCTCAAAACTGCGACCAAAACACTTGCATTTGTGACCCTTTGACTTGGCAGTGCAACCCCAATTTGTTATTGGTCTCTAAGGTGCAAGTCACATTCGTTTTTGATTCACAATTCGCTTTTATTTAAAAAAATATTTATTCAAACAGAAATGGGTATGCAACAATGGGTATGCAGACCAGGTATGCAAAAAGTTTGGTCTGAAGTCTTGGTTGAATCTTTGCGATGTGCAATTCAGTCATCATGCGCTGTTTGAATACACAAGGCTTTCCCAATTAAATGTTGACTGCAAAGTGAATGATATCATCATGATTTGCATCAATCACAGGGCATTTGTTTTGCAAACTCTGCCGTCACATGTAGCCTGCACTGTACAATACAAAGACACTGTCACTTGCTTGGTGCGCACTTACATTTTAGTCATTTAGCAGACGCTCTTATCCAGAGTGAGTTACAGGAGCAATTAGGGTTAAGTGCCTTGCTCAATGGCACACTGACAGATTTTTCACCTAGTCGGTTCTGGGACACAAACCAGCGACCTTTCAGTTACTGGCCCAACGCTCTTAACCGCTAGGCTACCTTTTGCCCTACAATTGAATTAAAGGGCAACTACACCATCCACATTTTTTTGGGGGGTGGATTGTTCCCAGACCTCAAAAGTGATCTCCTTGTATGGCCCTACAACTGTAGAGTGACTGTTCAGAATTTCTTCCCTCCAAACAAGCAATGTAAATATTATATTGTCAAGTTAAAATGTCATTATTTGTGTATGGAGGGTAGGTCATTATAGGCTATAGGATACTTGCTCAGCCCGCAAATTTAAGATAACATTTAAATGATGCACGCATCACCGCTTTCCAGGGCCAGTATTGTTTTCATTCGGGCCAGTAGCTTTCAGTTGGCACTGGCCCGGTGTGCCACTTGCAAATTTACCTAAATGTCAAGCCCTGCAAGGGCATAATTTAAAAGATGGCTAGTTATTATTAGCCTGGTTCTGTATGGAATGCAGGCACATTATTGGACACAGGTCAGGTCATTATCACCGCTCAGTGGTAAAAAGTTGGTGCAACCAAATCATATGCTGGTGCCATCAACTGAAAAAGTAAAAAACAGTTAGTCTAGAGCCCTGTAAATGTTTTGGCGCCAAACTGGTGGCAGTTGTGAAAAAAGTCAATAGTTGGAAGAGTGCCATTGTTTATTTGATGCTTTTTTCATTAATTAGGCTTTTCTCTTGAACCATATGGTCTATCCACTAGAAACTCATGGACAATATGGACACTGATATCAAAAATGAATACTATATATTAATATATTTTTTTGTTTTGTTATTCAAGTATAAATTACCAAAGTTACCATAGATTGCCATAGATTGCCATAGATTACCTGTTAATTACCAATATTACTGAAATGTTTGGTAACTTTGGTAAATTGCCAGTAGTTTTGCAACATTACTACGGCATCATTTGATAACACAGCCATTTGTTGTTTGGAAAATACATTAAGTTGAAGGTTATAGTAGGGATTTAGAGGTCCTTAGTTAGCTAGTGAGGTCATCCTGTTGCGCCATCTCTCGCACTGAATTTTACTTTAGGGGTGTATAGAGCGAGCCCTCCCCCTGTGATTCATAAAATATACCCTTGAATAACCCTCCTTCCTGTACTGATGTGGAAGGAAGGCCACTTTGGGCTTGTTGAGGTAGTATTTCTAATCCCCCCGACTTTATTTTCCAGCCCCTTTGTTCAAGTGAAGGTATTTCACTGCACAACACTCCTGTCTTATTTCATACTGTCTTGGACAGAGGCAGATGGCCTCAGCAAATATTACATTTTACCTTGAGGCTTCTTTCTATAGCCTCTTCAAGTTCTGCTCGTCTATTTCACAGACAGAGTAATAGAGGTTTTTGTATTCTTCTGTATTTCCTGTCAAAAATGTTGTTTGGCTTCAGTGCAGCAAGGTGATTTCACGGGATAAGCTCTTGAGTCAATCCAATTTGAGTTTATAAACACCTGGTGCACAGGGGGAAAATGTTATTACACCCCTCAAAGATTTTGGGTGAAATTCCTGCCCAAAGAACGAACTCAAGTGTGACTCGGCAGGAAAGATTTTCTAGCTGTTGTTTGCTGATATATTGACAAACCGTTGCATTGCATTCACCACAGAGTGGAAGTCTTTAAAAACTAGATTAAAGGATCATTCATAATTGATATATCCTCAGTAATTTTCCATTATGTCTCCTGATTCCTCCGGTAGGTATGCATACCTTTCCATTTTTAGTTTCATGTAAACTGTGACCAGGTTTAACTAAGGCACTTAGTAAAAAAAAGTACTACCTAGAATGAAAAAGGTTTCTTCGGTTGGAACCATTTTTGGGATCCAGGTGGAATCTTTTCACCCAACGAAGAACCCTTAAAGAACCCTTGAACCTGGATTCAAAAAGGGTTATTCCACAGGTACAGCCGAAGATCCCTATGGTTTTAGGTAGCACATTCTTTCTCAGAGTGTGCAGGTAAAAATTGAAGTATGAAACACTCAAGCCTCTGTAAAACCTAGTAGACAAACATTCTCCCTTCAAGCAGCTATGTGCCTGACTGTCCAGACTGCACATATCAAATCCCCTGTCCATTTGTAGTCCAGCTCCAACCTAGACCCCATCATACTCCCTAGCATCAGGATCAGAGATCAAAGGCTCTCCGCTCCATTACGGACAGTGTGGGAGTAAATCCAGTGTCCAAGAGGCGTGAGTGGCCAGAGCAGGTAGCCAGCCTCGCTAGCTAGCTACATACAGTAGGATTAGAGGAAGCAGTATGGCGGCGCTAGAAAACACACAGCTCTGCTTGTAAGAGAAAAGCTGAGTGGAACGAGTGGTCGGGCTCCTCCAGCCAGCTCAGCTAATCCCTGTTTGGCATTTTGCAGATCCTTTCAGTCGCTCCAGTACCTTTGGCGGCCTCGGCAACCTTTCAACCAGTGCCTTCGGAGGATTAGGCAACCCCTCGCTTGGTAAGCGCCGACCCCCCGCCCCCCACGGCCAGACACAGCGCAGCTCAGCTTTAGACCACAGGGAAGGGCCAGGGAAGAAAGAAATCAAGGCACTTAGCTCTGCATCAAATGCCAAAATAAAACTAGCACAGGGAGGAACAAAAAGGCAGGCAGTACAGCTCTCTCTCTCTCTCCATCCCCCTCTCCCCCCTCCCCAGTAGCTTGGCTTCAATCTGACAGCAACACTGCCAACGCACACAGCACTCACAGGCTTGCTGTTTGGTTGCTATTCATGTATTAATTCTTCTACAAGCCCCCTCATCGCCACTGTGGAGGACTCTCTCCCTCTCACCCTCTCTCTCTCTCCCTCTCTATCTCACTCATATTCTCCTCTGCCAAATCAGTTGCCTTGCAGTGAAATGGATGTCAGTGAAATAGACACGCTATGGAATGCTAAGGTCTCCCTGGCTTTTCACAACCCTCACCCCCAGAGGGCAATTGAGTACCCCCCATCCACCCTCCTTTCCAGTAAAAAGGCCCTGAGAATGAGGAGTGAATGGGGGAACAGAGCAGAGTAGGGCCCTTGGTCCAAGCAGCTAGAAGTGCAAAGGGGGAAGCCATTAACCTTGCCAGTCTTTGTAAAGCAGAGCTCTTTGCAGCAAGAGACCGCTCGGAACCCTCAGGACAAAGACAAAGTTGCTTTTGTGTAGATTTTCTTTCTTTCCTTGTCTTCAGTCTCCATCTTATGTTGTGTGTCCAGGAGGGGGTTTAGTTTGATTCTTTTCTCCATGTCTCCGCTCCTTAAGGCTCCAACAGTATCTTTGGCCATAAGGAGGGCCCAGGGGGCCTGCCAGGCTTCGGCAGCCCCCACCACGACACCTGGAACAGGCTCCACCGGACCCCACCCTCCTTCCCCACCCCGCCGCAGTGGCCCAAGTCTGCAGACACGGAGCGCAGCAACTCAGTCAACAGCCACGAGCGAGAGAGAGAACGAGAGAGGGAGCGGGAAAGGGAACGGGAGAGGGAGAGAGAAAGGGAGAGAGAACGGGAGAAAAGGGATTCATCCATCAGCAAAGAGGAGAAGGATAAAGACAGGTATGTATTCTATATGAGAACAACTCTGAATCATTTCTATTAGTTGTAAGTAACACAAGTTGTTGTGTTATTTGAATGCACATTTTCATGCACACATATTTCCAACCCAAAAATATTTCCACCCTTCTACCCTTCTGATAAATACATATTTGTATTTTGTTTGTGTCCCTCACAGAGATTCGATTGACCGTAACCGTCACTCGAACCGTTCGTCCCCTGCGTCGGCTCAAACCAGCTACCAGATCAGCAGCCTGATCCGCTCTAACAGCCAGAATTCCAGCGACTCGGGTCGCCACCACAGCGGCAGTGTGGATCGGGTCCGGGAGGCCGAGAAGGAGCTCCTGGAGCGCCACCGAGAGGCAGCCATTCTGGGGGACGTCAAGGTGAAGGAGAGCCGCTCACCTGGAGGAGGGAAGGATGTGACAGACAGAGACAGACGCTCCACAGAGGACTCCATCAAACTAGCCCACCGCACGCCCTCTCCCTACCCCAAGGCTGTCCTATCTGAGACAGGAATGAAGATGGCTGGTGGCCCCCCACCCACTCTACTCAAGGACGGGGACAGGGACAGGAAGGAGGGTCCTCCGTCCTCTGGGGGGGACCTGCTGCTGCACAAGGCAAAGAACGACATGAAGATCAAGGAGGAGCGCAAAGAGGACCAGGAGGTGATGGTGGTGAGCTCCGAGCCTGCCCCTCAGCCTGCTCCTCCTCCTCAGCCTCTACCTCCTCCACCGCCCCAGCCCGGTCACCACCACCACCACCACCCTCCTCTGTCCCAGCAGCCCCCTCCCCCCTCACCACGCTGCAGTGACATGCCCACCCACAGCTCCCTGCACGGGGTGCATATGGCCCACTCCCTGCCCCTCTCCATGAGTGCCATGCACCAGATGGGCAGTCTCAACGTGCTGGACCGGGCCCGCATGGCTCCCTTTATGGGGGTGAGCCCCCTGGCTGCTGCTGCTGCAGGGAGGGACCGGATGCCCCACCAAGCCTTCCCCTGGGACCCTCTGAGGGAGGCCTACCGCAACCTGGACCTGCAGCGCAGGATGGACTTCCAGCTGAGGGCTGAGCAGGCCCAGCGCTTCCCCAGCATGTACGAGCAGGAGCGGGCTTACCGGGAGAGAGAGGCCCATGACTACTCCCACCATGAGCACATGCTGGAGGTAAGGCGGGAACACGAGAGGATGAGGCAACAGGCAGAAGAAAGAGAGCGCCAGCACCTGAGGGAGGAGCTGGACCGGGCGCGGCTCCACCAGCTGCACCAGTCCCCCATGGAGGGACACCTGCCACACATGCCCTCCTTCATGCCCCACCTGGGCGGCATGCCCTACCCCAGACTCAGCCCCTCCACCGGACACAACGGCCTGCTCAACCGGACGCCCCCCACCGCTGCCCTTAGCGCCCCCCCTCCCCTAGTGCCCGCGGGCAGCGCCAGAGCAGCCTCCCCCAGAAGGACTACCCCCCTCACCACCCAGGACCCCCGAGATTACTCCCCCTCCCGCAACCCCAAAGAAGTGGAGGCACGGTAGCTTAACATAACAGACAAAGGACATGGATGCTTAAAAAGACGCACTCCCCAATTTGGAACCTTCTAGAGAGAACAAAATGCACTGCTTTTCAATGGAGAAAGGTATAAGTAAAAGAGAAAAAAGTATGATTGTACAAAGTAAAGATTTGTAAGGGTGAAGAAGCACATGCCATGCTTTTATTTTATATTGACAGGCTGTTATGAATGTTGGTTAGAAGAACACGAATCAAAAAGTATGTGTATGTTAGTTTCCGACTTAAAAGTTGATATTAATATATTAATCCAAAACCTTTTGTCGATTTTGCGTGAAAAGTGAGATTCTGATTGAAAAGTGAGATTCTGATTGAAATGAGTTTGTACATTTCCTATCCTCGTGCCATGGATAGACATCATTTTTATGAATTTGTATTTTGTGCATTAGTCTCTTTTTTTCTATATTTATCCCAGTCCATTGTGAGACATATCAATGATGATGCTCCACACTGGATGATGCTCCACAATTTTTACCCTTACAACAGTAATTTAACCTCATGGTACCTGAAAATACTCATAAATGATCATGTACAAAGTTACATTAAAGATTTGTTGCATTTTATTTGGTTAGCCTTTGAGATATCCAGACAAATATATATTACGAGGTCTTTGTTCGGTCTCTGTAAAGAAAAGTTCATGTAAATATCTTGTTGATATTCATTGCAGCAAAATTACTATGTAAATTTATTAGGCTTTTTAAATGTTTCTAGAAAAACTAATGAAATCAAAACAGAACCACTTCCCGGTTGGAAACCATGGTAACAGACAAGCCTGTCCAATGGGAGGGAAGTAGGGCGGGCATCAGAAGGGGGCCTGGAATGATCATCTGCAATCTATGCAAAGAGGCACTGAGCACCCCGATGGAGAGCCACCTGGAATGGAATGGACTGTTGGATAATGTTGATTCAGTGAGAGGAACTTGGATTAACTCAACATGTTTTTCTTTCCAATCATGGGAAATGGAATTAAACCTACAGACTTCCTGGTTACAGATAAACTGTACCAGAAGCTTACATACAGCCCCAGTGACAGCAAAGGAAGACACTTTTGATAGGGCGGCAATAGAACTTTCTCTGTCGACCGTTGTGGTGTTGTGCAGTTGTTTTTCTTAGACTTGTATTCAAAACAAGTAGAGTTTTAGGCGTGCAAAAAAATGAAAACGAACATTCATGGTTTAAAGTTGTACGGAATAAAGTTTGGACCTAATACCTGCAGTATATTGCTTTTTATTCACATGCATGATATTTCTCTGAAACCAGGGATACTGGATGTAACCCCCTTCTAAATGTAAAACGGTGGCATAACAATAATACACAAATCACTGAAGAAAACAGTTTTTCATAGATTTGCCAATACTGCCAGTATCTTAGCTTGCTCATTTCATTTAGCACATTTCTAACAAATCATAAAGGAAATACAGTGCAGTAGCCCAGTATCTAAAGCCAAGGGGGGTTAGCTGCAGGGCTTGCACAGCTCTCCTGAGGGATGGATGGGTTTGGAGAGAGGAGAGGCAATAGAGGGTGGGACTAATAGGACATTGATTTTGTAAGAAAGCAGGTTTTGAGTGTTTGTGTTGCAGCTAACCACTATTGACTGGAGGCCGAGCGGAGTATTGACCTGCGGCCTGGACTCATTAAGAGGAGCAATGCCAGGGAGGGAGGCAGCAGGCTATTGGATGTTAGAGGGGAGGAGAGCCGCTCTCCCATAATCACTCTCCCCCTTCTCTCACCTCCTATCCCCACACACATCTGTTTTGCTAATGAAGCCGGAAGGTCCTCCGGAGTGGTCCGAGGAGGGGGACATATAGACGCCCCGTCCCGCTATCGACGAGGGCCTTTCTCAATTCAATTCAATTCAAAGCAAGTGGAATAGATCATAAACAAAAGTGAAATAATCAATACAAAATTAACAGTAAAGATTACACTCACAAAAGTTTCAAAAGAATAGAGATTTTAAATGGTATATTGTGGCTATGTACGGTGTTGTAGCAATGTGCAAATAGTTGAAGTACGAAAGGGATAGATATAGATTGTTTTTACAATGGTGTTTGTGCTTCACTGGTTGCCCTTTTTTAGTGGCAACAGGTTACAAATATTGCTGCTGTGATAGCACACTGTCGTATTTCACCTAACAGATATGGGAGTTTATAAAAATGTGATTTATTTTCTTTGTGGGTCTTTTTAATCTGAGGGAAATATGTGTCCCTAATATGGTCATACATTTGGCAGGAGGCTAGGAAGTGCAGCTCAGTTTCCCTCATTTTGTGGGCAGAAGGCACATAGCCTGTCTTCTCTTGAGAGCCAGGTCTGCCTATGGCGGCCTCTCAATAGCAATGCTCACCGAGTCTGTACATAGTCAAAGCTTTCCTTAATTTCGGGTCAGTCACAGTGGTCAAGGTTCTGCCACCGTGTACTCTCTGTTTAGGGCCAAATAGCTTTCTAGTTTGCTTCGTTTTTTGGTTAGTTCTCTCCAATGAGTCAAGTTTTTATCTTTTAGTTTTCTCATGATTTGGTTGGGTCTAATTGTGTTGCTGTCCTGGGGCTCAGTGGGGTCTGTTTGTGTTTGTGAACAGAGCCCCAGGACCAGTTTGCTGAGGGGACTCTTCCCTAGGTTAATCTCTCTGGTAATGGCGTTGTTATGGAAGGTTTGGGAATCGCTTCCTTATAGGTGGTTGTAGAATTTACGGCTCTTTTCTGGATTTTGATCATTAGCGGGAATTGTCCTAATTCTGCTCTGCATGCATTATTTGATATTTACCGTTGTACACAGAGGATGTTAAAGCAGAATTCTGCATGCAGTCTCAATTTGGTGTTTATCCCATTTTGTGAATTCTTGGTTGGTGAGCGGACCTTAGACCTCACAAAAGTGGAGGGTAATGGGTTCTATAACTGATTCAAATATTTTTTGTGAGATCCTAATTGTAATGTTGAATTTTATGTTCCTTTTGATGGCATAGAAGGCCCTTCTTGCCTTGTCTCTCAGATCGTTCACAGCTTTGTGGAAGTTACCTATGGTGCTGATGTTTAGGCCAAGGTAGGTATAGTTTTCTGTGTGCTCTCGGGCAACAGTGTCTAGATATAATTTGTATTTGTGGTTCTGGCAACTGGACTTTTTTTGGAACACCATTATTTTGGGATTATTGAGATTCACTGTCAGGGCCCAGAATCTGTGCAGAAGATCTAGACTTCAGATTCTAGTAGGGTGAGGCCGGGTGCTGCAGACTGTTCTAGTGACCTCGCCACATTAATATATATATGTTGAATAGAGAAGCTGAAAGGTCAAATATACTGTTTAGGCTTTCTACTGCCAAGTTTACACCTTCACTATTGCAGCAGTGAAACGTTTTGTCCAAGAAGTTGTCTAAAAGGGATTGAATTTGTTGTTGCCCGATTGAACTAGTGTAGCCCACAGCCATATGGCATAGCCAGATCAGGGTCTAACATAAGGACGACTCAGAATATGCAATTCTGTTCTTAAATAGGCTACATTTTCTTCATACCATAATGTTTCTTTAGACCTGCCTAAAATAAATAATGGATTTATTGTGATGGTGTAGGCTGCATTTAATGGATTTATTCAACTTTTTTGTAGATGTTCCAAAGGTCCACATCAGTGGCTTGTAAGCTATACGTGGAAGCCCGGAGATGCTACACGTGTTTATGTTAATGAACAGAATTTCATGACAACCACAGCCAAGCCCGGATCAAACCTTGGTGAGGTCATTAAGGGATGTTATTGAAAATCAATGCAGCTCTTTGTCTCACACACTCACTGGCAGGCAGGCAGGCCACTTTAAAAGGTCTCCTGGAAAAAACTGGGCTTGCCAGAATGGGTCATGTTGTATTGGGAAGACTTAAATCACAATCACTTTCAATTTAGGCCGGCTGTATTCCACAATGGCCCGACGGGGAGCATCTGTTGGCTGTGTACTTCACTTTACTGCCATGTGCTTTTATTCCTAATCAGACAGTCAACAGCAGGTACTTAACCCTGCTACCTGTTAGTCTACAGCACAATGATGACTTTGGGGAGGGGGGGGGGGGGGGGGGGGGGGGTTTATTTACTAGCTTTTGTCAAAAAACGTCTTCCATTTTCTCTGCTTCCATCCTTCCCTTATTCCCTCCATCCTTTATCCAGCTTTGTTCAATTCATTTTATGGTTGAACGTTAAGAGGTTCTATGGGAGATGAAAGGCTCCATAAATTTTACTCATTGTCTAGCTAGGTCAATTTATTTCGGAATCAATTGACACATTGCTTCACGGAATATCTAATGCAGCCAGGAGGATTATTACAAGGTCTGCCATTTTACAGCAGTTCAGTTGAGCAATTCAGCATTCATGTTGGATGAAACCATGTTTCTTCATTGGTTAGTATTGCTCATTATTTTCTCGATATTACATGTTTAGAATGTGAAATAGAATTTATTCCCTGAGGAACAATATCCATTTTATGAAGATATATACCAGAACGTGTTTCTGATGTTTCAGCCTACAGTATAAGCTACTTTCTAACGCTCTGAAGAGTATAACAAAAACATATTTCCTCCACAGTTCCAATTAATAGGATAGAAGGAATGGTATATACGAGGCAGGACATTGTATTTTGTTCTGATAATCCCCTGCGTTTATCAGGGAGAAACCTGAATGCTGAAGGTTGGGATTGAATTTTCATGGTGTTCAAATACCTCCAAAAAGCTCCTGGCACAGAGTTCACCCCTGAGCCAGCGTACAGAGGAGCAGCCCCGGGCTTTCTTCAGTCACAATGGCAGCTAATAACGCTGTGCCAAACTAATAAGATGGGCAACGAATGAATGGATCGGCCCAAGCCTCTTTTCTCCCTCTCTTTTCCCCCTGATAAATCATGTATGAAACCGTTTTGAGCAGCTATGCAGTGATCTCCACAGCCTTCCCCCTAGCGAGGGCTAATGCATTAGTTCCCATTTGGAGGGTGTTTTGAAATGGAGATTGGTATTGAGACTTGGAGGCCCCATGATCGTGTATGAATTGCTGTGGGCCGGCCGGCTCCCAGATTCCGCTGAGCTTAGTGATTTGGTAGAGTTTAGACCCAGCTCTCCAAGAGGGAACAGTCAACACCCCAGACAGTGTTCACAGCTAGACTATATCTTTGTCCGAAATGGCACCTTATTCCCTGCATAGCCTGGGTTCTAGTCAAAAGTAGTGCACTATGTAGGGAATAGGGTGCCATTTTGGAAGTACCCATATCTGACCCAGGAAGAGGGGACATGGAAGGTCGGGCTTTACAGTGTATCGTTAACACTAGTCACAGGGTGTCTGTGTGTACTGTAGATGCTTTTCACCACCTAAAAAGGCTACCTGCATGCGTACATCATTCCATTACATCTTTTTATAGCTCTCAGCATCAACAGATAGCCTGCAGACAGTATCCAGGGCAGTCAGCACTGCAGTTGAGGACTCGACGGAGTCAGACTGAGCCAGACAGTGTTAATTCCAGGCCCCAGTGACAAAGCGCTGTCTAATGTCTTTGCACCTCTGGCCCAATGGCAAATCTGCTGTAAGGCTGTGCAAAGACCAGAACGGCCGGAGAGAGAGATGGAATATAAATCAGCACATTTCAAAACAGTAGAGTCTCAGAGAGTTTAGGTGTGGACGGAGACAGATCGAGCCACCAGGCAGCCAAAATCATTTTTCCACTTTCATTCATTTTTTAAGGATTTCTTCCACGGTTTAGTGGAACCTCATTCTCCCACACTGGCGGTATTATGTACACAAGCCGTAAAACTGAATAACATTTATGCAGCTGGGTGCATCTGGCTGGTTGGAGGTGGTCCTCTCTGGTTGAGGGCCCACAGGCTGGCATGGCGCCGCCACCCTGTTCTTTGTGTGGGCAGGACAGGACCAGGGGAGGGAGCCTCTCTAAATACTTATGGATGAAATGAGGGTTCTTTAAAAAAAGGAGGGAGAATTCAAGACAGATCGTACTCATACATGGCTCATGGCTGGTCCAATTTGGCACGCTGAACGCACATGATTAGCCACTGAGACGTTAATCAAAAGTGGCTCAGTGTTTGAAGGGGGTAGCGAGAGAGAGGTACTGCCAACTGGTGACAACATGGCTTGTGTTCACAGGCCAAGAGCAAAGTTTATTTGAATGTGGATCTTGCCATGTTTTTCCAAGCAGTGGAATGAGAATTATGATTTACTCTCTATCCGTATCCCCCCCTCGGGTGATGTTTGATATTCATAAGCATTTATTCTGTTTGACACGCCTCACAGATACACTATATATGCAAAAGGCTGTGGACACGTCTTCAAATGATTGGATTTGGCTATTTCAGCCATACCCGTTGCTGACAGGTGTATAAAATCGAGCACACCGCCATGCAATCTCCATAGACAAACATTGGCAGTAAAATGGCCTTACTGAAGAGCTCAGTAACTTTCAACGTGACAACGTCATAGGATGCCACCTTTCCAACAAGTCAGTTCATCAAATTTGGTCTGCAACACTCACCGTCGAGTTCCAAACTGCCTCTGGAAGCAATGTCAGCACAAGAACTGTTCATCGGGGGCTTCATGAAATGGGTTTCCATGGCCGAGCAGCCGCACACAAGCCTAAGATCACCATGCGCAATGCCAAGCATTGGCTGGAGTGGTGTAAAGCTCGCCGCCATTGGACTCTGGAGCAGTGGAAACGCGCTGTCTGGAGTGATGAATCACGCTTCACCATCTGGCAGTCCGGCGGACGAATCTGGGTTTGGCGGATGCCAGGAGAACACTACCTGCCCCAATGCATAGTGCCAACTGTAAAGTTTGGTGGAGGAGGAATAATGGTCTGTGGCTGTTTTTCATGGTTCGGGCTAGGTCCCTTAGTTCCAGTGAAGGGAAACCTTAACGTTACAGCATACAATGACATTCTATACGATTCTGTGCTTCCAACTTTGTGGCAACATTTTGGGGAAGGCCCTTTCCTGTTTCAGCATGACAATGCCCCCGTTCACAAAGCGAGGTCCATACAGAAATGGTTTCTCGAGATTGGTGTGGAAGAACTTGACTGGCCTGCACAGAGCCCTGACCCCAATCCCATCGAACACCTTTGGGAAGAATTGGAATGCCGACTGCGAGCCAGGCCTAATCGCCCAACATCAGTGCCCGACCTCACTAATGCTCTTGTGGCTGAATGGAAGCAAGTCCCCACAGCAATGTTCCAACATCTAGTGGAAAGCCTTCCCAGAAGAGTGGAGGCTGTTATAGCAGCAAAGGGGGAACCAACTCCATATTAATGCCCATGATTTTGGAATGAGATATTCGACAAGCAGGTGTCCACATACTTTTGGTCATGTAGTGTATATGGTATGCACCTCGTGTTTTGGCTCCCATGTATGAGAGCTTCCATTCTAATAAGAAATTATTATATAAACAGTGGTGTTCTTCTCACTCAATCGCTCTCAATCTCTTGCCCTTGAGATTGTGCTTTTGTTGCCTGAGAGAGCGATAACAAGCTATGGCATGTTACAGACACACAAAAGGGAACGGTATCAATTGAACATCTCCCAGAGACCAGAGAGGAATGATCCAACCTGAAACCATACCAAGCTGAGACCATAGGCCCATTCGAATGATATCCTCCACAATCCACCCCAAGGGAGATGTTCAATTGATACCATTCCCCTATGGTCTCAGCTTAGTATGGTTTCAAGATGGATCATTCCTCTCTGGTCTCAGCTTGGTATGGTTGGAGGTCGGACCGTTCCCATACAACCTCTGTTTTAATTACAGTCAGCAAGCTACATGGAAGGTGCCAGCATCGTGACATGGTGGCAATGTGCATGCAGAGAGCATTGATTACATTTTGTCCTTTGTGTACAATGTAGTGTTTGAATTCCTCTTGCAGCCAGGCAACATATGCCTCATAGGCCTACTGTAGAAACAGTCTCTATAAATATAGTTCCTTGCGTGTGAGTTATTATAGGTTAAAATATATATTTTTTCTAATACTGTATGTTTATTGTGTACTCTGTCTATATAAATAATGTCTTAATAAATATTGCTTTAGGATATACATGGATATATCATGAATGGCTTTATTATGTAATGACTATGTTATAAAACATAGTGTATGATAAGAATGTTTATTTGTACTATTATCATAGTCCAATGCATTTTAATGGTTGTTGTTTTGCTGTTCAATATTCAGTCCTTCATTATATTGATTGTGGTCAAACACATTGACACACAGTTGACCTGAACATTCCAAATGGCTAATATCCTAGATCTATCCTGGTAATAGTTGTGTTTGCTTTGTACAATCTGCTCTCATGTACAATCTGTGTGCATACAGCAACAAAGAGATCCAGGGCAGATCCTTTATGAATCCGGCTTTAGCAGGAAGATCGGACGTTCCACCCCTGGCCCTAAGAGCCCTGTCTGGCTTCTGTAGAGGGCTAGCTGTCTCTGTCTGGCAGGCATCACACTTTGAAAAGTGCTTATCTGGTATCTGTGTGGGAGTTGCATGCACACGATAACAATCCCTATCTTATCTCTCTCTGTTCGTTAATGTCACAGCTTAAGGGCTGCTCTTCCTCTTGCAATGGGGCTTGCTGAGCGGATTGTTTGCAGATTAGCTAACACAGGCCTTTGTAGGCTTGGAGTGGGAAAAAATGCTTGCCTAGTCCTGTTCTTATGTGCACACGTAACCACATGCAATGGGCCTCTTCGCTTGCCTCCTATGTGCCTGTGTCAAATGACTGAAACACTTTGGCTGGTGGGCACGATTATAGCAAATAGCCTGCATGAGACTTAAACAGAGACTATTATTGTTCTCAATGTCACAATGCTTTTTATCTTCCCACTATTTTTGGGATACCAAAACGACTATAATTTATTTATTTATTATTGTGTACTCATTCCAGGGATGAACCAAAGATTAATTTGTAAATAATGTTTTATCTGATGTTTATTAAACTAGGGATATATTCATCCTAAACTATTTAATGTGTGGTCCATGGCCAGCGACTCCAGCCTGCGCGGCCAAGTCCATAATTATCGCGGTGTGACACAAAGGGGCCCTGGCAGAGCGGCATTGACTTCAGCCATCTGGCTATCTCACACAACCCTTGGCTACACAGTGCCTCACTCAGCGATTTACTGGGGTGTTGAAGGCCAGCTATTTAACACATCTGAACAACAAGTACTGCTATCAAGCAGGCGCTCTCCAGGCCTCGTTTCTGTGCCGCCCAAGAATGTCTCTTATCTCTTTCTCTGCTTGTTGGTTTAAACCAGGCAGCATATGCCCAGATTCTCCCTAGAATGCTGCATTGTGGGGCTAGAGCATGGGGGAGAGCCGCGCAGCCCTGACAGATACACCACATGACACAAGTATGTGGACACCTACTCATCGAATATCTCATTCCAAAATCATGCGCATTGCTGCTATAACAGCCTACTCTCTTCTGGGAAGGTTTTCCACTAGATGTTGGAACATTGCTGCGGGGACTTGCTTCCATTCAGCCTCAAGAGCATTAGTGAGGTCGGGCACTGATGTTGGGCGATTAGGCTTGGCTCGCAGTCGGCGTTCCAATTCATCCCAAAGGTGTTCAATGGGGTTGAGGTCAGGGCTCTGTGCAGGCCAGTCAAGTTCTTTCACACTGATCTCGACAAACCATTCCTGTATGGACCTCGCTTTGTGCACAGAGGCATTGTCATGCTGAAACAGGAAAGGGCCTTCCCCAAACTGTTGCCACAAAGTTGCAAGCACAGAATCGTCTAGAATGTCATTGTATGCTGTAGCATTAATATTTTCCTTCACTGGAACTAAGGGGCCTAGCCCGAACAATGAAAAACAGTCCCAGACCATTATTCTTCATCCACCAAACTTTACAGTTGGCACTATGCACTGGGACAGGTAGCGTTCGGACTGCAATGGGACAGTCCGTCGGACTGCCAGATGGTGAAGCATGATTCATCACTCCGGAGAACGCGTTTCCACTGCTGCAGATTCCAATGGCGGTGAGCTTACACCATTCCAGCCAACGCTTGGCATTGCGCATGGTGATTTTAGGCTTGTGTGCGGCTGCTCGGCCATGGAAACCCATTTCATGAAGCTCCCGACGAACAGTTCTTGTGCTGACGTTGCTTCCAGAGGCAGTTTGGAACACAGTAGTGAGTGCTGCAACCGAGGACAGACGATTTTTACGCGCTACGTGATTCAGCACTCGCGGGTCTCGTTCTGTGAGCTTGTGTGGCCTACCACTTTGTTCCTAGACAATAACAGCACTTACAGTTGACCGGGGCAGCTCTAGCAGGGCAGAAATGTGACGAACTGACTTGTTGGAAAGGTGGCATCCTATGATGGTGCCACGTTGAAAGTCACTGAGCTCTTCAGTAAGGCCATTCTACTGTCAATGTTTGTCTATGGAGATTGCATGACTGTGTGCTCAATTTTATACACCTGTCAGCAACAGATGTGGCTGAAATAGCCGAATCCACTAATTTGATGGGGTGTCCACAGACTTTGTATATATAGTGTATGTAGGGGAATTTAACCCTTACGTGTAGTAGGCTATACAGGAATCCTGAGATGGATGTTGGGGAGAAAATGGCTGCTGGAAAACAAAATCTATTTATTCACTTTTGCATTACAGGACTATTGTAGTGAATTTGATGCAATCATATTAATATCATTTCTGCACTACACATGCAGCATAGGTAATAGATGGGTTAGCTGACAACGTCACGAAAACGATGTGCACGCTTCAATGGGGCAGAAGTCTGTGAGTTGCTGTGATTCTGGATGGCCAGATAGTTATCAGCCAAAAGTGTGCAACTGCAGACCGCAATTCAGGTATCCCCCCACCACACCCCCTCCCCCTTGAGCGTCCCATTGGGTCCTTCATGAACACCCCCCCTCGAGCATCCCATTGGTTTCTGCAGGAATGCCCCCCCTCGAGCACCCCATTGGTTAATGCATGAACTCCCCCCCCGGTGGCGGCTGGCATCCAACGTTACTGTGCATTAACGCCACCTACTGTACTTCAGTGCCCCCGCCTCCCCTAACTTAAAAATGGACAAATAGAAGTATAAAGAGGGGTTCCTGCAGATGCAGGAATGCCCACATGCAGAAAGGCCGCGATTTGCAGGCCGCAATTGCACCCTTCTCGTTTCAGCTAGTTTCATCTTGTTCTTGATACCATGTCTTGTTTTGAGGTGTTTCGACTGATTTCATGTCAATGTTAATATGGCTAAAATTCGCTAGCTAGCTAACCAACAACTGTAACAATGTATTTGAGAGACAACAAGTGCTCATTGTGGAAATGTATTTATGTTTTCAATAAACATTGGAAAGCAATCAAAGCCAACCCAGTTTGTTTTGCATCATAGTTGCACACACATCGGTTTTGTTGCTAAACAACCAACCGGTCTATACAATAACTTTGTTTCTTTTCTAGCATGCTCTAAGCTACAATAGGAGTGACAGATCAAAAGAATAGGCCTACCTCCCATTTCACGTTAATAAACCAAGCTCTCTCACCTGATTAGATTTTGATTAGTACCTTCATTCTTGTCTCATTATTTTGACTTCTAAAAAAACAGGCCGCAATTCGTGCTCACCGAGTAGAATGACTAACCTGCTCATTTCCCTTCCCTGATATTTCTTTGTTGTGACAGAATGGTTTTAAATGAAAAGTATAAGTGCGGTGTAATTACAATTCTGGGGGTATTATGAAATCCAATATCACAATGAATGTAATTTTATTTGCTTGTAATCTTTCTCACCCAGGCTAATAGGCATTATCAAAGGGCACGCTCTGGGCTTTAAATGGCGCAGCAGCATCTCTAAATGGAATGGCTGAGACTGCTCTCTGCTCTCTCTGCGCTCTCTGTTCTTTTGTCTTTGATTTGCAGGCAGAGGGCTTGACAGTCAGAGAGGCACAGGAGATTTGTCAGCCTGTGATCTTCCAGGCTCTTTGACAAGTGAGTGACTTTGGCAGAACCAATGGAGGTGGAGGTACTTTGGCTCTTCTTCTGTTGTGCTCATGTAGAATCCTGATGAGTCTTGGGAGACATTCATTCATGATGAACTCGGAACAAAACAAAACCAAATGTAAAGCAGTTCCTCCCTTTGAGTTCATAGATATGGATCCATTATACACATGATGACAATGCATTCAGGTATCACATGTGGAATTTTTGTACGCTTCAAATTCTCTCATTGTTTATTCCAACACATTGGAATAACATTTGTACAATTCATACCAAATGGTTCTTGCATGAGTAACACAATTGTAACGCATTTCACTGAAAATGTACTCTGATTAAATACTCTTTGTCTGCAATTGCAAAGAACCCATTCTGTCTTGTTTTAGATAATAATAATAATTCCACTCACTTATGGAACGATCGGGCTGCAATCACCATCTAGTCAATCTTTATTACAGTGGAGTCAACTGCTCCACCAAGCACACAATTGCTTGGCATTGATTGTGTGGATCATTTGAGAGAGACAGTGTAATGCTGGAAGCAGAATATTGCAGAAAAAACGCCTATGTTAATGCCCTTGATATTAAAATACTTTAACAGAAAATGAGTAGCAGATCAATACGTTTTAATGCCCTTATGAATGAATGTTCTTTTTATCCTTACCGTGCACTACTAGCAATAGGAAATGGCTTGCATTGATTTTGGACGTTTCCTTTTTGATCAGGCATCTGAAAATCACTGCATATACAGCACTCTACATACAGTCTGCTCCTTCTTGGTTCAGCTTTGTCTGTAGGATCAGGTACAATGATTCATACATAGAACAAACACTACCCCTTGTGGCAGTATTGGCCCAGTGCACAGTGTGTGATTGCTGCCACCTCCAGCTGCCTCTGTCTGTCTCCTACTGATAAGTTAACCTTGTGATAACATGCTAATGCCTGAATAACATTGCACTAATTAGAACAGCTTTTCACAGTTAGTTAAGAGGACATCCTCCATCAATTAGCCCGAGTCAGGGAGATAATTTCAGAGGGCAGGAAATAACTGTTTTTCCTGGGCTCCAGTCGGCTCCTCTCGGTCCCATTTGGCAACATTAAGCGTCTACTTCCCATTTCTTCATTTAATTAGTTTTTTATGTTTTCTACAGCTGCCATGAGTAATGTTTGATTCAATTAGGAGATATTGATTATAATTGTGGGTGTTTGATGTGTTAAATAGCTTTTTTATAATCACGTCCCTGCTATCTGAAAACTTGCCAAACATTCACAATCGTGTTAAGTGATTTCTTAATTGAAAGGACAATTTTTTTTAAATGATGGTGTGCATGCGTGTGTGCGCACATGCGTGTGTGTGCATGTGCATGCCTGCACAAGTGCCCACGCACGTCATATTCCAGATGTGTATTTGAGTGTGCATCTCACGTGTGTCTCATGTGAATGTGTTTGTGTGTGACCTCCGCGCACCTTGCCATCCTCTCCAGACAGACAGCTAATAATGAGAAATGAATGCATTAGTGAGGAGAGGCCCCTGCACTCATCAACCACTCTGCCCATTAATAATGCACTGCCTGCCGGGAAAGGGAAGAAAGGGACTTGCAGAGATTAGCCCTGCATTAAGGACTCATTTACTATTTCTATTACACAGAGGCTTTGGTCTTTCTTAAACAGGAAAGATTAGTGCAATTGTAATTGAAGTTGATAAACATGCTATATCAAAGTATATATTTAGTAGTCCCTCCTGGAGCAGGGGCTCCCAGAGCTCTATGACAGCACGGTTTCTGTTCTGTTCACACTGAGTCAGTGAGTCACACACACACAATCAGAGCATGAGAGGGATGCTGTGATGTTGTAGACTAGAGAGAGGCTTAACTGAGGTCAGTTTTAGCAATGGTTATAGAGTCAATTTAATACAGCTCCTAACACCATCATTTTCATTATAAATACAGTTCCTTTAAAATTGTAGATAATAACCATATGTTAACCTTATGTGATGATAGGACTAAATGTAATGTGTGTATTTACAAAGGAACTAATATGGTACCTATACAGTCAATGGTAGGAACATATTACTATGATGAAAGGTTCCCAATGATTCCCACATATCTTTCTCATGCAATAATTCCTGGTGTTGATTGTCCGGGAATCAAAGAGACATCAGGATTGAAAGGGAATACTCCCAGTCCCAAATATGAAATAAATAGATGCAATTTTAGTCACCTGTCAATCCGAGAATACCATTCTGCCTGAAGATGAATATGTCAGAGCCAACAGATATCCTCTGCCCATCTTTAGAATAACTATTTAACCCCAAGCTACTGTAAGGTGAATTTCAGTTCCTCGTCCATAAATCACATTTTAGAGGGATGCATTTGATTTGACACGGAGGTCTGCTATTTCACCAAACCCCCAACACACACACACCCTCCCACCTCTTTCTCTAACCTGGTGTTTATCACTCAGCCCCATCCAAAGTGATGACACCCAGCTCTAGCAGCAGATAGACAGGACAGCCAGGAGAGGAGAGCAGTACAAACAGACAGGCAATGAAATGAAAGAGGCTGTCACTCTGTTATCAGGGCCAGACAGAGAACAGACGTCCAGTGACCTGGCCCGGGACCCTCAGGGACCCTCCATCCAATCTTAGGGCCATCACAGTGAGGTGAGCTGACTGCTGCTTTCTCAGCCTGGCCCGCTAACACACACTGCTGTCTGTAGGCCGACCGACCTACAGGTTCTCCTGGTGACTGGCTTGACATGGGGTATCAGTCCACCACCTGTTACAAGTGAGGAGAGGATCTGTCTCTGTTGGGGTTGCAATGCAGTTGGTGCAGTTGGTGTGTGGAATGATTTGGGAAATAATAAATGGACAATCTATGATATTCAGGCTTGGTAAAACATACAAGTATTACTATTCATCATTGCCTGATAAAGAGGCACACATATACTGTATATATATAATTTTTTATTGATTGTACTTTCCTTCTGGGTCAAAGGGAGAGCCAGGTGGAGCCGAGCTCCAGTACATTTTTACATTTTAGTCATTTAGCAGACACTCTTACAGGAGCAATTAGGGTTAAGTGCCTTGCTCAAGGGAACATCGACAACTGTTTCACCTAGTCGGCTCGGGGATTAGAACCAGCGACCTTTCGGTTACTGGCACAACGCTCTTAACCACTAAGCTACCTGCCGCCCCTGTACTGTACAAGAAAGTAGGATAAAAGCTGGAGCTGGAGCTAGGGTTAGAGATTAGGTTAGGGTGGTAGTTGAGGCTAGGGTTAGGGTTGAACCGGGATGTGGACATGAAGATAAGGTAAGGGTTGTGGTTGAGGCTAGGGTTAAACTGGGATGTGGACATGAAGCTAGGGTTAGGGTTAGAGTTGGAGTTAGGGTTGAACTGGGATGTGAACATGAAGCTATGGTTAGGATTACGGTTGAGGCTTGGGTTGGGTTGGGTTGGGGATGAACCGGGATGTGGACATGAAGCTAAGGGTTAGGTTTGTGGAAAATATTTTCATGCTCATCTGTTGTTGTGATTGAGGCTAGGGTTGGGGTTTAATTGGGACGTGGACATGAAGTTAGGGTTAGGTTTAGGAGCGGTTCAGTTTGTGATGGTATCAAACCTTTGGTTACACACGCTTATTGCAGCTTCCTGCACTGTCTGTCTTATGGCAAATCAGTCTGGGTCCGGTTTCCCAATAGCGATGGAATTTAGGCTTACAAGTGTTTTCACAATGCATCTTTCCTACAACAGCCGAAGATGTAACATGTGTTTCCCAAAACACCACGCAGAGAGAACGGTCACTAAGTGCGCCGTTGGAGAATGTGTCGATAGGCCTAGGATCAAAAGAAAGGGAGCGCTGCTCTCAGATCAGTTTCTCCATTCAAATCGTTCCTTAACATTATAATTATTTTACAATACTGACGACGGATCAGCTCCTAGAAAGATATTACCACCTAAGGCTGCAAATATTGAGGCGGCTTATTCTAATGTTTAGGGGAGAACGGGGATGGTTGTAACACTTTTCACCTTTTCCTCAGTTTCTCAGAGATCGTTTATGGTAGTGCATTCAAAACTTGATACAAACAAACTACACCTGTCCTTTACAAATTGGTGTGCTTATTACATATGTAAATCAAACTGCAAATGCATGGTGTTGTCTTAAATACAAGGAGTGAAGAGTTACAATTTACCTCATGGTCTGGGTTCGTTATAACAGTGCTTGGGGTGAATTGTAACAGAATGAAAAAGTGAATAAATCATGACATGCTGCAACTAATTAGTGAACGCCTTTATTGAGACCATGAGAGCAACATTGCCATGTTTAACATTTTGTTTGGCAGAAATAATAATACATATAAATAATAAAATGTTTACTATTTTACCCTCCACTAAATGGTCTTTCTCAACCAAATAACAACTAGGCTAAATTAAACACCTGAACATTGATGGTGTCTGTGTGTGGGTGTCTGTGTGTCTGTGTGTGGGTGTCTGTGTGTGTCTGTGTGTGTGACAGTGTTGGACAGAGTCACAGTTGTGACAGTAGTATGACTGTCCTGATGTACAGGCTTGGTGGGCCCATCATTTGCATTCTTAGCACTGCACCCAGACCTCCTTGGACTTGGTATTGTTAAAGTGCTCCATGCACACAATGCAGAAGTTTTCCTCGTTGGAGGAATATGAACCTTTTGGTTCAATGTGCTTTGTTTTGGCTTTTTTCTTAGGCAGGACAGTTTTTTGTTGTTGTTCAGTGTGGTTTGTCTTGGCTTGCTTCTTTCCAGCTGTTTTTTTTGGCAGGGCAATTTTTCGTTTTTGCCATCTGAGTACTTGACTTTTTATGCTGTTCAGTGGGCACAGTGGCCTGAGAGGTGGCTGAAGAGGGGACCTGGGAAGCAGCTGGCAAGGCCAGTGTGTCAGCTGGAGCAGGATGATCAGTGACAAGTCCAAAGTCACATTCCTGAAATATATCAGGGTTGTATGGCCAAATGCCGGTGCACCTGAACCCTGTACATTGGTGGGTGTTGTGGCACCTGGAAGTGCTGTTTTGACAAGGCCTGGAATGTCATATATGGTCATGGTCTTACCGGGGTTCATCCTCATCCAGGCATCACAGGCAGAGTTCACAATTTTCTTCAATGGCCCGTACACACTCCTGTCCAGGGGCTGGAGCTTGTGTGAACATTGTGGGGGGAAAGAAAGCAAGACTATGCCAGAGCGCCTACAGAAATCAATGGCCTTGATAGATAGGTGTGGTTGTCAAGGAGAAGGACCACCTTCCTTTCCAGGCTGACCTTGGTATGTTTGGCGAAGTGTTCAAGAAAAATGAGGAAGTCATCCTCCTGCACAATCAATCAGAAATGGAGAGCTCATGGTGCTGAAAGTAGGCAAATTCGAGTAGGCATAATTAGTTTCAACCATCTTCATTTTAATTAGACTTTACTAACAACAAGACGGCTTTGTGTTGGAGCCTATTTCTTCCTATTTAAGAAATAAGAGGTAGGCCTACCTGTTTGACAGACGAAATTAGGCTATAGGCTGCTATATCCATAGATTTGTCGATCAATTCCTCCACCCACCATGCACTCTTTAAATGGCCTACCTCCATGTCAGTGATTGGCTGTGAAGTTAAAACAAAGATTCGAATTGAGAGGGTATGCTATAGGCCTAAATGTTATTAAAGAAAATGGTCAAAAGCACAGGTCTACCCCTTGTTAGCTGAAGATTTTAAAGAAAATAAAACGGATCCGATTATGTAAAGTGATCTATAACAGCGCTTTGGTCCGCGATGCTAGAAACAAGCTGTAAAATACCTGGGAAAGACGTGACATTCAGAGGCTGAGCTACAACCTTCTATAGCCGATGAGACAAAAAATGGACTTTGCTTGGGAAGAACTCTAATTTTGTAACTATCAATTAATTGAACTATTTTCATTATGTACACTAGAAGATGTTTACCCCCAGACAGCTTTTAGGGAAACACTTGTGACTACTCATTGGGTTAAGCCTAGGAAGAAGAGTAGCTAGCAGTTAAAGCTTACATTTTTCGGTAGGCCTACTCTGTCTGGGGTGGAAAGGTAGGCCTAGCTTTTGAAAGTACCATGCTCAGATTCCTAATGATGTCTCAGATTGAATTATTTGCAAACAGTGACAGTTTGGCATTGGAGAAATATGATGATGTCACGCCCTGACCTGGAGAGACTGTTATTCTCTAGGTAGTTTGGTCAGGGTGTGAAACTCTATGTATAAGATTTCTATGTTTAGGATCTAGATGTGTTGTTTCTATGTTTGGCCGGGTGTGATTCCCAATCAGAGACAGCTGTCGCTTGTTGTCTCTAATTGGGGATCATTCTTAAGTAGCCTGTTTGCCTACCTTAGTTGTGGGATCTTGTTCTGTGTTAGGCTTGTATGTGTATAGCCTGAGGACTTCACGTTACGTTGTTTCTTGTTTTGTTTATGTTTATTGAGTTTAATAAACATGTACGCTTTTCACGCTGCACCTTGGTCTGACCCGTCTCTCAACGATCATGACAGATGAACACATAGGCCATTCTTAGCCTGTAATTTAGGTAATTTGTGTGGTATTAAAAAAAGATTTTGCTAATATGTAAAATTGCACAAAATGTTTATAAAATACAATTTTTTCTCGGACCTGCAAATACAATGATATATTTATGCAATGCTTTTACTATCAAGGAGACCTTTTCACCCATACTATTTTCTACGGTGGTCCGCAGCCCTGTGCGCTATAAAAAATCCTACCTTGCCATGTAATACTTACAGGACGAAGAACAGTTTTCTAAAAAAGCATATCTAAGGCTCTGGTGTGTCCAAGAAGTGAGGGTAAACGGTAGACATGTCCTCTGCTATCCACTCTGTTTTAATTATTATTTTGGGAATAGGGGAGGGTCACTTGTTTTTATTCAAGCATTCAGGGAGGGTTTAGGTCAAATATATTTTACCGAAGGGAGGGCCATTAATTTTCATTTCAGAGAAGTCCGATTTTCTCCATGTAACCCTTACTATAAATAACGTTCACTCACCAACCACAACTCTAACCCTAGCCAAGTACAGACTATAGTTTTTTTTATGAACCTCTGACTCCTTCGAGTTGCTATGCCCTTACCCTATGTTTGTCCTCTGTAGTTGCTATGCCCTTACCCTATGTTTGTCCTCTGTAATTGCTATGCCCTTACCCTATGTTTGTCCTCTGTAGTTGCATGCCTTATTTTTCTTTTTTTTTGTGGCTTTCCGGCAGACTAGACGCTTTGTTACGTATTGATGCCTTTCACAGTTTGGAAAGTACATTGCACATTTGTTGGCCTGGGAGGCCGTTGGCCTGGCAGGCTGGAACCCCTTCTCTCAAAACCCCCTGTAGTTCTTCTGCACTAAAATCTCTGATACCCAAAGACTTCTCTGCTGCTGCTACTACCAATTAAATCTTATTGGATTCCCTTTCTATCTGTGCGATACAATTATGCAATAAACACCAAGAAGCCAACCTTACTAAAGCACAAACTGTTCGGGTCACTCTGTACTGGCCTACTACTCACAGGGATCCTCTCAGGCTCCCCCACCATCCTCTACTTTCCTCACTGCCTCAGCATATGACCATTTCTGCACTGCTCTCACCTTGGAATCTTCAATCCACCTTAACACTCAACCCCACCCCAGTTTTCAAGCCTTTCGGCGTCGCTCTGCTCCAGAGAGCAAAGCAGGACACCGCTTTCGTCCCGAGTCTCAAAACGTGCAGCGCCCCTCTCCCTCTGAGCAGCAGACACACAAAAAATCGACACAAGTTCACCTCTGGATAGTTTGACCGGATTGACAGAACCCAACTCCTTCTTCACCCAGCCTGATACCACAGACGGATCGGCCAAAAGGCATGGGTCCACTTTCTCCACAAATTGTACTCCCACTGGGCCAGAGTCATCTCTGGCAATCTCCTGATCATTGGGGTGAGGCTCTGAAGCCTTCACCTCACCTGACGACGCAGAATCTTCCTCCTCACTTTTGTCAGGATCAATTTCAAGTTCACTATCCGTCGATTGCTCAGTGTTTTCAGGTGCGTAACATGCATTTTTCTCTCCTGTACTTGACTCAAAGGAGGAAGTACTCGGCTTGTATTTCACAGTCGGTTCAGGTTTGCACCTCGCGCCCTTCTTTCTGCCTCGCTTCTTCTCGCCATCCGTCCTCTTCCTTGCCCGGGCCTCCAACATGAATTCCATCTCCGTGCGGGACTTCAGGAAACTCAGTATCGAGCCACCAACTGCTGCCATGCTCCCTTCACAGATATACTCATGCCATCCTCTATGAACATCATTCCAATCCTTTATTATTTTGCTAAAATCCATACTTTTTAAAGGTGCAATATGCAGAAATCCGTCAGCCATTTACTGGTTGCTAAAATTCTAATAGTTCGCATTTTTTTCAATGACTAAAAATATTATGTTTTCAGTTTGCTTGAACCTGGTGTACAAAACCGAATGTAAAAGACGCAAAAATGGTTAGCTGTGGGTATGTATTTCAAAAACGTTGGTTTACTTTAATGTAGCTGCAAGCTAGGCATTGATAGCAACTGGCTGACTCATGAAGTGCTAACGTGACGTTAGCAGGCTTTTAGGGCTAACGTTAGCAGGCTGGTAGGGCTAACGTTAGCAGGCTAGTTGGCAAGCAACCTTGCAAGCTGATATGTAACAATATATTCATAAAGTATTTGCTTGTAAGTTGGCAGAAAATTACATTGAAACCAGTAGTCATGAGTGCAAACGATTTGGTTTCATTTGAAGTTATACATTTGAAGTTATTTCTGTTGGAGTTTACATTATAGAGCAGGGGTATTCAACTCTTACCCTACGAGGTCCGGAGCCTGCTGGTTTTCTGTTCTACCTGATAATTAATTACACCCACCTGGTGTCCCGGGTCTTTTTTTATTTTTTTATTTCACCTTTATTTAACCAGGTAAGCCAGTTGAGAACAGGTTCTCATTTACAACTGCGACCTGGCCAAGATAAAGCAAAGCAGTGCAATAAAAACAACACAGAGTTACATATGGGGTAAAAAACATAAAGTCAAAAATACAACAGAAAATATATATACAGTGTGTGCAAATGTAGCAAGTTATGGAGGTAAGGCAATAAATAGGCTATAGTGCAGAATAATTACAATAGTATTAACACTGAAATGCTAGATGTGCAAGAGATTATGTGCAAATAGAGATACTGGGGTGCAAAAGAGCAAAATAAATAACAATATAGGGATGAGGTAGTTGGGTGGGCTAATTTCAGATGGGCTGTGTACAGGTGCAGTGATCGGTAAGGTGCTCTGACAACTGATGCTTAAAGTTATTGAGGGAGATAAGAGTCTCCAGCTTCAGAGATTTTTGCAATTCGGTCCAGTCATTGGCAGCAGAGAACTGGAAGGAATGGCGGCCAAAGGAGGTGTTGGCTTTGGGAATGACCAGTGAGATGTACCTGCTGGAGCGCAGACTACGGGTGGGTGCTGCTATGGTGACCAATGAGCTAAGATAAGGCGGGGATTTGCCTAGCAGTGATTTATAGATGGCCTGGAGCCAGTGGGTTTGACGACGAACATGTAGTGAGGACCAGCCAACAAGAGCGTACAGGTCACAGTGGTGGGTAGTGTATGGGGCTTTGGAGACAAAACGGATGGCACTGTGATAGACTACATCCAATTTGCTGAGTAGAGTGTTGGAGGCTATTTTGTAAATGACATCGCCGAAGTCAAGGATCGGTAGGATAGTCAGTTTTACGAGGGCATGTTTGGCAGCATGAGTGAAGGAGGCTTTGTTGCGAAATAGGAAGCCGATTCTAGATTTAACTTTGGATTGGAGATTCTTTATGTGAGTCTGGAAGTTGAGTTTACAGTCTAACCAGACACCTAGGTATTTGTAGTTGTCCACATACTCTAGGTCAGACCCGTCGAGAGTGGTGATTCTAGTCGGGTGGGCGGGTGCCAGCAGCGTTCGATTGAAAAGCATGCATTTAGTTTTACTAGTGTTTAAGAGCAGTTGGAGGCTACTGAAGGATTGTTGTATGGCATTGAAGCTCGTTTGGAGGTTTGTTAACACAATGTCCAATGAAGGGCCAGATGTATACAAAATGGTGTCGTCTGCGTAGAGGTGGATCTGAGAGTCACCAGCAGCAAGAGCGACATCATTGATATACACGGAGAAAAGTGTCGGCCCAAGAATTGAACCCTGTGGCACCCCCTTAGAGACTGCCATAGGTCCAGACAACAGGCCCTCCGATTTGACACACTGAACTCTATCTGAGAAGTAGTTGGTGAACCAGGCGAGGCAGTCATTTGAGAAACCAAGGCTATTTAGTCTGCCAATAAGAATGCGGTGGTTGACAGAGTCGAAAGCCTTGGCCAGGTCGATGAAGACGGCTGCACAGTACTGTCTATTATCAATCGCGGTTGTAATATCGTTTAGGACCTTGAGCGTGGCTGAAGTGCACCCGTGACCAGCTCGGAAACCGGATTGCATAGCGGAGAAGGTACGGTGGTATTCGAAATGGTCGGTGATCTGTTTGTTAACTTGGCTTTCAAATACTTTCGAAAGGCAGGGCAGGATGGATATAGGTCTGTAGCAGTTTGGATCTAGAGTGTCACCCCCTTTGAAGAGGGGGATGACCGCGGCAGCTTTCCAATCTCTGGGGATCTCAGACGTTATGAAAGAGAGGTTGAACAGACTAGTAATAGGGGTTGCGACAATTTCGGCGGCTAGTTTTAGAAAGAAAGGGTCCAGATTGTCTAGCCCAGCTGATTTGTAGGGGTCCAGATTTTGCAGCGCTTTCAAACCATCAGCTGTCTGAATTTGTGTGAAGGAGAAGCGGGGGGGGCATGGGCAAGTTGCAGCAGAGGGTGCAGAGTTGGTGGCCGGGTTAGTGGTAGCCAGATGGAAAGCATGGCCAGCTGTAGCAAAATGCTTGTTGAAATTCTCGATTATTGTAGATTTATCGGTGGTGATAGTGTTTCCTAGCCTCAGTGCAGTGGGCAGCTGGGAGGAAGTGCTCTTATTCTCCATGGACTTTACAGTGTCCCAAAACTTCTAAATTATTGCCTGATTAGAGGGGAACAATGAAAAAAAGCAGTGGAACTGGCTTTGAGTTCCAGAGTTGAGTTTGATGGTTATAGGGAATGGGCTGCCCTGCCGGGTCCTCCATATTACGTCACACCTCTCAAATGTTTTTTCCGGCATGACTTCAGCATTTTTCGGAATTCTGATCAGGGGTGAACAGGGTGGTTGCTTCATTGTTTATACTTCTAAGCTAAGCTAGTTAGCTAGTAGCTAATGTTAGCTACCTAGCTAGCAAGTGCTCCACATTTCTCAACTAGAATAGGTTTCGATACTTGGATGACATATTTGCTGCCACCGATCTAAGAAGTGTGTTTGCATCTCTAATGTTCATGATTTGATCAAAAGTTATAGCTAGAAAACTGGAACGTACCAGCTTTGGACATGGAGAAGCATGGAAGAAGTCAACCATGGGGGAAGTTAGTAAAGGTGGACACTGAATCTGAAGTATTGCTTGTCAACAGGGAATGCACTGTCGGGCGAAGAAAAGGTAAAATTACTATAATAATATGCCATTTAGCAGACGCTTTTATCCAAAGCGACTTACAGTCGTGCATGCATACATTTTTGTGTATGGGTGGTCCCGGGGATCGAACCCACTACCTTGGCTTTACAAGCGCCGTGCTCTACCAGCTGAGCTACAGAGGACCACTTTCCCACACAGTGACATTAAGTCACTTCACCATATTGTAGGCTATTTTCTGAAAGATATAGAAAGTTCTGTGGTAGGACACTTAACTGTTATCTATACATTATGTAAATATTTAATTACATTTACATTTTAGTCATTTAGCAGACGCTCTTATCCAGAGCGACTTACAGTTAGTGAATACATATATATATTTTTTTATACTGGCCCCCCGTGGGAATGAGCTACTAAAATACATGTTCTAAATATTAATGATTATTGCTCCCACAATAATAGTAATGTGTAAAATATATTCTATAAGACATGACACTTGTTTGAAAAAAAGAGGGGAACAATGAAAAAAAGCAGTGGAACTGGCTTTGAGTTCCAGAGTTGAGTTTGATGGTTATAGGGAATGGGCTGCCCTGCCGGGTCCTCCATATTACGTCACACCTCTCAAATGTTTTTTCCGGCATTACTTCAGCATTTTCCGGAATTCTGATCAGTTTTATGTAATAACTTGAAAAATAGAAAATTGAGGTGTAACTTTGTATTGTGACTTTTGATGCGTATTCTAATGCAAATCCATATGTTACATGTGGTTATGTTGATGCTACCTACCCTTTAAGAACATAGAAATAGTGCACATAGAACATATCTACCAGTTCTTAGACTTGCTTTCAATGAGAATGACAAATCTATAACTCACATTTCTATGTGAATTTGGTGGGTCACCCAAGAAAGTTACATATTGCAGCTTTAATAAAACGTTAATCAAATACAACCACCGACAGTTTTCCTCATTGCTGTTGCTCTAAGATGGCAACTCAGCGCAAATGCGCATGTGCCAATTGAAACTCAACATGGAAACAGTCGGTGGTTCTATTTGATTAACGTTTTATTAAAAAGTATGGATTTCAGCAAAGAAAGAAAGGCATGCAACTACAGAGGACAAACATAGTTACACGGTACCCTAACCCTAACTCTAGCTGCATGCAGTGGTGTAAAGTACTTAAGTAAAAATACTTTAAAGTACTTCTTAAGTAGTTTTTTGGGGGTATCTGTACTTTACTTTATTTAATATTTATAATTTTGACAACTTTTACTTCACTACATTCCTAAAGAAAATGGTTGTATATCCAGGGTTTTGGCATTGGCATTACAGTATATTTTCGACCAAAAATACAGCTTTAAGACAATGTAATAATTCCACGCGGAAGCGTTAGAAAATAAACAAATTAATGGGACCTGGTCCCATTTTTGCAAACAAGTTGTGGGATATTCGAGTCCTCTTGTCTTAACCTGTATTTTTTTCCAGACTACTTTCTCCGCCCCTCCTCCATCAGCTGCTGCCTGTAAATACCTTTGGTTGCCAGGAAGTAAACTAGTGTGTGTGTATGTGCCAAGCTGGAAAATGAAAGCACAAAACATCTTCAAGCAAAAATAATCGAACGAAATAATCGCGCTTTTGAACTCTATTTTCAAGGTAGCTAAATCGTATTCTTTCTCGTTTCTAGCATCTGATAAGCAGTTTGATAGCTAAGCAGTTTGATAGCTAACGGTAGCTAGCTAGCTAGCTACTAGTAACTTAGCTAGCTAACGTTAGCAGCCCGCTTTAGCGTGCTTATTTTTTTTTAGAACGAAGTTGATTGTCGTCGCATGTCCACCATTGACTTGTTTTGTTGTTTGATTGACTAGCTTCAAAGATCAACTAACTCTAAATACCTTGCTAATCAAACGTTTTAGCTACTGTAGTTAGCTTAGCTAGCTAGGTACAGTAACATCTTGACGTTGACGTTTCTTCTTCCAAACAGGGTGGTTGCTTCATTGTTTATACTCCTAAAATAAGCTAGTTAGCTAGTAGCTAATGTTAGCTACCTAGCTAGCAAGTGCTCCACATTTCTCAACTAGAATAGGTTTCGATACTTGGATGACATATTTGCTGCCACCGATCTAAGAAGTGTGTTTGCATCTCTAATGTTCATGATTTGATCAAAAGTTATAGCTAGAAAACTGGAACGTACCAGCTTTGGACATGGAGAAGCATGGAAGAAGTCAACCATGGGGGAAGTTAGTAAAGGTGGACACTGAATCTGAAGTATTGCTTGTCAACAGGGAATGCACTGTCGGGCGAAGAAAAGGTAAAATTACTATCCCACACAGTGAGATTAAGTCACTTCACCATATTGTAGGCTAATTTCTGAAAGATATAGAAAGTTCTGTGGTAGGACACTTAACTGTTATCTATACATTATGTAAATATTTAATGAGCTACTAAAATACATGTTCTAAATATTAATGATTATTGCTCCCACAATAATAGTAATGTGTAAAATATATTCTATAAGACATGACACTTATTTGAAAAAAAGTGTTTTGAACACTTTTAACTACCGTATTTTCCGCACTATAAGGCGCACCGGATTATAAGGCGCACCTTCAATGAATGGCCTATTTTAGAACTGTTTTCATATATAGGGCGCACCGGATTATAAGGCGCATAGAATAGAAGATACTGTAGTCAAACGAATTGACTGGGGTTGCGTTATGCATCCACTAGATGGAGCTGTGCTAAAAGGAATGTCAACAAAACAGTCAGATAAAGTCAAACTTTATTAAGCGTTCTGACAACTCCGTTCACTCCCATGGTAATGTTGTTCAAACGTTAATGTGCATATTAACAATATCTCCCAGCCTTGCTCACTCTTCTCCCAAACGTGGAGGGGAACCTTTCCCTGATTCAGTAAACACGTAGTAAAAGAAACAGTCTGATACCACTAAATCAAACGTTAGTGCATAACTCAACATTGTTCAGTTACATATAACACGTAAAGCTCACTTTTTCAGTTCATTCCCCATCCACGAACCCCTCGAATTCTTCTTCTTCAGTGTCCGAATTGAACAGTTGGGCGACTACGGCATCCAACCTGCCCGGCTCCCTCTCGTCATTATCCGAGTCAGTGTCGCTGCTGTTGCCTGGCAGTTCAGATATTATTCCTGCCTTCGTGAAAGCTTTGACCACAGTTGAGACCGATATATCAGCCCAGGCATCCACGATCCATTGGCAGATAGTGGCGTAAGTCGCCCGGCGCTGTCTCCCCGTCTTGGTGAACGTGTGTTCGCCTTCTGTCATCCACTGCTCCCACGCAGCTCGCAGTCTAGCTTTGAACGCCCTGTTGACACCAATATCTAGCGGCTGGAGTTCTTTAGTTAATCCACCCGGAATGACGGCAAGCTCCGAATTAGTTTGCTTCACTTTTTTTTTGACAGCATCGGTGATATGGGCGCGCATTGAGTCGTAGATCAATAGGGACGGAGCTGTGTGGAAAAAGCCACCCGGTCTCTTGACGTAAATTTCTCTCAGCCACTCACTCATCTTTTCCTCATCCATCCATCCCTTCGGGCTAGCTTTGATGACGACGCCGGCTGGAAAGTTCTCTTTTGGCAAGGTCTTCCTCTTGAAAATAATCATGGGTGGAAGTTTCTGGCCATTAGCCTGGCAGGCGAGAACTACAGTGAAGGATGACTTCTCATTCCCTGTGGTACGTACAGACACCGTACTGGTCCCCGTTTTCTCCACAGTGCGGTTCACGGGAATATCAAAGGTGAGTGGAACCTCGTCCATGTTGGTGATGTGCTCTGGCCGGATCTTCTTTTCAGTGATCTTATTTTTGCAGTATGCGCGGAAAGTGACCAGCTTTTCTTGGTAATCTTTTGGCAGTTGCTGCGAGACGGTAGTTCGTGTGCGGATGGAGAGATTACGTCTTTTCATAAAACGAAAGCACCAAGAAGGACCGCCTCGAAATTCATCGATTGTCATGTCCCGTGCTAGCGCTGTTGCCTTCATTCGAATAGTGACTGTAGAGACGCTTCTACTTGCTGCTCTCTGTTCAACAACCCACTGTTCGAGTTTGTCCTCTAACTGTGGCCATCTCGCTTTGTTCCCGCGGAAACTCTGTTTAGTCTTCTTTACTTGGCGCAGGTCATCTTCTTGCTTCCTCCACTTCCGTACCATTGATTCATTAATGTTGAATTCTCTCGCTGCTGCTCTATTCCCATATTCTACTGCATGACCGACAGCCTTGAGCTTGAACTCTGCGTCGTAAGCGTGTCTCTTGAAAGGTGCCATTTTGGGGTCTTTATACACACACAAGTGGTGTGGGACTGTGAGTAAGCACAATACCGGTGTGTACTGGCTACCGTAATGCTGCAAGTGGTGCGGCTTTGTAGTTTACCAGTCGTACTGAAACATTTCATTATTATTAAATTGTTTTTATTGGTTTTTCATACTGAAACATTTTGACAGAGCACCTTGAGCGCCGTGTACAACCAGTATGGATCAACCAATTAACCAATTGATCCATACATAAGGCGCTCCGGATTATAAGGCGCACTGTCGTTTTTTGAGAAAATGAAAGGCTTTTAAGTGCGCCTTATAGTGCGGAAAATACGGTAAATATAATGAATGTTGCTTGTTTTTGAGGATCTGGTTTATAAATGTCTTGATGTTTGTGACAAAAGATACCATGTCATAGACATGAGTGCCAGGCAGTGTCTGGGCTCTTTAATAAAACCAGTTCATTCAAGGCACAGTGCCCTATGTCACTAAACGTAAACAGCCCCTCTGATGATAACAAAGGTGTCTATTGAGAACGTGTGCAGAATAGTACGTTTTTTTGTATGGATTTTGCTCAAGGAAAGGTTTAGTCTCTATTATATTGAATTCCAGGAGTCTTCTTTCCAATACAAAGTGTCTGAGTTTAATAAGCTAGTATGCTATGCAGGACCCACAATATGGTATAAAAGAAGAAGAGAAGAATGTATCAACAATAAATCTGCATAATTGTACAATCTCAGTCTGGTAATTCGGAGCCCACTCGTGAAAGTATCAACTGCCCATTGCCTAAAGCCATGTTTTCCTGGTATTTTAAAATGGATAATGAATAGGTCCTAATTGGCCTTGTTTACAGTAACATGACGTAAACAAAGTAATGCTTTTTACACATGATATAGCACAACAGCTCCATAAGTAGCCTAACATTTGAAAACATCTAGCTTATTCAAATCATGTTGAAAATAGTAATCTTAGACTATGTTGTGATTTTCTGTGCATTTTATTAACCATCATTTTCTTTCACCAGGCTGTGATCTTTCCTTTCCTGCTAGCAAACTGGTCTCAGGGGATCACTGTAAGATAGTCCAGGATGAGAGCTCAGGGTTGGTGTGGCTAGAGGACATGAGGTATGAGGAGGGTGTCTTGTCAATAGGTTTTTCTTTGGGTTTTTTTCTTCTAAGTCCTGTATAGCCTATAGGCTCAATGTAGGTCAATTTTCAAGGATCAACTGATCAATTATGTATGTTTAACAATGTGATAACATGGTAATGTAATGCATTTGACATCTGTTAGCCTAATTAAGCTAAATAGATTTGAACCTGCGTCTATGTTAGGTTTTATTATAATAGAAAAATATGTTATGCAGATTGTCCTGTTTGTTGTGACTGATCAGTGGATTTAATGGTGGATTGAACAGATCTTTGCCTGCACATCACAGTGCAGTCTAATTGTCAGTGTAAAGCAACCAGCTTGCAGGCAATGAGGCAAATGGCACTAACCAGTAATTAGAGGTTATGTTTTACCATGCTCTGAGTCAGCAAGGTCTTCTCTACACACATTACTCTAGTGTACACACACAGACACACACCCACTGCATTATGCTAAGCATCATTGAGCACAGTGGTAACTCTGTTTTGCTCCTGAATATTGTGGAAACCTCTGCAATAGAAAAGTTGAATGCGACAGTTTAGTTACTCAATAGTGTAGGATACAATTCCATCCCTATACATCCTATGAAGAGAAGCTACTATTTAATCAATGCCCTGTTCATTGCTGCTATAATAATAACTGCATCCCTAGTCTGGGATTTCTTCCAAGGCTGCTGATAAATCCACTACAGAAATGACTGATTAGTGTTTTTGTTTTGTTTTTCACCCCTCTAGCACCAATGGTACAGTGATTAACATGTCCAAGCTGGTGAAAAAGCAGATTCATATGCTGCAGAATGGAGATGTCATCTACTTTGTGTACAGGAAAAACGAGCCAGAGCAAAGTATGTTCTTTCCTATATTGATTAGGGTGTTTCACTCTGTTGTCGCTTTGTTGCTACACGATAATGTTGGTTTCTCTGTTTTACATTGGTTATATCTCCTTAAGATAATATAACTTCAACAAATTGGTTAAATAAACACAGAGCATAGGGCACGGTTGCCAGCTTAATATAGGCCTACTTCATATTATTGTGAGTGTTGTGTAAGTTTAAAAAACGAACCGCTGTAGAAAGAATATAACGCTTTTCTTAGTTTCTTCAGAAAGTGTTTATAAATCAGTAGTTCATAGTGCATACAGGTCTTTTAGGCCACTTGTTTTCCTGTGTACCTCCCACTGCTGCCACCTTGGTTATATAATACATACACAATTAACTTGTGTAAACTGAGTTGTTCAAGAATTAGTTTAGCTGACCTATCAAAATAAGAGTAATATGTTCCCTTTTTTGGGATATTTAATGAATTGTTCACAAAAGTTTGCCTCAACAACTGAGTAGAGTATAAGAATGGTGTGCAATCTCTTGCTCCTACAGACATTGCCTACATATATCAGTCCATAAAAGCAGAGAGGACATTCTCACAAGACTCAATTGGTAAGTAGTAAATACCCAAATCAATGTGATGTTTGATGGCGACCTTATATTTTTCATGAAAAACATTTGCAGGCTGATTTCATTAGCTTGTTTGTTGCTTACCACCCATTCTCATCCTGTCAGGCGGTGCCACCAAATGCTCAGATATGCAGCAGAAAGCCCAGCCCTGCCCTGTTCCAGCAGCAGTGTCTGTGGAGCCATTCCTGGTTGGACCTCCACGGGAGCAGCAGGCTTTAGAGGAGCCCCAGCCCTCAACCTCCTCCTCCCACCTCCTCCACACGTTCTCCCCCTCCACAGAATGTTCCTCTGCAGCCTCCCTCCTGCACTCCTCTGCCTCAGGTAGGCTTTCCATCTGGCCTGCGCTTGCTCTATATGGTCCTCATTGAGGGGAAGCAGGGAGGCTTCTATGTAAATCTATGTTTTGGGTAACTGTGAAGCATGCCGCCCTCCCCCCTCAAATTATTCAACCGGTATATCATGTCTCCCTTAAATTGTGCCAGCTTTGTTCACTCTCTTTACCTCTTTCAAAATCCTTTAATTCAAGGACAGCTCTGGCCAACTGATAATATGATAGACTTGATCAGATATGATCAGACTTTTATGATCACTACTACTTGTAAATCTCCTGATATTGAAGGACAGGCACAGGTAACTGAATTTGCATCAATCTCATGGGCTTTTAATTCTTTGTCTCTCAGGTTCTGAGGGTCTTGAATGTGCTGCGTCCTCTGTAGGCAAGGCTGAGGAGCCCAACTCTTACCTCCTCTGCTCAACAAATGCACGACAGACTGAAGCCCAGAGCAGAGTCACAATGCTGGATAAGGAAGAGGGGGACATGGAGCCAGAGAGAAAGAAGAGGAAAACTGACAGTGCTGGTCAGTGTCATTACATTGTGGGGTCTTGATACTTGGTTGGTGACACTTGAGTGTAACAGTTTTTCCCTGTTCCTTCTCTAGATAAGAACTATGATTTTGGACTGCCACATACTTCCAGTATTGAGGTGGTGGGCCCGGGCCCAGCTAAGGGAACTCTTATCAGGGATCTGTTGGGAAAAGCTGCTGTGACTGTGGAAGGAGCCAAGACTGACAAAATGGAGGAGTCGCTCACCTGTATCATCTGTCAGGACCTACTTCATGACTGTGTCAGGTACAGCAAGACTCTACCTATTACTACATTAGAAAATAGGCCCACTCCACTTTTTCATTGCTTGTGGCTTTTCGCAGCAGATGGAAAAATAAAGGTTTCAATAAATATAATATATAGTCATATAAACAAAATGTTATAATTCCTAGTAATTCCATTCTATAAGACAGAAAGCTGCCGCTACTGCGTGTTTCATTGTTCATGTTATCATCTCCCTGTGTCTCCCAACTAGCCTGCAGCCCTGTATGCACACCTTCTGTGCTGCGTGTTACTCTGGCTGGATGGAGCGTTCGTCTCTCTGCCCCACCTGTCGCTGCCCCGTAGAGAGGATCCGCAAGAATCACATCCTCAACAACCTGGTGGAGGCCTACCTTATCCAACACCCAGGTTTGTGTCCAATCTGCCCTACTCTACCCTTGTACCTCCATTAACAGTACTGGAGATAGTCACCAGCTCTTCCCCCTGTTAAACACGGCATTTGTGCATCTTGTCTTGTGTTTCTCCTTGTCTTTTGTGCCTTTTCCCAAATATCTGTACAGGGCGAGCCTATAAAATATGTGGGCCTTTGTTTGTACCATCTCTTTTTGTGTGTGGATAAAGCATTGAAATATTGACCCTGTGTGTCCACAGAGAAGTGTCGCAGTGAGGAGGACCTGAAGAGCATGGACAGCCACAACAAGATAACCCGGGACATGCTGCAGCCAAAGATTGAGCGTTCCTTCTCTGATGAAGAGGGCAGCTCTGATTATCTCTTTGAGCTCTCTGACAACGACAGTGACACCTCTGATATCAGGTCAGATAAAAGGGTAGCTGTGTGTATGCGTGAAAGTGTTTGTGGTCTTGTGTGTATGTCACCAAGAGTGTGTGACCGCGTTGTTGTGTGTTTTTCTCCCTCTGAAACCTTTTCTCCTTGTTCCTGTTGTTGTGTGTCCACAGCCAACCCTTTGTGATGTGCAGACAGTGTCCAGGCTACAGGAAGGAGGTCAGCCAGGTACTGTGGGCCACAGGGCCAGCTCCTCTAGGACCAGCCCCACCAACTCCTGAGGACAGGGCTGGGAAACCCCCTGGAGAGGGGCCATCAACATGCTCTGACCTCCCAACTACAGGTACTGAACTATGTGCCGAACTGGTGATCATGACAATAATGGATTACATTTATATAATGCTTTTATATCTGATATGTAATAATTCTACATTGTATTGGTTGATGTAGTGACAACATAATGGAGTGCACTTACAGATCAAATTATCTATCAATATGTTGCACTCGCCTGAACACAGAAATGTGTTAGAATTCTTGTAGTGCATCTGACCATCTGCAGTACAGTGTGCACCCTTCAGGGCCTTGACCCAGAAGATATGTATCCTATTGAGATGTCTCCCTCTGTGTCCTGTCTTCCTCCTGCAGCTCCTCCGGAGTACACGTGCCGCCCTCGGGGCAGCCATGTCATCTGCACCTGCTGCCTGCAGCCCATGCCAGACCGCCGCGCCGAGCTCATTGGCCAGCAACTCTCCGCTCAGCAATGTGTGTGGCCCACACGCCTGTCAGTCAATGTTAATGGACCAACTGCACGGTTGCTTTGGCTGAATATGCTGATGGATGTGGTTCTTTGTGTTGGGCAGGTGTGACGTGCCAACAGCCCTTTTGCCACATGTACTGGGGCTGCCAGAGGATCGGCTGTCAGGGCTGTCTAGCACATTTCAATGGTTTGTCTCTGATCTAGTACTCCTAATGGCTAGATTTACTAAGCACTGGTTCAAAGTTTGTCCCTGATATATTCAAAGGTAAATAAAGAATACAAGGTTGAACAAAATGGTAATTTAAGGTTCGTGATTTTGGCAGTCCAATGAACTCATGGATAAAAAATGTATGTCTCTGCATCCAGTATGAAGGAAGTTAAAGGTAGTTTCGTTAGCCAACGCTAACTAGCACTAGCTTAGCATTGGCTCACGAAACTACCTCGAACTTCCTTCATACTGGACGCAGACATAACATTTTTATCCACAAGTTCATTGCCAATATCCCAAACTATCCCTTTGAGAATTAGTATCAAGTTGTAGTACTTGATACCAAGTTTGTGGATAGTTCTTTAATTGACCTTAGAAAAGAACAGGTACAAACTTCACACTGGGCTGTGATGCTTAGTTAACAAGACCTTTTGGGTGATATCCGAGGTAACACTATCATTGTGGAAAGTTTATTGACAGTAGTGGTTGCAAATGGAAATTTACCAAGATACATTTCCTATATTATCCCGATGTCTTACTCATCATTTGTTACCGTATCACATTGCAGTAGCATGTTTACCAGTATGAGAAATATAATATCCATGTCTTCTTCCACAGAACTCAACCTTACAGACAAATGTCTGGACGGTGTTCTGAACAGCAATAACTATGAATCAGAGATCCTCCAGGTACTTCCTTTTTATACTCCTCGGCTCTAACCATTGGTCTGTCTGTACACCCAGAAACAGCATCTACACAGATTAATCTTAGTCCTGGACTAAAACACATTCAATGACATTCTCCATTGACCATGCTTTTTAGTCCAGGACTAGTCTTAATCTGTGTCTGGGAAACCGGCCCCTGGTTACATAACCCAGTTTAAGTGAATGTATTTCCTTTGCATTTGTTTATAATTTCTCTACTATGGAGATCAATAAAGTCTAATATTATAATCTATAACCTGTCATCCCTTCTGCTTGCAGAATTACTTGGCAGCCAGAGGGATGTCGTGGAGGGACATGCTACAGGAGGGTCTTCGGGGCCTGCAACAGGGAACCTTCTATCTCTCTGGTCAGTCTGACACTATCCTTTTCACCTCGCATAAAACTTGAGATTGGAAGCATTCCTGGTTGTCTTTTTTGCAGTTGCACTGCACATCTCTCAGAAATTTGCTACATCATAATAAAGTGTTTCTGAGCCACATCTGCAGATGTTATGAGATATGATAATCAACACAACTGCAAAAACGATAAACTGGAACGCCACCATTAAGCTTCCCATCTTGAACATGGTTCTAAGTCCTACTGACAGTGCAGAGCATCCTTCCACCTCACTTTGGAACACACTAGTAACTCTCACTCTCCACTTTTTCTATCCCAGATTATCGCATCAACAGTAACGCCATAATGTGTTTCTGCTGCGGCCTGCGTGCCTTCAAGGAGCTGGCCTACAAATACAGACAGAACATCCCTGCCTCGGAGCTTCCAGGTGAGAGAGAGCACTGCCCACAACGACACAGCCTCTAACGGCAGTAGACTGGGAGATGGCAATGAACTAGCATGTCCGAATTAGGAATTAAGCTTGATTTGTTTAATATTCTTTCCCACAGCTGCTGTGACGTCTCGGCCTGACTGTTATTGGGGACGCAACTGCCGTACTCAAGTAAAGGCACACCACGCCACGTAAGTTACATGTGGCCATTATCTTCTGAATAGGTCTCCACAGTCCAAGCTTAAATATATACATATACATACAGTCAGTGGGGAAAAAAAGTATTTAGTCAGCCACCAATTGTGCAAGTTCTCCCACTTAAAAAGATGAGAGGCCTGTAATTTTCATCATGGGTACACGTCAACTATGACAGACAAATTGAGCATTTTTTTTCTTCAGAAAATCACATTGTAGGATTTTTAATGAATTGATTAGCAAATTATGGTGGAAAATAAGTATTTGGTCACCTACAAACAAGCAAGATTTCTGGCTCTCACAGACCTGTAACTTCTTCTTTAAGAGGCTCCTCTGTCCTCCACTCGTTACCTGTATTAATGGCACATGTTTGAACTTGTTATCAGTATAAAAGACACCTGTCCACAACCTCAAACAGTCACACTCCAAACTCTACTATGGCCAAGACCAAAGAGCTGTCAAAGGACACCAGAAACAAAATTGTAGACCTGCACCAGGCTGTGAAGACTGAATCTGCAATAGGTAAGCAGCTTGGTTTGAAGAAATCAACTGTGGGAGCAATTATTAGGAAATGGAAGACATACAAGACCACTGATAATCTCCCTCGATCTGGGGCTCCACGCAAGATCTCACCCCGTGGGGTCAAAATGATCACAAGAACGGTGAGCAAAAATCCCAGAACCACACGGGGGGACCTAGTGAATGACCTGCAGAGAGCTGGGACCAAAGTAACAAAGCCTACCATCAGTAACACACTACGCCGCCAGGGACTCAAATCCTGCAGTGCCAGACGTGTCCCCCTGCTTAAGCCAGTACATGTCCAGGCCCGTCTGAAGTTTGCTAGAGTGCATTTGGATGATCCAGAAGAGGATTGGGAGAATGTCATATGGTCAGATGAAACCAAAATAGAACTTTTTGGTAAAAACTCAACTCGCCGTGTTTGGAGGACAAAGAATGCTGAGTTGCATCCAAAGAACACCATACCTACTGTGAAGCATGGGGGTGGAAACATCATGCTTTGGGGCTGTTTTTCTGCAAAGGGACCAGGACGACTGATCCGTGTAAAGGAAAGAATGAATGGGGCCATGTATCGTGAGATTTTGAGTGAAAACCTCCTTCCATCAGCAAGGGCATTGAAGATGAAACGTGGCTGTGTCTTTCAGCATGACAATGATCCCAAACACACCGCCCAGGCAACGAAGGAGTGGCTTCGTAAGAAGCATTTCAAGGTCCTGGAGTGGCCTAGCCAGTCTCCAGATCTCAACCCCATAGAAAATCTTTGGAGGGAGTTGAAAGTCTGTGTTGCCCAGCGACAGCCCCAAAACATCACTGCTCTAGAGGAGATCTGCATGGAGTAATGGGCCAAAATACCAGCAACAGTGTGTGAAAACTGTTGTGTCATTGCCAACAAAGGGTATATAACAAAGTATTGAGAAACTTTTGTTATTGACCAAATACTTATTTTCCACCATAATTTGCAAATAAATTCATAAAAAATCCTACAATGTGATTTTCTGGATTTTCTTTTCTCATTTTGTCTGTCATAGTTGATGTGTACCTATGATGAAAATTACAGGCCTCTCTCATCTTTTTAAGTGGGAGAACTTGCACAATTGGTGGCTGACTAAATACTTTTTTCCCCCACTGTACATACAAAAGCCAGCACAATAACTGCTCGTCAGGAACTTAATGAAATGGGTTTCCATGGCTGAGCAGCCGCACACAAGCCTAAGATCACCATGCGCAATGCCAAGCGTCGGCTGGAGTAGTGTAAAGCTCACCGCCATTGGACTGGAGCAGTGGAAACGCGTTCTCTGGAGTGATGAATCATGCTTCACCATCTGGCAGACGGACGAATGAATCTGGGTTTGGCGGATGCCAGGAGAATGCAACCTGCCCCAATGCATAGTGCCAACTGTAAAGTTTGGTGGAGGAGGAATAATGGTCTAGGGCGGTTTTTCATGGTTCGGCCTAGTCCCCTTAGTTCCAGTGAAGGGACATCTTAACGTACAGCATACTATGACATTCTAGACGATTCTGTGCTTCCAACTTTGTGGCAACAGATTGGGGAAGGCCCTTTCCTGTTTCAGCATGACAATGCTCCCGTGCACAAAGCGAGGTCCATACAGAAATGGTTTGACGAGACCGGTGTGGAAGAACTTGACTGGCCTGCACAGAGCCCTGACCTCAACCCCATCGAACACCTTTGGGATGAATTGGAACGCCGACTGCGAGCAAGGCCTAATCGCCCAACATCAGTGCCCGACCTCACTAATGCTCTTGAGGCTGAATGGAAGCAAATCCCCGCAGCAATGTTCCAACATCTAGTGGAAAGCCTTCCCAGAAGAGTGGAGGCTGTTATAGCAGCAAATGTGGGACCAATTCCATATTGATGCCCATGATTTTGGAATGAAATGTTTGGCGAGCAGGTGTCCACATACCTTTGGTCATGACATAGTTTTATGTATGTAGTGTCTGTATAGTTGTGTGGTCACTGTTGGAGGCTTCAGTGTGGCTGTACATGCATTCTACCAGCAGAGGACACTGTTGTATCAGCTTGGCCAATCACACCTGCTAGTAGAGGAAAGCTGCAATCACTCCTTCACACGTCACAGCTCCTCACACAGCAGCTCTGGTTCATGATGTGACACATTTGTATTGTTTCCTTTTCACCTTGTTGCAGGAAATTCAACCACATATGTGAGCAGACCCGTTTCAAGAGCTGAAGAGCCTCGTGGGTGACCTGCTATGCAAGGCTCCTATCCAATCACTGAAGCGAAGACTGACTTCCAATGATCTCCTGTATTACTGTCTGTCTCTATACAAAGGGATCGTCGTCGTCCCCCCCTCCCCCCTTTATTAAGAAGCTTCTTGCCCTGAGGAAAGGTATCTCTCTTAGGTAATAATTTCTAGTTCTCTCACAGGCTCTATAGACTTTACGTATTTGATTATATGCAGAAATTACAATCAAACTCTTTTGAGAAGACTGGCTAGGTCATGATTAGCCTAGTGTTATAGGTATAGTAGGAGTGAGTGGGATAATGCTATGGTCAGTAGGACCTGATTCCCCTATATGATGATCATAGACTAATATCTTATGAGGAATATGGTCATCACCCTTTATTACATTATCATGTCCTTTTGGGTACCTGATCATATGACTAGTTTGGTGAGGGATAAAAAAAAATACACCTACTGAGAACAGTTGGCAATCAAAATGGACATTGGCCATACATGTACTGTTATACACAGGATGAAATGGCATCTTTTGTGACGGTAGCTTATAAGGCACATATTGATATTAGTAAGCTGTTGATACCTTTTCTATTTCCGTGCCTGAGTAGTTAGCACAAAAAAAAGAAAAGGATCAATTGATTTTGTTTTTCTCTTAACTTGTGGTGTAGTGCTTTAGATATCTTGGAGAATTATGTATTTGAATTAGAATCTAGAGCTTCCTACTTTTTCTGTGAAAATACTGCAGCGAACTGTGTTCTAAACATCTAAATAGTATTCATATGTTGGAACCTTCCCCCAAACAAACTAGGTTGAATCACAGCTATGTTGTTTAAAGACTTCTATGCATATACAGACTTTGAGGTTTCTTGTGATTTATATGGATGACAAAGATATTCAGTGGGACCATTTTGAATTCAGACAGTTGCTGCTTCCACATATTAATAAGACTTCTAACTGGAAAGACAATGCCATCTGTATTTATTGGAAAAGGGAGGTTATACGTAGTTTTGTGAAAAGGGGATTTCTGCTGGGTTTCTTTGTGGATTTCCTGACAAGGGCTAAAAGCCATGTACAAGCTGAGCATTATAGGGCTGAGCGAGAATCCATGGATAGTTAGTTGTACAGGATTTCAGTTCTTCAGGCAGGGATAATAAGGGGTAAGGGTTGAAATGTTTTATCTGAGGCTGGGAAAGGCGGGGGTGTAGAGTTATATGCTTTGCCTGGGATAATCAACGTAAAGCTGATTTTAAAGTAGTGTATTAGAGAACTAGTAGTAACGGCCAATGCAGTTTCTTTGTTAGAATGCACAATGGTTTGCTAGACTAGAGGGTTCGTGGGGTAGAATTGTTCCTCCTTTTTGCATTATATTAGGTTAGTGGTGTTGGCTAAACATGTTGATTTAAGCCAACGACTTGATCCATACTGGTTGTATCATACTTGTTAGTAAGGATTACCATTCTGTATTGTTTTGCAAGACCAATTTCGCAGAAACCACCCAACGTTTTCAGGAATTCATGTGTGTCAATGTTAAACTGACAGTATTATGAATTGTTGCTTTGTATTCTAGTTCATACAATGAGGACGTTTTTCAATATATGTTGCCATATTGAAGTGTAACCTTGGAGCATTTTATATCAATCTTATAACAGAGTTTGTTTATCAGAGACCTTTAGGCTAGCTAGAATAGCCTGATATACTATTTTATTCATGTGGCCTTGTGTGAGGGGGGGGGGGGTATGCAAGTCATTACATTCTGATGCAATTTAACGTTTTAAATAACTTTGAAAGAAATGAAATTAAGAGATTATAGTTGTTTTAAATCATCAGATTGTAAATGTGACTTTGTAAATTGTGACATTTAAATTACAGCATTGATTTAAGATGGGGAAAAAGTAGAGCGTGCAAACTGTTTGTATTAGATCTGTTTACAAGCAAGACTAGCTTTGAGGGTATTTGCTTCTAATTCAGCTCGCACACATTGAAAAATCTGAATCACTCATTTGAATACTTAGGCTGGGATTCAATCTGATTGTGGGTTATAGGCATTGCGGGTTTGAAAAGCAATGTTCCCGTGTTCGCGGAGATCCCATTCACAGTACACGCTGCATATGCCAGCTCAATCGGAAATTGCCTTTTAAAAGCTGCAATGCCTATAACCCGCGATCGGCACCCAACTGTTCTTTTGATGATACACAAGATTACAATTAGGTGGGAATTCAAACAAACACAGATTAATGACCTGTACACAGCGATAGATTGAAGGCAATTTCCCAAACATTCATGGAGATTAAATTAGCTGTAAAGGCCACAGATGTCTATCTGTTCAAGCAGAAATTCCCTTAGTCTATCACAGTTTACTGGTCCTTTGTGTTTGTTTGAATACCGGCCCCAAGCTGAACTGTAATAAGCACTGCAGAAATGGTGTAGGCTACAACTCTGTTCTTTATTCTCTATTACAACATCCATTGAGAAATGTCCTTGTGTAATCAATGTGTGTGAAACTTGGGATTGGTGTTTTAACTCTACCTACAGTGCATTCGGAAAGTATTCAGACCCCTTGACTTTTCCCACATTTTGTTACGTTACAGCGTTATTCTAAAATGAAATAAATTACATTTTTACTCATCAATCTACACACAATACCTCATGACAAAGCAATTTTTTTTTGCATATATATATATATATATATAAAAAAAGATACCTTATTTACATAAGTATTCAGACCCTTTGCTATGAGACTTGAAATTGAGCTCAGGTGCATCCTGTTTCCATTCATCATTTTAGAGATGTTTCTACAACTTGATTGGAGTCCACTTGTGGTAAATTCAATTGATTGGACATGATTTGGAAAGGCACACACCTGTCTATATAAGGTCTCACAGTTGACAGTGCATGTCAGAGCAAAAACCAAGCCATGAGGTCAGGATTGTGTCGTGGCACAGATCTGGGGGAGGGGTGCCAAAAAATGTCTGCAGCATTGAAGGTCCCCAAGAACACAGTTGCCTCCATCATTCTTAAATTGAAGACGTTTGGAACCACCAAGACTCTTCCTAGAGCTGGCCGCCCGGCCAAACTGAGCAATCGGGGGAGATGGGCCTTGGTCAGGGAGGTGACTAAGAACACCATGGTCACTCTGACAGAGCTCCAGAGTTACTCTGTGGAGATGGGAGAACCTTCCAGAAGGACAACCATCTCTGCAGCACTCAACCAATCAGGCCTTTTATGGTAGAGTGGCCAGATGGAAGCCACTCCTCAGTAAAAGGCACATGACAACCCGCTTGGAGTTTGCCAAAAGGCACCTAAGGGACTCTCAGACCATGACAAACAAGATTCTCTGGTCTGATGAAACCAAGATTGAACTCCGGCCTGAATGCCAAGCGTCACGTCTGTAGGAAACCTGGCCCCATCCCTACGGTGAAGCATGGTGGTGGCAGCATCATGCTGTGGGGATGTTTTTCAGCGGCAGCAACTGGGAGACTAGTCAGGATTGAGGGAAAGATGAACGAAGCAAAGTACAGAGAGATCCTTGATGAAAACTCCAGAGCGCTGAGGACCTCAGACTGGGGCGAAGGTTCACCTTCCAACAGGACAATGACCCGAAGTACACAGCCAAAACAACGCAGGAGTGGCTTCGGGACAAGTCTCTGAATGTCCTTGAGTGGCCCGGACTTGAACCCGATCGAGCATCTCTGGAGAGACCTGAAAATAGCTGTGCAGCAATGCTCCCCATCCAACCTGACAGAGCTTGAGAGGATCTGCAGAGAAGAATGGGAGAAACTCCCCAAATACAAGTGTGTCAAGCTTGTAGCATCATACCCAAGAAGACTCAAGGCTGTAATCACTGCCAAAGGTGCTTCAACAAAGTACTGAGTAAAGGGTCTGAATACTTATGTAAATGTGATATTTCAGTTTTTATTTTTTATACATTTACAAACATTTCTAAAAATCTGTCTTTGGTTTGTCATTATGGGTTATTGTGTGTAGATTGAATAAAATAAAACTATTTAATTAATTTTAGAAAAGACATAACAAAATGTGGAAAAAGTCAAGGGGTCTGAATACTTTTAGAATGCACTGTACGTAGCCTAACGATATACCCTCATTGTGACGACTGTTTAGTGGCAATATTCACAACCCCGCACCCAGGGTTTTTTGAGTGGGTATAAAGGGAGACAAATAATCAGCCCGCTTTCTGCCCGAGGCCTTAGCTCATGTCTTAATTTGTGGTCTTAAGTCATGGTTTCCCTGTTGTGGGTTCGCACTGTGGCATTCCTGAGAGGCTCAGGCCCTAGCTCAGCACAACCTTCCCCAGCCAGCCGATCCCTCCCCACAGCACAGCAGAGCTGAACCTTAATTATTTCCAACAGGAGGATCTGGGCACCCTAAGCCAACAACAGTGCAAGCCGCCGATCCGGAATTGGTGTTAAAGAGGCTTTGGAGGGTGCTTTGCATTCTCTCCTAGAGAAACAATGTATTCTATGGCAAATATTTACTCACTTTGTGATTAAAGTCTGGATCAAGCTTAAGTTTAATTCTACCTCATCAAATCCTCCCAAGACGTTCAGAACAATCCCGTCTGTACTTTGTTTAATAGATTCTATGAAGTGGAGGACTGACTGAATGGGCATGTAGAGCAGCACTCAGGGATCAATTCAATCCGTGTTGCGGAAGTTCAGCGCTGTAGCACGATTGAAATGTAAAGGTCATTTCCGATTGAGCCGACATATGCAGCGTTTACCGTGAATGCAGTCAACGCAAACCTTGCTTTTCAATTTCTATCACGCTATAGCGCTGAACTTCCACGGTACGGATTGAATCGAGCGCTTAGTTACGTTTAATGCAGGGGAACACAACTCTGGCCCTCGGGGGTTTCTGTTTAAAAAATACAAATTCTGAGCCCTATACTACATACGTCCATAGCCGCGGGAAGTAGGGGTGATGAGGGTGCTGCAGCACCCCCTGATAAAGCACAACGAAAAAATTAAGAAAACAAATAGTGTACTAATTTCTAACCAAATTAGTACACTAGCCCTTTATTACACCCCCCGCGAGTTGAGGACCAATTAAATCAGATTCCCTCCGATTGCGTCATCATCCCCTTCATTTGAGGAAGATGGCTGATAAAATGTTGTGTTTTTGTTAAATAGTCATGTTAAAATACCTATCACATTACACATTTAGTAATGACAGAATGCATTTGAAACTTCACGCACAGTAAAACTTGTTTGACTTAATACAATTACTTTATCGATAGGAGTGGGAAAAAGGTGCTCCTGCATTGATAAGCACACCAAAGATGGCATTAATAATAATAAGTAATAGAATAAAGACTGCATTTCAACAAATCTATTTCACAGAATTTGCTGAATTTGTGAGAAATGAAAAATGGGGCACTGACTCGCCCATGGATCGATGTTTCAGCATTGTCTCAATGAAGAATTTTGCAGTTACAAGCCTGCTAGACTTAGCGGCAGGGCGGATGAGCAATATCCACCGTCATAGTTTGGATGAAGCCTGAGCTGCAATGTGAAGCTAACTGAAGCTAGCTTTAGAAAATCGTAGTATACCCCTCTGGGAGTTCAACCAGGTGTATGCACTGCACTTAGTCAATCAACTTAAAGGGGGTTTCCTGATTTGGCCTAATTTTCGGCTTGGTCATTAAAGGGGGGCTGAACTTCCTGATTTGGCCTCGTTTTTTGGGCTTGGTCATTAAGAAATGCAGTGGCCATGACTGAAGCCAAACAAGCGTTGTCTTGGAGGGGAGGGGAGGGGGGGGGTTAACAATTTTTTCTCATCATCTTCCTATTTACACTTTGTAGTAGATCTTGACACTATAATTGTTTGACTCATATCGATGCCACATAGCCCGTTTTCAAAAATGAGAAGTAGCTTTTTAATGGCAGAAAACTCTTTAAATATTGATTTATCAATATAGAGCCAGGTAGAAATGAAATCCAGCAGGACTGTGATCCTTGAAGGCTGGAGTTGTGCCCCTACCCTGTATTAGCAATTCTAAAATACTTCTTGTTCGGTATATGGATCCATGTCTGTTTTTTTACTGCACTAATCAAATACTTGTTCCCTCATTGTGTTTAAGATGCATGACTTGCTACCTACTACTTTCTGCTGACATCAAATGATCAAGAACTGAAGCAGCAATTTACGTAGATAACAACCTTTATTAAAAGTTCTTTGCACAAATTCCCACCAACCCTATTTATTTTCTAGGTTTACAATTGCGACATTTATCTTTATAGCTGGTCATATATGCCTACATCTATTGAATGTTAGTTACGGCATTTGTCACTTTTTTTATTTTTACAATGATCAATTCCCTTTTATATCCCAGTATCAGCCTTAGGAATACATTTGTATACATTGTTGTAGCGTTGAAGTTAATAAACTGCGTGTGATCTATATCAGTTTAACACTGGAGGGCACAGAGCAATAGTATACAGTCCCCATGGAGCTCTGTGGTGCTATTATAATTCACTGCTTCAAGGCCCATGGTTGTTGGACAAAAGGCAGAAGTTGGCACATTTCAGCACAAAATCCACAAGCATGAGTGAGCTATTGCGTTGAAAGTGCTTATGTTTAATAATTTTCAATTTGATGAAAAGTATCAAAACGATTAACTGGTACAAAAGTGCTCAGATGAGTTGGGAAATTAAGTGCTCTTGGAAAATACTAGCATGGTTTCTTTTAACATCCATATTCAACATGATTTAAAGTTTAATTTTTTAAACAAATTATACTGAAGCTGAAAACGCCTTGGTGTGGTATACAGCATATATTGATGAAGTGGTTTTAACTTGATAAAAAAATATATTGTGGGTACTAGTATGAAAACATCCAATTTGTCACCATGAAGCAATTTACTTCAAGAATGTACAAATGTCATATAAAAGTTGATTTCAGTAATCAAAAAGGTAAGTTTTGCATTTGACAAAAGTGGAACTAAAAATAGTTAATTATTGCTTTGCTGGGCCAACCCAGTAGTCCATGCTCTGTCTGTCACATGGTCTGGATGCTGGACTTTCACTGGTCACATCTCCTTGGCCGTCACACTGCATGGCACTGTTGATTGGCTGAGGGAAGGCATCTGGATATGATTGGCTGTGCTTTGCACGAAGGCAAACTTTAACTCGGTGGGGTTGGCGGCTGTGGGTGAGTCAGAGGGTTGAGGGAGAGGGTAAGGACTGGCCCCTCCTGAGGCCTGACTCCCCCATGGCCTCCACTCTGACCTCTCCCTCTGGAGGAGGGGGCCGTTGGCTGGACTCTGGGGACCAGGGTTGGGGCCTCCACTGGCGGGCGCCTTCCCCTCGTACGGCCCCCGGCTCAGTCCGTTCAGCATGGGGGACTGGCCCAGGTGCTCAGCCAGGACCAGGGGCTGCCGGTCCTCCTCCTCACAGATGGAAAACACAGGGACACTGACGTGGTCGCTCTCCGCTGGGAAATCGAGGGAAATCACACCATGCCCAGAGGGGCCGTTACTGGGCTCGGACGGGGAGGCCTGGAGGTGGGGGCCCCCGGGGGCCTTGGTGCTGTTTGAGGGGCCAGACCCAGAGAGCAGACCAAAGCAGGGCCCGGTGAAGCGGGAACGCCGAAGGTTGCTCGTGGAGTTGAGGCGGCGCTGGCGCTGGGCTGGCTGAGCCAAGGGGTACGAGTCGTTACTCATGGAGGAGTCAGAGGCATTACGGTCGTTCTGGGCCTCCAGCTGGGGGTCGGAGAACACCTTCCTGCTGTTCTCCCCACGGCAGTCTGACACAAAGCTGGACGGTGCCTGGGGGAACAATATCTAGTCAACACATATCCCTCTGCAGTGCAACCCGACATTCATGGTTTATGCATTATGCATCGAGTAATGAAACATTTGCTATAAAAAAATCCACTTGCAAACATACATTACATGACTGTAAGTCGTTCTGGGTAAGAACGTCTGCTAAATAACCAAAATGTAAACGTAAAGAAATACAGTATCTGCTGAATGACCAATAACATAATAGCAACTAACGCTGTCCACCAGCTTAGTGAAGGGACTGGTGGAGTTCCAACTGCACCACTTCTTATGTAACTGGGGCAGTGGAGGGAGGAAGTCCTGGAAGGTACGGACACTCCAGGCCCGTGGCCGGGCACAGCTGGCACTGCCATCCTGGGCAGCCCTGGTCTCTGTGGGGGAGGCAGCCGGGTCTAGAGAGGGCCAGTCAGTCACAGGGCCAGGGCCGGTGTCACTGTGCCTTAGAAACCTCTCCCGCTGCCGAGAGGAGAGACACACATCAAACAAATCAGATGGAATTCAATCAAACCCGGCATTCAGTGTATTTGTGTGCATGTGGGGTAGGCCTACAGTAGTTTGAAAACAGACTTCTTATTTGGAAAACTGGAAGCATCTGAAAGAGTAGAACCGCTCGAACCCAATGAACCCACTGAACCCACTGTAGCAATGTTTACACAGTGTCTTAGTTTACAATTTACTGCCATGGAACGCACACACTTATTCTGGAGACTGGAAGCATCTACCTGTGATTAGTCTATACTTTTATTTGACCATGGGAAAAACAGCCACTGCTTAAATACAATGTGTGTTCAACTGACTTGAGCCCTCAGCCAATGGAGTTTTCTCCACCAGTGGCATCAGAGCGTGAATGAGACTCATTCACAAGAAATTATCACTAATAAAAATAGCTCGCTTGTATCAGAGGTCACATTATATTCAAGCTCTGAACTGAACCTCCAATCGCCGTTGACCTAAAAGGGCAGCAAGCAAACCACAGAATCAGACATGCAATTCAAAACAACAAGTGCTGCTTGCCTGGTAGTGGGTGCAGTCAGTGATTCCTGCAATCGTATTCACAAAGATTCTCAGATAGGACTGCTGATATAGGATCAGTTTTGCCTTTTAGATCACTCTGAGAGTCTTTGTGAATGCGGGCCTAGCGCTAATAGGAATGGCAGGTCAGGGGTGAAGGGCACATCAGTCACGTATCATTATTCAGGTTTGGGGGGGGGTACTCCTCCCAGAAAGAGCCAGATAATCCTTACACAGAATCATTAACAGCTCGCTTAGTCTAGACAAGAATTAGGAAGGTTTTAAATGAAGTGCCCTGCTCACCACAAAAGCCCCCCACCAATGGTAACTTGTTGCAGTTTGGGCAAAAAGGTGGAGGATAAGCCACCCAGATGTGAAACAGAGCCCTGTATTACCCCCCACACTTAGTCTCGGAAATCCTAGACCTAGGGCAACAGCACTAGGTCTGAGGATCATGTCAGATTTTCTTGGCCATTTTGGGGAGGGTGCTCTTCAGACAGACATACAACTCTCCCAACAAATCACGAGTTTGTGTAGGTGGGGCTTAAAATGTGGCGGGAATTGAGCTCGTGATAAATAATCTACTCGGAAACATGACAGAGTTGGACACAATGCAGACGCAGATAGCTAGGCTCATTTTAGCCACAGCCAGTCAGTGGGTGTAAGCTTATAGTGCTAATGTTAGCTGTCATGGCGCATGCAAACTACTCACTTGGCAAAATACACTCAATGCAAATATTTTACACAAGCGTAATCTTGGTTAACCCAGAACTAAAGTCCTCTGTAATTGGTCAGATGCTCGATGAAGTTCTGGGTCCATACGCGTTAAGAGGAGAGATAGAATGAGGATCGGAACCAGAATGAAGAGCTCCACCCTCTCTCTTTACAAGTTACGGGCAAGTTTATAGGCCAAATGTCCCCTCCCCTTCTGAAATTCTAAAGATGCTAAAATCAGTAAAATTGTGATTTGTCCAAATAACCAGTGACGATAAACACAAGCACCGGAACTAATGCTGCTCCTTATCTCACACATGCCGTTGTATCGTGACAGAGCTACGGTACCATTTATGTTTATGTAGTTTGTCCACGAGAAATTAATGCGAGTTCCATCTAGCTAGTTACATGAACGGATAAGGCTCTGGACGGATTTCCTGTGCGAGTCCTTCTTCCCATCATCAGTCTGAACAAATATGTACATACACACAATCTGCACAAACAGTACACAAACACATACAGACCACACACAGCAATGCACCACAGCACGCAAACGCGCATGAACACACACACACACACACACACACACACACACACACACACACAGAGAGAATTAGAGCTGGGAAACTGGCTTCACAGATAATACATCCATTAGGCTAGGCTGCAGGAAAGCTCGCCAGCTCCCTAATAGCTGCCAGGCCTGCCTTATGCCAACTCTTATTCCAATAGAGCACAAGCAAAAATGCTGTATCAAACCCTCTCCTACAGCCAATCCCCTGTCACTGTGTTTCTATACTCTGACACCTCGACCACCAGGCGGTGTGGTTCATAGCTATTACCAGCAGAGGGTTGCGAATTCAAGGAAAAAATACTTGGCAGGACGGGGCCTTCTGCCTGGGTGTCACCCACCCCTAGAGCGGGTCCTAGCCTGGGTTCTCTCTACTGCCTGAGTGTCACCCCTAGAAGAGGGCACCACCAAGGCCCTAGCCTGGGTTCCCTGCTACTGCTTGGGTGTCACCCTAGAGGAAAGCACCACCATGGGTCCTCACCTGGGTTCTGGGTTACCTGCCTTGCCTCGCTCCTTACCGTGTGGGCCGAGAACGGCAGTCTGCTGCTTGGATTAGGCACAGACGAAATGATAAACACCTCATCTGACCCCAAGTCCAGTTCTGTGAGACCATTGGATGAGAGGTCCACTTCAGCATGCTGGGACATATCACCACCAACACTTTCTGGGGAACCTGGGAAAGAAAAGGGAAAGTGGTTTTATTAATCATATACTTGTATGGTGACAGATAGCCTACAATTAAAACATTGCTACATTGAACAGTCAGATGTATTGTCCCTAAAAGAGCACTTGAAATGGAGTGTTACAGATTGGTCTCCATAGGCTACTGTAAATGACTGCACTGTGCACCCAGTACACTGTGTAGCCACTGTACTTGTCCACTCATATTCCTGTTAACTCATAGTGACATCGTTGAACTCAGTGAGAGGAGAAACATGGTGTTCCAAAAGCTCTCACGCTGTTATATAGGTTAAATGTCATGACCTGTAAGTCTCTCTGTGGGCTCAGCAACAATGAGCGAGACTTTGGATTGTTCTGGGATAAACCCAGTGTTACTCCAAAACTAAAGCCATTTTCCATTGAGACTTCTAATGCTGCTGTCAAAGCGTCAGTGTAATGCGGTAGGCGAAGTCAGGCGCAGGACACAGAGCTGGTCAAAAAGCGTACTTTACTCGTAGAACAAAATGTATGAACAAAACCTCCACGCAGGTAGGAAACAAACCTGCACACTAACGACAACCAAAACATGAACAAACACGCACAACACACAGTGTGAGACAGAGGGTAAATAGGGAAGACATAACTACATGATGGGAAACAGGCATGACCAATAAAGACAAAACAAGTCGAACATAGACACATGGATCGGTAGTAGCTAGTACTGCGGTGACGACGAACGCTGAAGCCTGCCCGAGCAAGGAGGAGGGGCAGCCTCGGCTGAATTCGTGACAGTACCCCCCCTTGACGCGCGGCTCCAGCCGTGCGCCGACCCCGGCCTCGGGGACGGCCAGGAGGACGCGGAGCAGGGCGGAAATCCCTCAACATGGAGATATCGAGGATGCTAGCACCGTTCCTCCGGACCGTACCCCTCCCACTCCACGAGATACTGCAGGCCCCCCACCCGACGCCTCGAATCCAAGATGGACCGGACCGAGTACGCCGGTGCCCCCTCGATGTCCAGTGGGGGCTGAGGAACCTTCCGTACCTCAGACTCCTGGAGTGGACCAGCTACTACCGGCCTGAGGAGAGACACATGGAACGAGGGGTTAATACAGTAATTAAGAGGAAGCCGGAGAAGATGGCTGCCGTTTTACAGCCCTCTAACCAATTGTACTATTATGTGTGTTTTTCCGCGTTATTTGTAATTTATTTTGTACATAATGTTTCTGCCATCGTCTCTTATAACCAAAAAGAGCTTCTGGATATCAGGACAGCGATTACTCACCTCGTATTGGACGAAGATTTTTTATTCAACGAGGCGGCCACAAAGGATATCCTACAGACACCCGACAAGGCCCAAATCCCCGTCATTCGCATGAGAAAGAGATGGAGATATCGTGGACGTAGGTCAGGGTGCCTTGTAAGGATCCGACGGCGAGCGAGTAAACTGCTGCTCCCATCAATCCTATTAGCCAATCTTCAATCATTTGAGAATAAATTGGATGACCTAAGATTACGGTTATCCTACCAACGGGACATTAAAAACTGTAATATTTTATGTTTCACCGAGTCGTGGCTGAACGACGACATGGACAACATACAGCTAGCGGGCTATACGCTACATCGGCAGGATAGAACGGCTGACTCCGGTAAGACAAGGGGTGGCGGTCTGTGTATATTTGTAAACAACAGCTGGTGCACAAAATCAAATACTAAGGAAGTCTCGAGGTTTTGCTCGCCTGAGGTAGAGTATCTTATGATAAGCTGTAGACCACACTATTGACCAAGAGAGTTTTCATCTATATTTTTCATAGCTGTCTATTTACCACCACAAACCAATGCTGGCATTAAGATTGCACTGAATGAGCTGTATAAGGCCATACGTCAACAGGAAAACGCTCATCCAGAGGCAGCGCTCCTAGTGGCCGGGGACTTTAATGCAGGGAAACTTACATCCGTTCTACCTAATTTCTACCAGCATGTTAAATGTGCAACCAGAGGAAAAAAAAACTCTAGACCACCTTTACTCCACACACAGAGACGCATACAAAGCTCTCCCTCGTCCTCCATTTGGCAAATCTGACCATAACTCTATCCTCCTGATTCCTGCTTAAAAGCAAAAACTAAAGCAGGAAGCACCAGTGACTCGGTTAATAAAAAAGTGGTCAGATGACGCAGATGCTAAGCTACAGGACTATTTTGCTAGCACAGACTGGAACATGTTCCGGGATTCTTCAGATAGCATTGAGGAGTACAACACATCAGTCACTGGCTTCATCATTAAGTGCATCGATGATGTCGTCCCCACAGTGACCGTACGTACATACCCCAACCAGAAGCCATGGATTACAGGAAACATCCGCACTGAGCTAAAGGGTAGAGCTGCCGCTTTCAAGGAGCGGGACTCTAACCCGGACGCTTATAAGAAATCCCGCTATGCCCTCCGACGAACCATCAAACAGGCAAAGAGTCAATACAGGACTAAGATTGAATCGTACTACACCGGCTCTGACGCTCGTCGGATGTGGCAGGGATCGAAAACTATTACAGACTACAAAGGGAAGCACAGCCGCGAGCTGCCCAATGACACAAGACTTCCAGACGAGCTAAACCACTTCTATGCTCGCTTCGAGGCAAGCAACACTGAAGCATGCATGAAAGCACCAGCTGTTCCGGATGACTATGTGATCACGCTCTCCGTAGCCGATGTGAGTAAGACTTTTAAGCAGGTCAATGTTCACAAGGCCGCAGGGCCAGATGGATTACCAGGACGTGTACTCCGAGCATGTGCTCACCAACTGGCAAGTGTCTTCACTGACATTTTCAACATGTCCCTCACTGAGTCTGTAATACTAACATGTTTCAAGCAGACCACCATAGTCCCTGTGCCCAAGGACTCTAAGATAACCTGCCTAAATGACTACCGACCCGTAGCACTGACGTCTGTAGCCATGAAGTGCTTTGAAAGGCTGGTCATGGCTCACATCAACACCATTATCCCAGAAACCCTAGACCCACTCCAATTTGCATACCGCCCCAACAGATCCACAGATGATGCAATCTCTATTGCACTCCACACTGCCCTTTTCCACCTGGACAAGAGGAACACCTACATGAGAATGCTATTAATTGACTACAGCTCAGCATTCAAAACCATAGTGCCCTCAAAGCTCAACACTAAGCTAAGGATCCTGGGACTAAACACCTCCCTCTGCAACTGGATCCTGGACTTCCTGACGGGCCGCCCCCAGGTGGTAAGGGTAGGTAACAACACATCTGCCACACTGATCCTCAACACGGGGGCCCCTCAGGGGTGCGTGCTCAGTCCCCTACTGTACTCCCTGTTCACCCATGACTGCATGGCCATGCACGACTCCAACACCATCATTAAGTTTGCCGACAAAACAACAGTGGTAGGCCTGATCACCGACAACGATGAGACAGCCTATAGGGAGGAGGTCAGAGACCTGGCCGTGTGGTGCCAGGATAACAACCTCTCCCTCAACGTGACCAAGACAAAGGAGATGATTGTGGACTACAGGAAAAAAAAAGAGGACTGAGCACGCCCCCATTCTCATCGACGGGGCTGTAGTGGAACAGGTTGAGAGCTTCAAGTTCCTTAGTGTCCACATCACCAACAAACTATCATGGTCCAAACACACCAAGACAGTCGTGAAGAGGGCACGACAAAGCCTATTCCCCCTCAGGAGACTGAAAAGATTTGGCATGGGTCCTCAGATCCTCAAAAACCTCTACAGCTGCACCATCGAGAGCATCCTGACTGGTTGCATCACCACCTGGTATGGCAACTGCTTGGCCTCCGACCGCAAGGTACTACAGAGGGTAGTGCGTACGGCCCAGTACATCACTGGGGCCAAGCTTCCTGCCATCCAGGACCTCTATACCAGGAGGTGTCAGAGGAAGGCCCTCAAAATTGTCAAAGACTCCAGCCACCCTAGTCATAGACTGTTCTCTCTGCTACCGCACGGCAAGCGGTACCGGAGTGCCAAGTCTAGGTCCAAAAGACTTCTCAACAGCTTCTACCCCCAAGCCATAAGACTCCTGAACAGCTAATCATGGCTACCTGGCCTATTTGCACTGCCCCCCCCCACCCCATCTTTTTACGCTGCTGCTACTCTGTTAAGTATTTATGCATAGTCACTTTAACTCTACCCACATGTACATATTACTTCAACTACCTCAACTAGCCGGTGCCCCCGCACATTGACTCTGCACCGGTACCCCCCTGTATATATAGCCTCCCTACTGTTATTTTATTTTACTTCTGCTCTTTTTTTCTCAACACTTTTTTGTTGTTTTATTCTACTTTTTTATTTAAAATAAATGCACTGTTGGTTAAGGGCTGTAAGTAAGCATTTCACTGTAATGTCTGCACCTGTTGTATTCGGTGCATGTGGCCAATAAAGTTTGATTTGATTTGATTTGACCTATAACAAACCTCGTTCAATCTCCTCAGGACTTTAAATGGCCCCACAAACCGCCGACCCAGTTTCTGGCAGGGCAGGCGAAGGGGCAGGTTTCGGGTCGAGAGCCAGACCCGGTCCCCCGGTGCATACACCGGGGCCTCACTGCGGTGGCGATCGGCGTTCGCCTTTTTTCGCCTGATGGCCCGCTGCAGGTGTACATGAGCAGCGTTCCAGGTCTCTTCCGAGCGCCGAAACCACTCATCCACCGCAGGAGCCTCGATCTGGCTCTGATGCCAAGGTGCCAGGACCGGCTGATAACCTAACACACACTGGAAAGGAGTAAGGTTAGTAGAGGAGTGGCGGAGTGAGTTTTGGGCCATCTCTTCCCAGGGGATATAAGCTGACCACTCCCCCTGCCGGTCCTGGCAATATGACCGCAGAAACCTACCCACATCCTGGTTGACTCTTTCCACCTGCCCATTACTCTCGGGGTGAAAACCTGAGGTCAGGCCCTCCAGACCCTTGAGGTGAACTGGGGACCCCGATCCGACACAATATCCTCAGGTACCCCGTAGTGCCGGAAGACGTGTGTAAATAGGGCCTCAGTAGTTTGTAGGGCTGTAGGGAGACCTGGCATAGGAATGAGACGGCAGGACTTAGAAAACCGATCCACAACGACCAGGATCGTGGTGTTCCCTTGTGAGGGAGGAAGGTCCGTAACAAAATCCACCGATAGGTGGGACCACGGCCGTTGTGGAACGGGTAGGGGTTGTAACTTCCCTCTGGGCAGGTGTCTAGGTGCCTTACACTGGGCGCACACCGAGCAGGAGGAAACATAAACCCTCACGTCCTTGGCTAAAGTGGGCCACCAGTACTTCCCACTAAGACAGTGCACTGTCCGACCGATGCCAGGATGACCAGAGGAGGGTGACGTGTGAGCCCAATAGATAAATCGATCGCGAACCTCGGTGGCGTACCCGAGCGCTGAGACAGTACAGCTCCTATCCCAGCCTCGGACGCGTCCACCTCAACCTGGAATGCCAAGGAGGGATCCGGATGAGCCAGCACTGGAGCCGAAGTAAACAGGTCCTTCAGATGACCAAAAGCCCTGTCTGCCTCAGCTGACCACTGTAGACGCACCGGTCCTGCCTTCAGCAAGGAGATAATGGGAGCCGCTACCTGACCAAAGCCCTGGATAAACCTCCGGTAGTAGTTGGCAAAACCCAAGAATCGCTGCACCTCCTTCACCGTGGTTGGAGTCGGCCAATTACGCACGGCCGAAATGTGGTCAATCTCCATCTCCACACCTGACGCGGATAGGCGGTGTCCTAGGAAGGAGATGGACTCTTGGAAGAACAGACATTTCTCCGCCTTCACATACAGGTCATGCTCCAACAGTCGACCAAGCACCTGACGCACCAGGGACACATGCTCGGCCCGTGTAGCGGAGTATATGAGAATGTCATCTATATACACCACTACACCCTGTCCGTGCAGGTCCCTGAAAATCTCATCAACAAAGGATTGGAAGACTGATGGAGCATTCATCAAACCGTATGGCATGACGAGGTACTCATAGTGACCAGAGGTGGTACTGAATGCTGTCTTCCACTCAACTCCCTCCCGGATACGCACCAGGTTGTACGCGCTTCTGAGATCCAATTTCGTGAAGAAGCGCGCCCCGTGCAATGACTCCGTCATACTAGCAATCAGAGGTAGTGGATAGCTGTATTTTACAGTGATCTGAATAGGACCACGGTAGTCAATGCATGGGTGTAAGCCACCATCCTTCTTCTTCACGAAAAAGAAACTCGATTAAACAGGGGAAGTGGAAGGCCGGATGTATCCTTGCCTCAGAGATTCGGTGACATATGTCTCCATAGCCGCCGTCTCCTCCTGTGACAGAGGATACACGTGACTCCGGGGAAGCGCAGCCCCTACCTGGAGGTTTCTTTTTACAGAAGGCGAGAGCCAAATCGGCATATTCAGGCGGAATGTGCATGGTGGAAACCTGGTTTGGACTTTCCACCGTAGTTGCCCCTACGGAAACACCTACACACCTCCCCGAGCACTGACTAGACCATCCCTTGAGAGCCCTCTGTTGCCATGAAATAGTGGGGTCATGAGAGGTTAACCAGGGAAGCCCCAAGAATCAATCAGATATAGACAAATTGTTTCCTCATGCCCCTCCTGCGTCTTCATCCAGAGTGGAGCTGTGACCTCCCTAATCAGACCTGACCCTAAAGGGCGACTATCTAGGGCATGTATAGGGAAGGGCACATCAACGGGCACAATAGGAATCCCTAACCTACGGGTAAACTGACGATCAATAAAGTTCCCAGCTGCGCCTGAATCTACTAGCGCCTTATGCTGGGAATGAGAAGAAAACTCTGGAAATACAACATCTATACACATATGCGCAACAGGGAGCTCTGGGTGAGTTGGGTGCCTACTCACCTGAAACAGTCCACCAGTGCTCTGCCTACTGCCTCGACTCCTTGAAGGCCCTCCCCAGCACCGACCAGCAGTGTGTCCTCAGCGGCCACAGTTGGTGCAGGGGACGGCCCCTCTACCGGTCTCCCTCAGAGCAGCACTTCCGAGCTCCATAGGGGTAGGGTCGGAGGTGCTGGGGGATGGAATGGACGGCCCCTGATCCGGACGTCCGCGGGTGGCCACCAGGTTATCCAGTCGGATTGACATATCCACCAGTTGATCCAGGTTTAGGTTGGTGTCCCTGCAGGCCAGTTCCTGACGAAAGTCCTCCCTTAAGCTGCAACGGTGGTGGTCGATGAGGGCCCTCTCATTCCATCCTGCGCTGGCAGCCAGAGTCCGAAAGTCCAGTGCAAACTCCTGCGCGCTCCTCTTCCCCTGTCTGAGGTGGAATAGACGCTCACCCGCCGCTCTCCCCTCTGGTGGATGATCGAATAACGCCCTAAAGCGGCGGGTAAACTCTGCATAGCTTACAGTTGTGGCATCTATTCCCCCCCACTCGGCGTTGGCCCACTCGAGCGCCTTACCGGACAGACAGGAGATGAGGGCGGACACGCTCTTGTATCCCGAGGGAGCCGGGTGGATGGTTGCCAGGTAGAGCTCTACCTGGAGCAGAAAACCCTGACACCCGGCAGCTGTACCGTCATAAGCCCTCGGGAGCGAGAGCCGAATCCCACTGGACCCAGATGGTGAAGAGGTGGACAGCGGTGTTGGTGGTGGTGTAATTGGAGGAGGTATAGGGATACCTCCTCTCTCCCATCGCTCCATTGTATTAACCACTCGTTCCATAGCGGTGCCGAGAGCCTGGATTATGGCCGCTTGTTGTTGGACGCGTTCCTCCATCGATCCGGCTGGCATTGCTGTACCTGCTGACTCCATATTATGTGCGTGTTTCTGTCAAGGCGTCAGTGTAATGCGGTAGGCGAAGTCAGGCGCATGACACAGAGCTGATCAAAAAGCGTAGTAAAGTACGCCCCGGGGGCCACATTCGGTATTCAACAAGGTTCAGAGGGACATACTGAAAATGTGTTATATTTCCTTGCTGTCAAAATTTGCTAAATAATTGTCCTCTATCCATAGATTTTTGAATTTTCGATGCTTTGACTGTCTAGCTTTTATTAAGGTGTTTATTAGCAAACTGGACACAGTCAAGAAACTTTATTAATGTAGGTCCATTATAATTTTGATTTGGTTTTAGTCATTTGAAAGTATATCGACTTTGTTTCCTCCCGCCCCCAAAAAATAAACATTTTTAAACCACCCACGGGCCAGATTGGACCCCCTTGCGGGACGTATGTTTCACACCCCTGATTTAGAGCCATTATATGGCCATGAGACCATGAGATAATTCAGTATGTGGTAGAATCCTGCCAGCTCTATTACTATGTTTTGGAGGTCTGACAGTCAGACCCAGTGTACCATTTTTCGGTCATAGTTTCAGAGCGTAATGAAATAAGTGTCCCATTTACGCTGAACATGTAAGTTCAGTTTAGGGGCAGATAAAGTCATTGTCAACCCCTCGATCATGGAGAGAGAAAGAGACGGGGCGCAGGGCAGGCGGAGCGAGGGGATTGACTAGACTAGGCTAGGCGGCTGGAGCACAAGCAGAGAGGGAAAAACAGGGGAGTGTTAGAGGGAGAGAGAAAGTAGATGGAGTGTGTGTGTTTTGTGTGTGTGTGTGCGCGTGAGCCTGCCCACGTGCGTATACCCACCTCTGTGTGTGAGGCTGAGAGAGTGGTTGTTGTTGTCGTTCTCTGCAGGGCCAGGGACCTCCAGGCCGGGCTGATTAGGAGTCACCAGCTGCAGTTCACGGACATCAGCTCCAGAGTTCTGCACTCCCTCCTGCACCTACAGCAGTCAGTACAGTTTAGAGTCAGCAAGTACTACTACACAAACCTACCACTCCACATACACCAACGGAGTAGGGCTGCACAACACTATGAAATACAGCCATATGAACTGAAGTTGTTCTCGTCAATTAATCAAATGTTTTGATAACCAGTCGGTATAATGATCTAAGTCGCTTTGGATAAAAGCGTCTGCTAAATGGCCTATTATTATTATTATTATTATCTAGTGGCAATAAGATGCTTAAAGTGGCCAGAACTTGTGTAGGACTGTTTTTCTTCTTTTTTTAGCACACTAAAGTTCAATCCCAGATGGACACATTTTGACACCTCAATGACAAATTCATCTCATGACTAGAAAATAGGGAAACGTAACTTGTCCAGTTCTGCTTTATGGGTGTTAGTCAGTCTGACCTTTAGTGAACCTGTCTACATCTGGGGCTGCCTGCCTTGCGTGGGAGAAGTTGGACAACAAGAGCACCAGGCCAGTGTAGGGTATTTGTATTTGCTCCAGTGTCTGTAGTTTAGAGCAGGGATTGGCAACTGGCGGGCCGCATGGCCCACCTTTTGTAGGCCCACGGATCAATTCCCCCCCCCAAAATATTTTTTTTGGGGTGGGGGATTTTTATTTTTAAGAACTCAGTCGCGGTCTCAACTTACTGTTGAGAGTTAGAATAGTAGAATACCCAAGGTGCAATTAGAAAAATAAATAAATACACTGAACAAAAATATAAACGCCACATGTAAAGTGCTGGTCCCATGTTTCATGAGCTGAAATAAAAGATCCCAGAAATGTTCCATACGCACAAAAAGCTTGTTTCTCTCAAATGTTGTGCACAAATTTGTTAACATCCCTGTTAGTTAGCGTTTTATCCTTTGTCAAGACAATCCATCCACCTGACAGGTGCGGCATATCAAGAAGCTGATTAAACAGCATGATCATTACACAGGTGCACCTTGTGCTGGGGACAATACAAGGCCACTCTAAAATGTGCAGTTTTGTCATGCAACACAATGCCACAGATGTCTCAAGTTTTGAGGGACCGTGCAATTGGAATGCTGACTGCAGGAATGTCCACCAGAGCTGTTTCCAGATAATTGAATGTTAATTTCTCTACCAAAACCGCCTCCAACGTCGTTTTAGAGAATTTGGCAGTACGTCCAACCGGCCTCACAACAGCAGACCACGTGTAACCAGGACCTCCACATCCGGCTTCTTCACCTGCGGGATCGTCTGAGGGCGGGTGGGTCAGGGTGCTGAGGAGTATTTCTGTAAGTAATTAATCCCTTTTGTGGGGAAAAACTCATTCTGATTGTGGGTGGGCCTATGCGCTCCCAGGCCCACCCATGGCTGTGCCCCTGCCCAGTCATGTTAAATCCATAGATTAGGGCCTAATTAATTTATTTCAATTGACTGATTACCTTACATGAACTGTAACTCAGAAAAATCTTTGAAATTGTTGCATGTTGTGTTTATATTTCTGTTCAGTAAATATATATATATATATATATAGTTCCAGTCAAAAGTTTGGACACACCTACTCATTCCAGTGTTTTTCTTTATTTTTACTATTTTTTACATTGTAGAATAATAGTGAAGAAATCAAAACTATTAAATAACACATATGGAATCATGTAGTAACCAACAGTGTTAAACAAATCAAAATATATTTTATATTTGAGATTCTTCAAAGGAGCCACCATTTGCCTTGATGACAGCTTTGCACACGCTTGACATTCTCTCAACCAGCTTCATGAGGTAGTCACTTGGAATGCATTTCAATTAACAGGTGTGCCTTCTTAAAGGTTAATTTGTGGAATTTCTTTCCTTCTTAATGTGTTTGAGCCAATCAGTTGTGTTGTGACAAGGTAGGGGGGATATACAGAAGATAGCCCTATTTGGTAAAAGACCAAGTCCATATTATGGCAAGAACAGCTCAAATAAGCAAAGAGAAACGACAGTCCATCATTACTTTAAGACATGAAGGTCAGTCAATACGGAACATTTCAAGAACTTTGAACGTTTCTTCAAGTGCAGTTGCAAAAACCATCAAGCGCTATGATGAAACTGTCTCTCACAGGAATGGAAGACCCAGAGTTACCTCTGCTGCAGAGGATAAGTTCATTAGAGTTACCAGCCTCAGAAATTGCAGCCCAAATAAATGCTTCACAGAGTTCAAGTCACAGACACATCAACATCAACTGTTCAGAGGGGACTGTGTGAATCAGGCCTTCATGGTTGAATTGCTTCAAAGAAACCACTACTAAAGGACACCAATAATAAGAAGAGACCTGCTTGGGACAAGAAACACGAGCAATGGACATTAGACCGGTGGAAATTTGTCCTTTGGTCTGGAGTCGAAATTGAAGATTTTTGGTTCCAACCGCTGTGTCATTGTGAGACGCAGTGTGGGTGAACGGATGATCTCCGCATGTGTAGTTCCCACCGTAAAGCATGGAGGAGGAGGTGTTATGGTGTGGGGGTGCTTTGCTGGTGACACTGTCAGTGATTTATTTAGAATTCAAGGCACATTTAACCAGCATAGCTACCACAGCATTCTGCAGCGATACGCCATCCCATCAGGTTTGGGCTTAGTGGGACTATAATTTGTTTTTCAACAGGACAATGACCCAACACACCTCCAGGCTGTGTAAGGGCTATTTTACCAAGAAGGAGAGTGATGGAGTGCTGCATCAGATGACCTGGCCTCCACAATCCCCCGACCTCAACCCAATTGAGATGGTTTGGGATGAGTCGGACGGCTGAGTGAAGGAAAAGCAGCCAACAAGTGCTCAGCATATGTGGGAACTCCTTCAAGACTGTTGGAAAAGCATTCCAGGTGAAGCTGGTTGAGAGAATGCCTAGAGTGTGCAAAGCTGTCATCAAGGCAAAGGGTGGCTATTTGAAGAATCTCAAATATAAAATATATTTTCATTTGTTTAACACCTTTTTGGTTACTACATAATTCCATATGTGTTATTTCATAGTTTTGATGTCTTCACTATTATTCTACCATGTAGAAAATAGTAAAAAAAAAAAAAAAAACTGGAATTAGTAGGTGTGTCCAAACTTTTGACTGGTACTGTATATATATATATATATATATATATATATATATATATATATATATATATATATATACATACATACACTACCGTTCAAAAGTTTGGGGTCACTTTGAAATGTCCTTGTTTTCGAAAGAAATGTTTTGGTCCATTAAAATAACATCAAATTGATCAGAGTGTAGACATTGTTAATGTTGTAAATTGCTATTGTAGCTGGAAATGGCTGATTTTTAATGGAATATCTACATAGGCGTACAGAGGCCCATTATCAGCAACCAGTGTTCCAATGGCACGTTGTGTTTGCTAATCCAAGTTTATCATTTTAAAAGGCTAATTGATCATTAGAAAACCCTTTTGCAATTATGTTAGCACAGCTGAAAATTGTTGTGCTTATTAAAGAAGCAATAAAACTGGCCTTCTTGAGACTAGTTGAGTATCTGGAGCATCAGCAATTGTGGGTTCAATTACAGGCTCAAAATGGCCAGAAACAAAGAACTTTCTTCTGAAACTCTTCAGTCTATTCTTGTCCTGAGAAATGAAGGCTATTCCATGCGAGAAATTGCCAAGAAACTGAAGATCTTGTACAACGCTGTGTACTACTCCCTTCATAGAACAGTGCAAACTGGCTCTAACCAGAATAGAAAGAGGAGTGGGAGGCCCCGGTGCACAACTGAGCAAGAGGACAAATATATTAGTGTCTAGTTTGAGAAACAGACGCCTCACAGGTCCTCAACTGGCAGCTTCATTAAATAGTACCCCGCAAAACACCAGTCTCAACGTCAACAGTGAAGAGGCGACTCCGGGATGCTGACCTTCTAGGCAGAGTTGCAAAGAAAAAGCCATATCTTAGACTGGCCAATAAAAAGAAAAGATTAAGATTGACAAAAGAACACAGACACTGGACAGAGGAAGATTGGAAAAAAGTGTTATGGACAGACGAATCAAAGTTTGTGGTGTTCGGATCACAAAGAATAACATTTGTGAGACACAGACCAAATGAAAAGATGCTGGAGGAGTGCTTGATGCAGTCTGTCAAGCATGGTGGAGACAATGTGATGGTCTGGGGGTGCTTTGGTGGTGGTAAAGTGGGAGATTTGTACAGGGTAAAAGGGATCTTGAAGAAGGAAGGCTATCACTCCATTTTGCAACGCCATCCCATACCCTGTGGACGGCGCTTGATTGGTGCCAATTTCCACCTACAACAGGACAATGACCCAAAGCACAGCTCCAAACTATGCAATAACTATTAAGGGAAGAAGCAGTCAGCTGATATTCTGTAATTATTTATATATATATATATATATATATATATATATATATATATATATATATATATATATATATAATCACTCAGCCCATGTCAGCAATTAATTAATTTATTGGTAAATTAGTCTAGCCAGCTATCTAAACTTTGTAATCATGGTCGAATTACCAACTGAGGAGGCCCCCAATGATTTTGTTAGTCACTCTCACTCAGATATAATGCTTAGAATTGCAGGAAATTAGCTGTAAAACTGCAAATTTTTACTTAGGGCCCCCATAAGGCTAGGACTGGCTCTGACTGCATGTGTGGGTATGGATGTGGGTACGCAGACCCGCGAGCCACTGCTGATTTTTTGTGGCACCAACCCCCTTCAAAATTGCCCATCCCTGGTCTAGAGGATATGAAGGAAATGTTCCCTGATCCCAGTCAGAAGTTAGCCTACAAAGGAATGTCCAGACAGACAGGGGTCTTTATCCGTTTACCTCAGAGTTGTTGGATGAGCAGGAACTGGCTCTTTTCGGACATAGTTTAGGTCTGGAAAACAAAAAAGAGCCACAACATTTCAGTTATGCGTTTTTTGACTGTTTAACATATCTTTGAAAACCATTAGCATCCTTTCTTTTATGCATGTTGTTTACTTTCTTGACTTTTGGCGACATTTTCTTTCATGCTATTTGTGAAAGCTTGTCTTATTTAGAGCAACTGCTCTCCAAATTTGACAAAGAAAATGTACAAAATCAACATTCTCCCACAATTAGAAACTGGAACAGATTAGATTGCCTTCACTGAAGTTCTTCTTACAAACATAATCAGAGTCTAGCTAGCTGACTCACTACATACAAACAGCCTAAACTTGCCCCAGGTTGTTTCTCTCAAGGACGGCTCTAGTAGCTAAACCCATGTAATGCCATAAACTACACTATCTGGGGTGGTCTCACTATAAAGGCATCAGTATAATTGCATACCCATAATTGAGGACTGGATAATATCAACATAACAGTGAAAGTGTTGACTTAAAGTGATTATGTTCAATAACTGAGATCTAAATGCTTTTGTGTATACATTTTTGGCACAATTAAAAACATGGCCCCAGGACGAGACTAATACAACTGTAACTTCTCTCAAACATGCATGGGGGATTTCTCTAACCATGCATGGCTATTTTATGCATGATGGCAATGCCCTCCTTGGCTTCCTGATCATGTTTTATGCATGTGTTGTTGTTCCTGGAAGTCTTTCATTTTATTAGAAGTGTGTTTTCAATTTCCCTTTCATTAACAGCAAGAAGTAAGAACTGTACTAATGGGCTTATTGTGCTCAAAGGACACTCACTGTTATGTTGATATTATCCAGTCCTCAATTATGGGTATGAGAGCGTGAGCGAGAGAGGGCCGTTCGAGGTGCAGCACCTGGCATCGATTCCAATGGACAGAGAAACACAGCCATACAAAAGCGAGCCGAGGGAAAACAAGGAGAGCGGAGAACCTCGTGCTGCTGTGCTGTGAGCCACTGTCCCGTCTAGGTGCCATTGTGGTTGTTTAGTAGAACAAGAACAACATATCAAAAGGTGTAATTTACAGGTTGTTCCCTCGGTCGATCCCATGAGGAGACAACATTAGCATCAGTATCAGTTTTCGCAGGGTGTAATATCATCCATGCCGGGTGACTAAATGAGCATCACCGTTTAATCTACTGGCCTGATTCACCTCTCTAGTTCCCTCCAGGAAGGTTCAAATTCCCATAAAGATAAACATCTCTATGCAAATTCTCCTCAATCTAGTCAACCCAACTCAACTTGAAAGCACTCTTTTTTTGACAACAGAATTTGTTGCTGTTTAAAAAATTAAAATACACACAATACTTTATGATATACTGTACCACAATACAGCTCTGTGAAATGGGTTGTACAGTAGAAATATATTATTGGTTATTCTCAATAACCTGTGTGTGAATCAGGGACTGACCAAGGCCTCCAGTTGAGGCAACAGCCAGCCCATCCACAGCAGTAGCAGCACACTGTGTGCTGGAGGAGGACTGACTGGCAAACTATCCCATTCACGGCTACCATCTCATTCATGGGAGGAAACTTCGTCACACTGGCCAACATCAAAGACCCAACAGTTGTGCCATCTCAAAGGAAAAGCACTGTGCCAGTTTCCAAGGAAATTAAGACCCAAGAGGGTCATAAAAGGACAATTCTTCCCATTGTGCAGAATGTGCACGGTCTTGTTTATGTTTATGCTTGTCTCAGGTTGTCAGGGAAATGTATTTATAGCACAAAACATGTTTGACAAAGGTATCTTTATGACTCCATTCTTTCTGCATGCCTTGCTTTAATGTACCTGAAGATGTTGCACAGGTGACCCACAAGGTTCATAAAGGGACAGTCATTCCCATTGTGCACTGTCTTGTTTGTTTATGCTTGAGAACATTATGTCTCTGGGAGTCAATAGGGAAAGCCATTACAAAGCGTGTAGGACAAAAGGATATGTTCTGGCACAATTCTTTCAGGCGCTGGTTTGATCTCAGGTAGTCAGGGAAACCTATTTATAGCACAACACGTGTGTAACAAAGGGATATCATATCACAATAACGCTCTCTGCATGCTTTTACATACCTGAATATGATACACAGAGCGCTGGTGAGCACCATGGCAAAGAAGGCTGCTCCACTCATGGCGGCCAGCAGAGAGTCTATTTTGCTGGCCGCAGTAGGGGCGTAGGCATGCCGGGGGTCATCTCCACCTGGTTCTGTCCGGTTGTGGTAGTAAAAGAGCAGGGCGAAGCCGCGGCCCCAGTGGGTGGTGGTGATCAACTCCATGATGACCTCTACCATCTCCTGGCTGGAGCCAAACACCAGCTGGTTGCTGGAGGGCCGGTTGGAGCCGCAGAAGCGCGAGGAGAAGGTGAGGAGGTCCGAGATGTAGAGGACGTCGTGGGGGCAGGCGTCCACCACAGACTGCTGGGTCTCAGGGCTCACTGACTCTGTGTCTGTGTCTGTGGGGAGCAGAGGGGTCTGAGTGGTGGCCTCGTCTACAACCACAGCCAGGACTTGGTCTGGGGCTGATGCTCTGGGGTTAGGGTTAAGGTCAGTGTTGCCTCTGAGGAGAGGAGAGGTGATTGAGTTCATTGCCTTCTCTCCTGGTACATGGGCCCCTGGTAGGAGGAGGTCTGGGAGGGGCTGCGGGGAGGCATGGTCAGAGGTGGCATCGGAGGTGGACCTTTTAGCAGAGTTGGAGACTTTGGCTATCTCCATCTTGGTGGACTGCTCTTGCACCACCACCTGCATGACCTTGTCGTTTTGGGAGGAGGACCGGGGGGCTTTCGCTGTGACCCTCTGAGCCTGAGATACGGTGGCATCTTTATCTGTGATGGGACCCCCAGGTGGGATAGTTGCCCCATCGTCAGCCTCAGCATCGTCCTCTTCCAAGTCAGAGATGGCAGCATATTGGGCCGCGGATTCGTGACTCTCGAACACATCAAAGTCAAATATCTCCAGCATGAGCTGGTGGCCGACGGGCACAAAGAACTGCCAGACACAGTGGGTCCCTGAGGAGTAGTTATAGGGGAAACCAGGAGACAGGATGAGGCCTTGGACATCCACCACATCCATCTTCGCTCCACAGTCAAAGTAGACCTGCAATCACAACATTCAGGGGCTTGGTGAGGGGGACATGAGTGTACGTTAAAATGATAGCATCTCTAATGATCGACACATACTAGCACTTGTCAAACAGTTACAGAAAATCTGCAGAAATTAAAAAAGAGTTAACATCTAGTGACTTTTTTTAGTGCAGAACTTGGAAATACAAATTACGTCTGTCTTTTAAACAAATAACCCAGTTGAGCTGAATTCAGATTGCCTCAAAACAACAAAAAGCATCCAGACCTGGGCTATTCAACCCTCCTGCTCTGCCAGCCAGTATATCAAAGCGGTGGCGGTGCCTTGCATGCCTGTGCTTGAGTAACTCTGGGGAGGGTATTTCTTCAAACACGCTGAGCTGGCTGTAATGATTCCCAGGTGTGTGGGGTGGACGATTGAGGGGAACCTCAGCCTAGCTAAGCAGAGGCAGATGTGTGGCTGGGGCCGCTGGGCCCAGAGCTCAGGTCCAGACCTTTGTAGGGGGGATGGTGTGTTTATGAGCTTTCCTCTCAGCCCAGGTTCAGGTTCGGGACTGTGGGAACCGAGCGAAGACCCAGCCGGGGCTCAACCAGCACAGCACCACCAGACAGGTAACAAACCAACCAACCCTCAGGCAACACTAGTACTCTGGCTGGGAACACATTTAAAATGCGTTCAAGACATGGTGTGTGCGTGTACTGTATGTGTGCGTGTAAAAGGAGTCGACCAACACCAGACAGGCACTTTGATTGCTGCTACATGGACCATCTCATCTCTTTCCATATGCGTGCATTTATCAAAGGCATTCCCTCAGACAGTTTATTTTAAGAAGCCAAATCTAGATGTACTTTTCAATCATGACTGTATAAAAGGGACTGATAGGTCTGGCCCCAGTACCCCCCTCACCCAACCTCCTTCTGACTGCAACTCTGCAACTCAACGGCCTCTATATTGCTGATACAGCTCGCAGCCTCACAGCCAGGTCAGATAGAAGGGCAGTAAGGGCATACATATGTCCTCATGATCATTGATGCCCCACGAGGTGAGATCTTGCATGGAGCCCCAGACCGAGGGTGATTGACCGTCATCTTGAACTTCTTCCATTTTCTAATAACTGCGCCAACAGTTGTTGCCTTCTCACCAAGCTGCTTGCCTATTGTCCTGTAGCCCATCCCAGCCTTGTGCAGGTCTACAATTTTATCCCTGATGTCCTTACACAGCTCTCTGGTCTTGGCCATTGTGGAGAGGTTGGAGTCTGTTTGATTGAGTGTGTGGACAGGTGTCTTTTATACAGGTAATGAGTTCAAACAGGTGCCGTTAATACAGGTAATGAGTGGAGAACAGGAGGGCTTCTTAAAGAAAAACTAACAGGTCTGTGAGAGCCGGAATTCTTACTGGTTGGTAGGTGATCAAATACTTATGTCATGCAATAAAATGCTAATTAATTACTTAAAAATCATACAATGTGATTTTCTGGATTTTTTTTTTTGATTATGTCTCTCACAGTTGAAGTGTACCTATGATAAAAATTACAGACCTCTACATGCTTTGTAAGTAGGAAAACCTGCAAAATCGTCAGTGTATCAAATACTTGTTCTCCCCACTGTATGAGATGAGTAACGCAAGATATGTAAACATTATTAAAGTGACTAAGATACCATAGAATAGTATAGAATACAGTATATATATATATGAGATGAGTAATGCAAGATATGTAAACATTAAGTGGCTAGTGTTCCATTTCTTAAAGTGGCCAGTGATTTCTAGTTTATGTCTATAGGCAGTAGCCTCTAATGTGCTAGTGATGACTGTTTAACAGTCTGATGACCTTGAGATAGAAGCTATTTTTCACTCGGTCTCAGCTTTGATGCACCTGTACTGAGCCAAATTTCTTTAGCCTCCTGTGGTTGAGAGGCTCTGTTGCGCCTTCTTCACCACACTGTCTGTGTGGGTGGGCCATTTCAGTTTGTCAGTGATGTGTACGCCAAGGAACTTGAAGCTTTCCACCTTCTCCACTGCGGTCCCGTCGATGTGGATAGGGGGCTGCACCCTCTGCTGTTTCCTGAAGTCCATGATAATCTCCTTTGTTTTGTTGACGTTGAGTGAGAAGTTATTTTCCTGGCACCACACTCCCAGAGCCCTCACCTCCTCCCTGTAGGCTGTCTCGTCATTGTTGGTAATCAAGCCTACTACTGTTGAGTTGGAGGCGTGCTTGGCCACGCAGTCATGGGTGAACAGGGAGTACAGGAGTGGGCTGAGCACGCACCCTTGTGGGGCCCCAGTGTTGATGATCAGCGAAGTGGAGGTGCTGTTTCCTACCTTCACCACCTGGGGGTGGCCCGTCAGGAAGTACAGGACCCAGTTGCACAGGGCGGGGTTCAGACCCAGGGCCTCAAGCTTAATGATGAGCTTGGAGGGTACTATGGTGTTGAATGCTGAGCTATAGTCAATGAACAGCATTCTTACATAGGTATTCCTCTTGTCCAGATGGGATAGGGCAGTGTGCAGAGTGATGGCGATTGCATTGTCTGTGTTGATATCCTTCGTCTGCGCTTATGGACTGCCCTCTTCAATTTAACCACAGGTTTTCAATGGGTTTCAAGTCCGGAGACTTGATTTGATTTATTAGGATCCCCATTAGCCGACGTCAATGGCGACAGCTAGTCTTACTGGGGTCCGACATATAACGAAAAATACATTACAGACAAAATACTTTACAATTTACATACATTTAAAAACATTAACATGTAGTGTGTGTGTGCATCTATCAGTTACATATACATGTCAGTACATACACACAACAATTAGGTCACATGGGGGAGAGGCTTTCATCCATGAGGCGTTGCTTTATTAGTTTTTTTAAACCAGGTTTGCTGTCCACTTGCGCTATATAAAATGGAAGGGAGTTCCATGCACTCATGGCTCTGTCTAATACTGTACGTTTCCTTGAATTTGTTGGTGGCATGTCTGGTGGGGTAAGTGTGTGTGTCAGTGCTGTGTGTAAGTTGACTATGCAAACAATTTGGAATTTCCAACACATTAATGCTTCTTATAAAAACAAGAAGCGACACAGTCAGTCTTTCCTCAAATCTTTGCCAAGAGAGACTGGCATGCATAGTATTAATATTAGCCCTCTGATTACAATGAAGAGCAAGACGTGCCACTCTGTTCTGGACAAGCTGCAGCTTAACTAGGTCTTTATTTGCAGCACTTGACCATATGACTGGACAATAATCAAGATAAGATAAAACAAGAGCCTGCAGGACTTGCTTTGTGGAGTGTGGTGTCAAAAAAGCAGAGCATCTCTTTATTACAGACAGACCTCCCCCCATCTTTACAACCATTTAATCTATATGTTTTGACCATGACAGTTTACAATCTAAGGTAACACCAAGTAATTTAGTCTCCTCAACTTTTTCAACTGCCACACCATTCAGTACCAGATTCAGCTGACGTCTAGGACTTAGGGAATTATTTGTATAAAATACAATGCTGTTAGTTTTAGAGATGTTCAGGACCCGTTTATTACTGGCCACCCATTCCAAAACAGACTGCAACTCTTTGTTAAGGGTTTCAGTGACTTCCTTAACTGTGGTTGCTGATGCGTATATGGTTGAATCATCAGCGTACATGGCCACATGCTTTGTATAATGCCAGTGGCAGGTCATTGGTAAAGATAGAAAAGAGTAGAGGGCCTAGAGAGCTGCCCTGCGGTACATCACACTTTACATGTTGACATTAGAGAAGCTTCCATTAAAGAAAACCCTCTTAGTTCTATTAGATAGATAGATAGCTCTGAATCCACAATATGGCAGAGGTTGAAAAGTCATAACACATATGTTTTTTCAACAACAGGTTATGGTCAATAATATCAAAGGCTGCACTGAAATCTAACAGTACAGCTCCCACAATCTTCTTATTATCAAGTTCTTTCAACCAATCATTAGTCATTTGTGTCATTGCAGTACATGTTGAGTGCCCTTCTCTATAAGCATGCTGAAAGTCTGTTGTTAATTTGTTTACAGAGAAGCAGCATTGTATTTGGTCAAACACATTTTTTCCAACAGTTTGCTAAGAGCTGGCAGCAAGCTGATAGGTCTGCTGTAAGAACCAGTAAAGGCCGCTTTACCACTCTTGGGTAGCGGAATGACTTTGGCTTCCCTCCAGGCCTGAGGGATAGGAGTGGCTATAGAGTCAGCTATCATCCTAAGTAGCTTTCCATCTAAGTTGTCAATGCCAGGAGGTTTGTCATTATTGATCGATAACAATTTTTCTACCTCTCCCACAATAACTTTACAAAATTCAAACTTGCAATGCTTTTCTTTCATTATTAGTTTTTTATACATGAGTACGATGGCTCACTGTTTGTTGTTGGCAAGTTTGCCCACTTTGCCAATGAAGTAATCATTCAAATAATTTGCAACATCAAATGGTTTTGTGATGAATAAGCCATCTGATTCGATAAAAGATGGAGTCTAATTTGTCTTTCTGCCCATAATTTCATTTAAAGTACTCCAAAGTTTTATATAATTGATCTTGGCTTCATAATACAGTTTCTTCTTCTTTTTGTTAAGTTTAGTCACATAATTTCTCAATTTGCAGTAAGTCAAATGTGCAGATGTACTAATAACAACAAGATAACTAATGTAAAGCATGCTGTGTCCATAATAAGTGTTTAGGTTATAGGTTGAGAGCTTTTGTGAAAGAGCACAGTTAGAAAGATATGGCATATAGAAGCAAACCGGATGGACATCATGAAAATGATCAGAGAGGTTGAGGGTAGAGGAAGTTCATGAGTAAAAACAAACAAAATAGAATTATTGTAAAATTGACTGTGTCCATAAAATGTATATAGTATGTATAAGCTGGAAGTAGAGGCCTAAGCATTGTTGTTCACTAGTTTACTCCAATTAGGGAAGGGGTGGTGGGGTTGGAAAGTAATAAAGGGAAATATATATTTTTAAAGGATATATATATATATGAATGTATATGTATTTATATGTACAGTGAGGGAAAAAGGTATTTGATCCCCTGCTGATTTTGTACGTTTGCGCACTGACAAAGACATGATCAGTCTATAATTTTAATGGTAGGTTTCTTTGAACAGTGAGAGACAGAATAACAACAAAAAAATCAAGAAAAACGCATGTCAAAAATGTTATAAATTGATTTGCATTTTAATGAGGGAAATAGTACTTGGTGGCAAAACCCTTTTTGGTAATCAGAGGTCAAACGTTTCTTGTAGTTGGCCACCAGGTTTGCACACATCTCAGGAGCGATTTTGTTCCACTTCTCTTTGCAGATCTTCTCCAAGTCATTAAGGTTTCGAGGCTGACGTTTGGCAACTCGAACCTTCAGCTCCCTCCACAGATTTTCTATGGGATTAAGGTCTGGAGACTGGCTAGGCCACTCCAGGACCTTAATGTGCTTCTTCTTGAGCCACTCCTTTGTTGCCTTGACTGTGTGTTCTGGGTCATTGTCATGCTGGAATACCCATCAACGACCCATTTTCAATGCCCTGGCTAAGGGAAGGAGGTTCTCACCCAAGATTTGATGGTACATGGCCCCGTCCATCGTCCCTTTGATGTTGTCCTGTCCCCTTAGCAGAAAAACACCCCCAAAGCATAATGTTTCCACCTCCATGTTTGACGGTGGGGATGGTGTTCTTGGGGTCATAGGCAGCATTCCTCCTCCTCCAAACACGGCGAGTTGAGTTGATGCCAAAGAGCTCGATTTTGATCTCATCTGACCACAACACTTTCACCCAGTTCTCCTCTGAATCATTCAGATGTTCATTGGCAAACTTCAGACGGCCCTGTATATGTGCTTTCTTGAGCAGGGGGACCTTGCGGGTGCTGCAGGATTTCAGTCCTTCACGGCGTAGTGTGTTACCAATTGTTTTCTTGGTGACTATGGTCCCTGCTGCCTTGAGATCATTGACAAGATCCTCCCGTGTAGTTCTGGGCTGATTCCTCACCGTTCTCATGATCATTGCAACTCCACGAGGTGAGATCTTGCATGGAGCCCCAGGCCGAGGGAGATTAATAGTTATTTTATGTTTCTTCCATTTGCGCATAATCGCACCAATTGTTGTCACCTTCTCAGCGAGCTGCTTGGCGATGGTCTTGTAGCCCATTCCAGCCTTGCGTAGGTCTACAATCTTGTCCCTGACTTTTTGGTCTAAACCCCACTCGCCGTGTTTGGAGGAAGAAGAAGGATGAGTACAACCCCAAGAACACCATCCCAACCATGAAGCATGGAGGAGGAAACATCATTCTTTGGGGATGCTTTTCTGCAAAGGGGACATGACGACTGCACCGTATTGAGAGGAGGATGGATGGGGCCATGTATCGCGAGATCTTGGCCAACAACCTCCTTCCCTCAGTAAGAGCATTGAAGATGGGTCATGGCTGGGTCTTCCAGCATGACAACGACCCGAAACACACAGCCGTAAGAAGCATCTCAAGGTCCTGGAGTGGCCTAGCCAGTCTCCAGACCTGAACCCAATAGAACATCTTTGGAGGGAGCTGAAAGTCCGTATTGTCCAGCGACAGCCCCGAAACCTGAAGGATCTGGAGAAGGTCTGTATGGAGGGGTAGGCCAAAATCCCTGCTGCAGTGTGTGCAAACCTGGTCAAGACCTACAGGAAACGTATGATCTCTGAAATTGCAAACAAAGGTTTCTGTACCAAATATAAAGTTCTGCTTTTCTGATGTATCAAATACTTATGTCATGCAATATAATGCAAATTAATTACTTAAAAATCATACAATGTGATTTTCTGGATTTTTGTTCCGTCTCTCACAGTTGAAGTGTACCTATGATAAAAATTACAGACCTCTACATGCTTTGTAAGTAGGAAAACCTGCAAAATCGTCAGTGTATCAAATACTTGTTCTCCCCACTGTATATGCGAGAGAAAAAAACATATGGGGGATTGGAGGTGATGCAGACAATTACATTGATGGAAGTTATAATCTATCTGCAATATTAAAGCTGATCTACCCCCTAAAAAAAATAAAATAAAAAAAATAAAAGGAAAAGTCAGATGTGCAGCCAGACTTATTAGCCACTCCTTTTGCCCCATATCTTTCAACCATTCAGTTTTTCAATTCCTCATCAATCCATGGAGCCTTGACAGGTCTAACAGTCAGTTTCTTGACAGGTGCATGTTTATCAATAACTGGAAGAACCAATTTCATAAATTCATCAAGTGCAGCGTCTGGATGCTCCTTATTAATCACATCAGACCAACAAATATGTTTAACATCATCCACATAAGAGTCACAGCAAAATATTTTGTATGATCTCTTATACAATATCTTAGGCCCAGCTTTTGGAACTTTGGCTTTCCTGGATATAGCCACTATTTGTGATCACTGCATCCAATGGGTACGGATACAGCTTTAGAACAGAGTTCTACAGTGTTAGTAAAAATGTGATCGATACATGGATGATCTTGTTCCTGTAGTGTTTGTAAACACCCTGGTAGGTTGATTAATAACCTGAACCAGATTACAGGCACTGGTTACAGTGAAAAGCTTCCTCTTGAGCGGACAGCTTGATGAAAACCAGTCAGTATTCTGGTCCCCAAGAAAGTAGACCTCTCTGTTTACATCACATACACTATCAAGCATTTCACACATATTATTTAGATACTGATTGTTAGCACTTGGTGGCCTATAGCAACACCCCAAAAGAAAAAGGCTTTAGATGTGCCAAGGTCGTCCATTCTTCTATTAGTTGACTCCACCAGTATTTGGGCAAAACACTTGAAGCTATTTTCTTGTTGTTGTAACAACTGCTTGTAGAACTATTTTTGTTCGTTTAAAAGATCCTTCACCTGTGATAGAGAGACACCACTGTCCCCAACGGTACTCCAGCCGGCTTTGGTCTTTGTCATGGTAACAACAGTAGGTTACGCTGTTACTCCTCAAAGTTCCAGACAGGGCAGGTCGTAGGGAAGATTGAAAATGCAACAACAAACAGCAGGGGCAATCTGCGGTCCCAGCCACAATGGCTAACCGCGTCGCGGTCTTTGTTCAAGCCCTCAAGAAAATCCTGCTAGCTTGATAGACAGCTAGCTAGTAGCTAGGTTAGCTCCTACGCCAAACAGCTCCTCAGACCCAGCCTTGGTCGGCAGAATCACTGGACAGATTGTAGCAGTCCCAGCAACTGATGCCAACCGCTTCTCAGGCTCCAAACTCAAAAAGGTAGCTAGCTAGTAACTAAACTTTTTCAAAAGACTTTCAAAACAACAAGCCGAGATCTCCCTCGTTCCTCGTTCAACAGGAAGTGACGACAACGGGTGAGTGATTCGGAGACTGAGATAGCCGTTGCAAAATGTAGATTTTGTGGCAAACTAACCATTTCTTTGTGGATTTTGAAAAATCCAAGAAGAAATAGCCCCATAACATCAAAGATCCACCACCAGTGGCGCAGTGGTCTAAGGCACTGCATCGCAGTGCTAGCTGTGCCACTAGAGATCCTGGTTCGAATCCAGGCTCTGCTATAGCTGGCCACAACCGGGAGACCAATGGGGCGGCGCACAATTGGTCCAGGGTAGGGGAGGGAATGGCAGGCAGGGAGGTAGCTCAGTTGATAGAGCATGGCGTTTGCAACGCCAGGGTTGTGGGTTCGTTTCCCACGGGGGGCCAGTATGAAAATAATAATGTATGCACTAACTGTAAGTCGCTCTGGATAAGAGCGTCTGGTAAATTAAAAATATTTTACAGTAGTTATGGGGGTCCTTTCTACCTATGCATTCTCATTTCGATGCTAAACCCACCACTGGTGTGCGTGACCAAAGAGCTCTATTTACATGTCATCCAACAAATGTAAACACCTGGAATTTGCTTGTCTGTTGACTCAAACTGAATTCTTCCGCTGCTCTATCGTTCGCTACCTACTTAGTGAGGGGTGTTGTACAAAACAAAGTCCCAATCAGAGTATCAAAGCCAATGACGAATTTTCATACGCTGCTTTACCCATGCGTGTTCTGACTCTGGCCCAACCCATTGGTTTCTGGGACCAAACAGATGGTGTATACTGGATTTCCATTCTAGAAATCGTCGGGGAGGTACTCAGATCCAGACTCACTGGGCGTGGCTTAGCATTTGGCCGGAGCAAAGAGTTTTGGTAGCCAGGCAAGAAGTTTGCTAAACGACATTGACACTTGGATTGGAACCAGCGCTTTGGTCAGATGACATGAAAATAGAGCTCTTTGGTCACGCACAATAGTAGTGGGTTTGGCATCAAAATGAGAATGCATAAGCAGAAAAGAACCCCATACCTACTGTAAAATATGGTGGTGGATCTTTGACATTATGGGGCTATTTTGATTCCACTGGTCAGCTTCTGTTAAAGAATTTAAGATGAACTTAAGTTGTAAACACATTTTATTGCTGTGGACACAGTACACTGATTGTACACAAGTTTGGGCACCAAATAACATAAATTAATTATTAATTTATGCATTGGGGCATTTCCATGTAAAAAGCCCCATGAGCACTAACATGACGTTCATAGGAGCACATCAAATTTGGTGTCAAATGAAAGCTAAGAGTCTATAGATTTTAGAAAATGAAGGCATATATACATTTTCCAACCAGTTTCCATCCTAAAGATTAAGAATAAGCAAATGCTTTGATTTCTGGTCCAAAAGTCTTAAAAAGGTATTAGAAATACAGCAAAACACAATAATGTTGAAGTTAAGACCCCTGCCAACTAATATCAACACATATTTAGTTTTGCAGATATGATTTGCCTTCTGTAAGATTAAGAAATATTGCCTAGTTGTGTCTTATCATTCTGTTACCAAAAACCACATATATTTAAGATATTTTCGAATTTCTCTCCCTCATGAGGAGGGAGGATAATGAAAGTTCACAGAAGTAACAAGTAAAGGTAGACCTAACAATTCTTTATAGTGTTTTTACTGATAACAATTTGGTTTATGATTTAAGTGATTAAAACGCGTAATATACCAAAAATCAGTAACAGAATGACTGCAACTGAATTGTCTACCATGGGAATTCATAGTTGTCACAAACCACAGCTGGGTCATCTGCTACTGTGCTCCTTTCCACTGGCATACTGTTATGTTTATAACTTTTTTATTTCTCTGTTTGTCGCATGGTGGTCAAATCAAGGGTGTGAAAACAGTATTTTTTAAAGTAAAAAAACCCCAACAAGATCAGCTTTAAAACCATATTTCTCTGTTTATTTTCTCTTTCATTAAATACAATCAGTTGTTTGCATCATCTCTTGTTTTCTTACTTTTTTTGCTTAAAAAAAGTATAATTAGGATATCTTTATTATTTAAAAACTGTATTAATATCATACATTGTAAGTTACATCACATTTACATTATATACGGTATATACAGTGCATTCGGAAAGTATTCAGACACCTTGACTTTTTCCACATTTTGTTATGTTACAGCCTTATTCTAGACACCTTGACTTTTTCCACATTTTGTTATGTTACAGCCTTATTCTAAAATTGATTAAATAGTTTTCCCCCCCTCATCAATCTACACACAATACCCCATAATGACAAAGCAAAAACAGATGTTTAGACATTGTTGCCCAAAAAAAGAAAAAAGAAAACAGAAATATCACATTTACATAAGTATTCAGACCTTTTACCTTTGGCAGCGATTACAGCCTCGAGTCTTCTTGGGTATGACAATACAAGCGTGGCACACTTGTATTTGGTGAGTTTCTCCAATTCTTCTCTGCTCCTGCGTTGTCTTGGCTGTGTGCTTAGGGTCATTGTCCTGTTGGAAGGTGAACCTTCACCCAAGTCTGAGGTCCTGAGCTCTCTGGAGCAGGTTTTTATCAAGGATCTCTCTGTACTTTTCTCCGTTCATCTTTCCCTCGATCCTGACTAGTCTCCCAGTCCCTGCAGCTGAAATACATCCCCACAGCATGATGCTGCCACCACCATGCTTCACCGTAGGGATGGTGCCAGGTTTCCTCCAGACATGACGCTTGGCATTCAGGCCAAAGAGTTCATTCTTGGTTTCATCAGACCATAAAATCTTGTTTCTCCTTTTGGCAAACTCCAATACGGCTGTCATGTGCATTTTACTGAGGAGTGGCTTCCGTCTGGCAACTCTACCATAAAGGCCTAATTGGTGGAGTGCTGCAGAGATGGTTGTCCTTCTGGATGGTTCTCCCATCTCCACAGAGGAGCTCTGTCAGAGTGACCATCAGGTACTTGGTCACCTTCCTGACTAAGGCCCTTCTCCCCCGATTGCTCAGTTTGGCCAGGCGGCCAGTTCTAGGAAGAGTCTTGGTGGTTCCAAACTTCTTCCATTTAAGAATGATGGAGGCCACTGTGTTCTTGGGGACCTTCAATGCTGTAGACATTTTTTGGTACCCTTTCCCAGATCTGTGCCTCGACACAATCCTGTCTCGGAGCTCTACGGATAATTCCTTTGACCTCATGGCTTGGTTTTTGCTCTGACATGCACTTGCAACTGTGGGACCTTATATAGACAGGTGTGTGTCTTTCCAAATCATGTCCAATCAATTGAATTTACCACAGGTAGAAACATCTCAAGGATGATCAATGGAAACAGGATGCACCTGAGCTCAATTTCGAGTCTCATAGCAAAGGGTCTGAATACTTATGTAAATAAGGTATTTCTGTTTTTTATTTTTAATACATTTGCAAATATTTCTAAAAACCTGTTTTTGCTTTGTCGTTATCGGGTATTGTGTGTAGATTGATGAGGATTTTTATTTATTTAATATATTTTAGAATAAGGTGGAACGTAACAAAATGTGGAAAAAGGGAAGGGGTCTGAATACTTTCCGAATGCATTGTATATATATATATTTTTAACAAACATCAAGAACTTCCCATTGTTCACCCCCTCCTCATTTCATGTCTCTCGTCTCTCTCTCCAGTTAATGTCACCACTCCTGGCTCTTACCGCCACCTCCCCATGAGCCCCCTCTCTTTCCATTTACTGTAACCAGCCCTCTCACCCACTGAGCACCGACCGACACCGGACATCCATGGACGTTGAAAAGTAGTAGAAATTTGGTCAGTCCAAATCTGAACCAATCATATACTTTTTCACAAGTCTGGACAGCACAGTAGAGCACAGAACAATACAGTAAAGAAACGTAGAGTAGAGTATAGTTCAGTACAATAGAGTAGAGTTTAGTACAGTACAGCAAAGTACAGCACACTAGAGTAGAGTACAGTATAATTTACTGTACTGTGCTGTCCAAACTTGTGAAACATAGACTTCTATGATTGGTACAGATTTGGTTAGGTCCTGACCAACCAAATTTGGTCTTGTTTCGGAGCAGAGCTCATTAGAATAATAGCCAGTGTGTAGAATAACACCCAAACATGCAAAGGAGGATATAACAAATGTCTACCTTCATGTATCTATTCAGGATACATCACCATAAAGAGAATGACATTCATAACTATGCATTTCTGTATAGTACAGATCAGGGACTCATGATGTCATTCTGTTACTGGTTGTTAATCCACTTCACTTGCTGTAGTTCAATAACCAAAATAGATTTTTCCAATCTCAAGGTGTCGTATCATAGCTGACATCCCATTCTTTCTGCAGACATCTTTGAATTTTAATTCGGAGTAGATATTTAACCGTTTTTGGAAAAGGTGGTCACATAAAAAAACTGAGGGAGATTTTAGCATCATTCTGTTACCAAACTTTACACCTGCACTGTTCTCGAGTAAATATGTTTTTGTAAAATTTCTAGTGGCAATTGTTAAAAGTAGTCCTTGTGCATAAATTTGTATGGTTTGTCTAACTGCAATCAATGGTTTTTGTTTGGCACACTTTTAAAGTGAAAAATCAGCATCTCGGCGTCATTCTGTTACTGTGGAATTGCCCATTGGTAAATACAATATAATAGTGATGGATGCTGATGTAACAGTGATAAATTACAAACGTCATGGTACAGTCAGTACTTTGATGCCCAACGAGTTCTAAGAGTGATGTATAATGGCCTTTTTCTTTCTCAGAATGCAGTTTAGCATGAAAGCATTACATCATAGTAAGGTACAAATGAGAAAATGGCCTTGGACCTACTAGGAACTCAGGTCGTGAATGCGACAACCACAACACCTAATTACGCAGATTACATTTGAACTGGTCAAATGCCATTCCCGAGAGGTTGCAGAGAGTAAGCAGATTTTCAGTTTTGCTCAACGGTGTTGTGCAATACACTATAGAATGAACAGCTTGACAACATGGGGGAGGGGGAGAAGGGGTGTGTGTGTGTCTGTGACCAAATCCACTTTTCTTTATCCATGCTCTTTCTATTGACAGTTTGTGGGCTACATATCCATCCCCCCAATCAGAGAGAGCGAGAGAGAGCGAGAGAGAGCGAGAGAGAGAGAGAGAGAGAGAGAGAGAGAGAGAGAGAGAGAGAGAGAGAGAGAGAGAGAGAGAGAGAGAGAGAGAGAGAGAGAGAGAGAGAGAGAGAGAGAGAGAGAGAGAGAGAGAGAGAGAGAGAGAGAGAGAGAGAGAGAGAGAGAGAGAGAGAGAGAGAGAGAGAGAGAGAGAGAGAGAGAGAGAGAGAGATAACTGTGTCAAGGAGGGACTGTGTCATCTCCATGGCCCTGGCTGCAGTAGGACTTGGCTGGCTATCTGGAGGTCTGCTGCCCTCACTGTGATGTGATGCACAAGGTGGACTACACATGAATAGTCTCCAAAGTGCCACAGTGTATAATGGAAATGGGACATTCTTATAATGTCAAACATCCCAATTCTGTTACATCACAGACACAGGCCTCTCCTCTCCACTGGCAGTGGCAGCCAAGGCGGTCATTATTCAAGAAAACCTTTTCTCATGGGGCACAATGGGCCACAGTGCCGTTTGGTTGCACCACTTCATGGTGGGATGGGAGATAACATTTTAATGAAGTGATGTTACTAAGTAGGAGCAGGCAGAAAGTTTACATAAGACCCTGCTGGTCGGTCATCGTGTCACAGTTATGCCACACAGAGATGACTAGACGATCCTTGTACAAAAGTTAAGCAACCAAGCAAATAATTGTGTGAAATGACTTGTGCAGTGGAATGTCAAATTAAACACTGTCATTATTTTGAGGTTTACCATAATTATATTGTTAAGGAACTTGAATCCTATGTCAGAACTAAAATGCTAATAACCAAAAAGGTAGTTTGAACTTAACACAAAAGCCTTCTATATTGTTTTGCTGTTTGGAATATAAACTTGAAACGCAATTCCAATTTCTAAATCTAAATAAACACTAACTCCCTAACAACTGTCCGAAAAAGGCCCAAAAGATTGCCAGAGAAAGGCCCGAAGAATTGTCAAAGACTCCAGCCACCCGAGACATGGACTGTCCTCCATGCTCCTGTCCGGCAGGTGGTACCGGTGCATCCAGGCTTAGATCAACAGACTCTAAACAGCTTCTAGCCCCTGGCCATTAGACTGTTAAATGGCTAACAACTACTGCTCCCCCTCACACCTACAGTGCATTTGGAAAGTGTTCAGACCCCTTGACTTTTTACACATTTTGTTATGTCTTTTCTAAAATTGATTAAATAGTTTTATTTTATTCAATCTACACACAATACCCCATAATGACAAACCAAAGACAGGTTTTTAGAAATGTTTGCTAATTTCTTAAAAATAAAAAACAGAAATACCTTATTTATATAAGTATTCAGACCCTTTGCTATGACACTGTCACGTTCGTTCATAGACGGGTCAGACCAAGGCGCAGCGTGATATGCATACATGTTTATTTTAAACTTAATAAAACAACGACAAAACAATAAACCAACGAAACGTGACGTCCAAAGGTAACACACAACAAACCTCACACGGAACAAGATCCCACAACCCACTCGTGCCAATAGGCTGCCTAAGTATGGTCCCCAATCAGAGACAACGAGCGACAGCTGCCTCTGATTGGGAAACACACCGGCCAACATAGATCTAGACCTACTAGATCCTATAACAAAGAACAAGCACAACAAGGAATATACACACCCTGACTCAACATATAAGCGTCCCCTGAGTCAGGGCGTGACAGACACTCAAAATTTAGCTCAGATGCATCCTGTTTCCATTGATCATCCTTGAGATGTTTCTACAACTTGATTGGAGTCCACCTGTGGTAAATTAAATTGATTGGACATGATTTGGAAAGGCACACACCTGTCTATATAAGGTCCCACAGTTGACAGTGCATGTCAGAACAAAAGCCATGAGGTCGAAGGAATTGTCCGTAGAGCTCCGAGACAGGATTGTGTCGAGGCACAGATCTGGGGAAGGGTATCAAAACATTTCTGCAGCATTGAAGGTTCCCAAGAACACAGTGGCCTCCATCATTCTTAAATGGAAGAAGTTTGGAACCACCAAGACTCTTCCTAGAGCTGGCCACCCGGCCAAACTGAGCAATCGGGGGAGAAGGGCCTTAGTCAGGGAGGTGACCAAGAAGCCGATGGTCACTCTAACAGAGATCCAGAGTTCCTCTGTGGAGATGGGAGACTCTTCCAGAGGGACAACTATCTCTGCAACACTCCACCAATCAGGCCTTTATGGTAGAGTGGCTAGACGGAAGCCACTCCTCAGTAAAAGGCACATGAAAGCCCGCTTGGAGTTTGCCAAAAGGCACCTAAACACTATCAGACCATGAGAAACCAGATTCTCTGGTCTGATGAAACGAAGACTGAACTATTTGGCCTGAACGCCAAGCATCACGTCTGGAGGAACCCTGGCACCATCCCTACTGTGAAGCATGGTGGTGGCAGCATCATGTTGTTGTCACGATCGTCATAATGAGTGGACCAAGGCGCAGAGTGATATGCATACATCTCTTTAATAGTGTACTTAGCAACACAATACAAATAACAAAACAATAAAACGAAACGTGAAGTCCTCGGTCATACACAAACCTACACGGAACAAGATCCCACGAATCACAAGTGCACAAAAGGCTGCCTAAGTATGGTTCCCAATCAGAGACAACAAGCAACAGCTGATTCTCGTTGCCTCTGATTGAGAACCACCCCGGCCAACATAGAAACACATAACCTAGAACAGAACATAGAAAACGAAACATAGACACTACACAAAGAAACTAACACCCTGGCTCAACATACAAGAGTCCCCAGAGCCAGGGCGTAACAGTACCCCCCAAAGGCGCGGACTGCGACCGCGCCAACATAAACCCAACAGGGGAGGGGCCGGGTGGGCATTCCACCTCAGAGGCGGATCCGGCTCCGGGCGTGACCACCACCATCTAACAACCCCCCCGTAGCGCCCCTGGTCTGGTCTGGCCCCGCTGGCTGGAGCTGGACTGGACATCGGTGGAGCGGATTGCTTAGGCACCGGTGCCTGACCAGGCACCGGTGAAACAGGCACGGGCTGTGCCGGACTGATGACGCGCACCACAGGCTTGGTGCGGGGAGCAGGAATGGGCCGGACCGGGCTGACGACGCGCACCACTGACTTGGTGCGGGGAGCAGGAACGGGCCGGACCGGGCTGACAATGCGCACCACTGGCTTGGTGCGGGGAGCAGGAATGGGCCGGACCGGGCTGACGACGCGCACCACTGGCTTGGTGCGGGGAGCAGGAACGGGCCGGATCGGGCTGACGATGCGCACCACTGGCTTGGTGCGGGGAGCAGGAACGGGCCGGGCTGGCGACGCGCACCATTGGCTTGGTGCGGGGAGCAGGAACGGGCTGGGCCGGGCTGGCGACGCGCACCATTGGCTTGGTGCGAGGAGCAGGAACAGGCCGGGCCGGGCTGGCGACGCGCACCACAGGCTTGGTGCGAGGGGCAGGAACAGGCCGGACCGGGCTGGCGATGCGCACCACAGGCTTGGTGCGAGGGGCAGGAACAGGCCGGGCCGGGCTGGCGACGCGCACCATTGGCTTGGTGCGAGGAGCAGGAACAGGCCGGGCCGGGCTGGTGACGCACACCACAGGCTTGGTGCGGGGAACAGGAACAGGCCGGACCGGGCTGTGGAGACGGACTGGAGGTCTGGAGCGAAGAGCTGACACAACCCGTCCTGGCTGAATGCCTATTTTAACACACTCTGTGTGAGGCATCAGCACAGGACGTACAGGGCTGTGTACTCGTACTGGCACTACAGCACGTGGCACTGGCACAGGATATCCGGGACCGAGGAGGGGTACTGGAGGCCACGAGCGTTGAGCCGGCACACTCCGTCCTGGCTGCATGCCCACCTTAGCACGACACGTGTGTGGTGCTAGCACAGGACGTACAGGACTGTGCCGGACCACTCGCGGCACAGTACGCAGCTCCGCATACCTCGGAACCTGCCCAGTCTCACGCTGCCTAGCCTGAGTACGGGGAGTTGGCTCTGCTCTACCTCTAGGCTCCGCCAACCTCCCTTCCAGCCCCCCAAACCCGGTGGCCTCCTCTCCTAATCCACAAACTCGCCCTGTAGCTGCCTCCAGCCGCCCCGTCGTCCATGCCGTGTGCCCCCCCCAAAAATGTTCTTGGGGTGCCTCTCGCCTGTCCGACGACGGCCCGGTTGGCGCCGCTTCTCCTCTCCTGCCTGGGTCTCCCCCTTCATCGCCCTCCGGTAACGGACGGCCTCCTCCTCCGTTATCTGCCCCCAACCGAGGAGGACATCCACTAACGTTACCTCCGGCGTTTGCTCCTGGACACGCTGCTTGGTCCTGTATTGGTGGGATCTTCTGTCACGATCGTCATAATGAGTGGACCAAGGCGCAGCGTGTTATGCGTACATCTCTTTAATAGTGTACTTAGCAACACAATACAAATAACAAAACAATAAAACGAAACGTGAAGTCCTCGGTCATACACAAACCTACACGGAACAAGATCCCACGAATCACAAGTGCACAAAAGGCTGCCTAAGTATGGTTCCCAATCAGAGACAACAAGCAACAGCTGATTCTCGTTGCCTCTGATTGAGAACCACCCCGGCCAACATAGAAACACATAACCTAGAACAGAACATAGAAAACAAAACATAGACACTACACAAAGAAACTAACACCCTGGCTCAACATACAAGAGTCCCCAGAGCCAGAGCGTGACAGTTGTGGAGATGTTTTCCAGCGGCAGGGACTGGGAGACTAGTCAGGATCAAGGGAAAGATGAACGGAGCAAGGTACAGAGAGATCCTTGATGAAAACCTGCTCCAGAGCGCTCATGACCTCAGACTGGGCTGAAGGTTCACCTTCCAACAGGACAACGACCCTAAACACACAGCCAAGACAACACAGGAGTGGCTTCAGGGACAAGTCACTGAATGTCCTTGAGTGGCCCAGCCAGATCCCGGACTTGAACCCGATCGAACATCTCTGGAGAGACCTGAAAATAGCTGTGCAGCGACGCTCCCCATCCAACCTGACAGAGCTTGAGAGGTGGCGTCATACCCAAGAGTGGTTAAGAGCGTTGTGCCAGACTCGAGGCTGTAATTGCTGCCAAAGGTGCTTCAATAAAGTACTGAGTAAAGGGTCTGAATACCTATGTAAATGTGATATTTCCGGGTTTCTTTTCTAAAAACCTGTTTTTGCTTTGTAATAATAATGTAATAATATAATCAATATCCCATAATTGTAATTATGGGATATTGTGTGTAGATTGATGAGGGGGAAAAAATAAACATTTATCCATTTTAGAATAAGGCTGTAACGTAACAAAATGTGGAAAAAGTGAAGGTGTCTGAATACTTTCCAAATGCACTGTACGCTGCTGCTAAAATTATTATTAATTTGATTTATTACTACTACTACGTTGCTGTTCATTGATTATTGATTGCCATTACAAATAGTATCCACTGTATCTATTTATCCTGCTACTGGTCACTATCACTCCTGTTTACATGTATTACCATTAGTATATTAACATAAGTATTTATATATATTCCTGCTACCAGTCACTTTTCAGCCATGTTTACATGTATACCCATCTATCAAGCCTACACTGACACTCTTGCACACACACACACTAAAGGTGTTCGCATGCTTCCCATCCGAAACAGTTCGGAACAGTGTGTGAATATATTATGACGACATTTTGTGAAGTTTTTGGTCTTTGGGAAGGGTTTTTTCCAATAGTGTGCAACTGCAGCCCACAATTTTGGGTGTTCCTGCATGTGGGCATTTCTGCATCTGCAGGAACGCCTCCCCTTGAGCATCCCATTTGTTCCCCCCCCCCCCTCCCCCAATAGAAGTATAATGAGGTACCAATAGAAGTATTGTGGCGGCAGGTAGCTTAGTGGTTAAGAGCGTTGTGCCAGTAACCGAAAGTTCGCTGGTTCTAATCCCCGAGCCGACTGGGTGAAAAGTCTGTCGACCCTATTTGCTCATGTAAGTTGCTCTGGATAAGAGCTCTCTGCTAAATGACAAAAAAAATAAGTATGAAGAGGGGTTCCTGCAGATGGAATGCCCACATGCAGAAAGGCCCCGAATTGTGGACCGCAATTGCACCCTTCTCGTTTTTCCGGCTGTTCGTGCACACAACCTTTTTTCCTGAGGCAAGCCGAAGTCGGTAGCTGAAGTCTACGCCCCTTCGTCGGTAATTGGTCAACAGTAGGGATTAAATTAAGTGTTTGTTGTCATTCAACGAGAGATTAATAGTTTTCATGCACATTTTTTCACTTGAGAGATACTGCACCAAACATCTTAGTTAGATGTAAATTGGACGACTAAGATCTCCTCGGCAAACACATCCAAATTAATGACAGATTTCTTGAGTTATCTTAGATTAAGGGAGAATGCGAGCACACTCGTTCGGCTAGGCGCCAGCCGAACCGAAGCATGCTGACGCCTTAACACCCACACACACCCACCCACCACTTCTGCTGCTATCATACTGTTTACTATTATTAATCCTTCTCCCAGTCACTTTCTCCTAATCCCTGTTTACATATCTACCTCAAATACTCCAGTATCCCTGCACATTGGAAAATTGGTACTGACACAGACCCTGTATATAGCTTCCTGTCTTATTTTTCGTGTTTTTATTGTATATGTTTATTAGTTATACTTTTTTTATATTGAATACTGCACTGTTGGGTAGGGCTTGCAAGTTAAAGGGCAATTTCGCCACTTTTCAACCTCATATTCATTATCTCCAGCACCAAACCAGTGTCTACATATGTGAAAACTTCACGTTTCTATGATCTGCTGTTAAAAAAATACGAAGAAAAGTCCCAAAATAAACAGTGATTTTCAAAACCAGAGGGTGAGTATTTTCTTACTCCACACTTCACCGCGAATCTCATTGTGTTTGAAAATCACTGTTTATAAAATGTTTTAACTTTTGATGATGTCATTGGGTAGAACTTTTTAACTTTATATATATATATATATATATATATATATATATATATACAGTGGGGGAAATAAGTATTTAGTCAGCCACCAATTGTGCAAGTTCTCCCACTTAAAAAGATGAGAGGCCTGTAATTTTCATCATAGGTACATGTCAACTATGACAGACAAAATGAGAAAAACAAATCCAGAAAATCACATTGTAGGATTTTTAATGAATTTATTTGCAAATTATGGTGGAAAATAAGTATTTGGTCAATAACAAAAGTTTCTCAATACTTTGTTATATACCCTTTGTTGGCAATGACACAGGTCAAACGTTTTCTGTAAGTCTTCACAAGGTTTTCACACACTGTTGCTGGTATTTTGGCCCATTCCTCCATGCAGATCTCCTCTAGAGCAGTGATGTTTTGGGGCTGTCGCTGGGCAACACGGACTTTCAACTCCCTCCAAAGATTTTCTATGGGGTTGAGATCTGGAGACTAGCTAGGCCACTCCAGGACCTTGAAATGCTTCTTACGAAGCCACTCCTTCGTTGCCCGGGCGGTGTGTTTGGGATCATTGTCATGCTGAAAGACCCAGCCACGTTTCATCTTCAATGCCCTTGCTGATGGAAGGAGGTTTTCACTCAAAATCTCACGATACATGGCCCCATTCATTCTTTCCTTTACACGGATCAGTCGTCCTGGTCCCTTTGCAGAAAAACAGCCCCAAAGCATGATGTTTCTACCCCCATGCTTCACAGTAGGTATGGTGTTCTTTGGATGCAACTCAGCATTCTTTGTCCTCCAAACACGACGAGTTGAGTTTTTACCAAAAAGTTCTATTTTGGTTTCATCTGACCATATGACATTCTCCCAATCCTCTTCTGGATCATCCAAATGCACTCTAGCAAACTTCAAACGGGCCTGGACATGTACTGGCTTAAGCAGGGGGACACGTCTGGCACTGCAGGATTTGAGTCCCTGGCGGCGTAGTATGTTACTGATGGTAGGCTTTGTTACTTTGGTCCCAGCTCTCTGCAGGTCATTCACTAGGTCCCCCCGTGTGGTTCTGGGATTTTTGCTCACCGTTCTTGTGATCATTTTGACCCCACGGGGTGAGATCTTGCGTGGAGCCCCAGATCGAGGGAGATTATCAGTGGTCTTGTATGTCTTCCATTTCCTAATAATTGCTCCCACAGTTGATTTCTTCAAACCAAGCTGCTTACCTATTGCAGATTCAGTCTTCCCAGCCTGGTGCAGGTCTACAATTTTGTTTCTGGTGTCCTTTGACAGCTCTTTGGTCTTGGCCATAGTGGAGTTTGGAGTGTGACTGTTTGAGGTTGTGGACAGGTGTCTTTTATACTGATAACAAGTTCAAACAGGTGCCATTAATACAGGTAACGAGTGGAGTACAGAGGAGCCTCTTAAAGAAGATGTTACAGGTCTGTGAGAGCCAGAAATCTTGCTTGTTTGTAGGTGACCAAATACTTATTTTCCACCATAATTTGCAAATAAATTCATAAAAAATCCTACAATGTGATTTTCTGGAGAAAAAAAATCTCAATTTGTCTGTCATAGTTGACGTGTACCTATGATGAAAATTACAGGCCTCTCTCATATTTTTAAGTGGGAGAACTTGCACAATTGGTGGCTGACTAAATACTTTTTTTCCCCACTCTATATATATATATATATATTTCTACAAAACGTAGAAATGTGCAATTTTTACATATGTAGACACTGGTATCAAATCAAATCAAATTTTATTTGCCACATGCGCCGAATACAACAGGTGGAGACCTTACAGTGAAATGCTTACTTACAAGCCCTTAACCAACAATGCAGTTTTAAGGGAAAAAAAGAGCAGCAGTAAAATAAAATAACAGTAGGGAGGCTATATACAGTCAGGTCCATAAATATTTTGACATTGACCAAGTTATTATTATTTTAGCTGTCTACCACAGCATATTGGAGTTGAAATTAAATAATGAATATGAGCTGAAATGGCAGACTTTCAGCTTTAATTTGAGGGTATTTACATCCAAATCGGGTGAACTGTGTAGGAATTACAGCACTTTTGATATGTGGTCCCCCCCTTTTTAAGGGACCAAAAGTAATTGGACAATTGGCTGCTCAGCTGTTCCATGGCCAGGTGTGTGTTATTCCCTCATTAGTTCATTTACAAGTAAGCAGATAAAAGGTCTAGTTGATTTTAAGTGTGGCATTTGCATTTGGAATCTGTTGCTGTTAACCCTCAATATGAAGTCCAAAGAGCTGTCACTTCCAGTGAAGCAAGCCATCATGTCACGCTCTGGCTCCGGGACTGTGTATTTTGAGCCAGGGTGTGTTCATTTGGTTGTGTTGTATTTGGTTGTGTTTCATTGTTTGGTCGTGTGACTCCCAATCAGTGGTAACGAGTGTCAGCTGTCGGCTCGTTATCTCTGATTGGGAGCCATATTTAAACTGTCAGTGTTCACCTTAGTGTTGTGGGTTTTTGTTCTATGTTCAGTCGTTGTCACTGAGGACTTCATGATCGTGTTTTGTTCTGTATTTTCGTGTATTACATTAAAATCAATATGTTCGCTACCAACGCTGCGCTTTGGTCCTCCTCTCTCGTAGACGATCGTGACAGAAAAACCCACCAAGATGGGACCAAGCAGCGTGTCCAGGAGCCGTCGCCAGGGAGATCCCTCACAGATCTCCTTCGCCTCCTGGACTGGGTCAAGCCGAGTGAGGAGGAGAAGGGCTTGACACTATGGCAGAAGGGCGAGAGGCTGGCGAGGGATATGGAGACCTGGTCCACGGGTAGGAGAGACGCCCCGAAAATTTTTAGGGGGGGGCTCACGACGTCGGACCAGCAGGAGGCCGCGATAGAGCGGCCCAGTGGGTTGCCGGAGAAGGCCGCCGGGTTACGGGGGCCACTGGTCGAAGAGGGGATGGAGGAAGTAGAGGCACGGCGAGAGGTACTGGCGTGTGTTGCCAGTCCGGTCCGGCCCGTTCCAGATCCCGGTGTAGGACCAGTGGTGTGTGTCCCCAGTACAGTCCGGCCCATCCAAGCTTCCCGCACCAAGCCAGTGGTGTGCGTCGTCAGCCCGGCTCTGCCCGTGCCTGCTCTCCGCATCAAGCCTGTGGTGCGTCTCGTCAGCCCGGCTCTGCCCGTTCCTGCTCTCCGCACCAGGTCTGTGGTGCACGTCGCCAGCCCAGTCCGGCCCATTCCTGCTACTCGCAACAAGCCAAGGGTGCGAGTCGTCAGCCGGATTCAGCCCATTCCTGCTACTCGCACCAAGCCAAGGGTGCGAGTCGTCAGCCGGATTCAGCCCATTCCTGCTACTCGCACCAAGCCAAGGGTGCGAGTCGTCAGCCGGATTCAGCCCATTCCTGCTACTCGCACCAAGCCAAGGGTGCGAGTCGTCAGCCGGATTCAGCCCATTCCTGCTACTCGCACCAAGCCAAGGGTGCGAGTCGTCAGCCGGATTCAGCCCATTCCTGCTACTCGCACCAAGCCAGGGATGCGAGTCTTCAGCCTGGTGAGGCCTGTTCCGGCTCCACGCACCATGCAAAGGGTGCGTATCGTCTGCCAGGTCCGGTCCATTCCTGCCTCACGCACCAAGCCAGGGGTGCGCGTCGGCAGTCCTGATCCAGCTAACTGGGTCAGATCGGACTGGGGACACTGCGGGGGGATTGTAGTAGGGTGGTGGTCAAGCCCGGAGCCGGAGCCGCCTCCGAGGAGCAATACCCACCCAGCCCTTCCCTATTTGGGGTGTAGGCGCGGTCGGAGTCCGCGCCTTTAGGGGGGGGTACTGTCACGCTCTGGCTCCGGGACTGTGTATTTTGAGCCAGGGTGTGTTCATTTGGTTGTGTTGTATTTGGTTGTGTTTCATTGTTTGGTCGTGTGACTCCCAATCAGTGGTAACGAGTGTCAGCTGTCGGCTCGTTATCTCTGATTGGGAGCCATATTTAAACTGTCAGTGTTCACCTTAGTGTTGTGGGTTTTTGTTCTATGTTCAGTCGTTGTCACTGAGGACTTCATGATCGTGTTTTGTTCTGTATTTTCGTGTATTACATTAAAATCAATATGTTCGCTACCAACGCTGCGCTTTGGTCCTCCTCTCTCGTAGACGATCGTGACACATCATTAGGCTGAAAAATCTAAACAAACCCTTCAGAGAGATTACAAAAACATTAGGTGTGGTCAAATCAACTATTTGGTACATTCTTAAAAATAAAGAACGCACTGGTGAGCTCAGGAACACCAAAAGGCCCGGAAGACCACGGAAAACAACTGTGGTAGATGACAGAATAATTATTTCCATGGTGAAGAAAACCCCCTTCACAACAGTTGGCCAGATCAAGATCACCCTCCAGGAGGTAGGCGTATCTGTGTCAAAGCCAACAATCAAGAGAAGACTTCACCAGAGTAAATACAGAGGGTTTACCACAAGATGTAAACCATTGGTAAGCCTCAAAAACAGGAAGACCAGATTACAGTTTGCTAAAAAAACATCTATGGACAGATGAGACAAAGATCAACTTGTACCAGAATGATGGGAAGAGAAGAGTATGGAGAAGGGAAGGAACTGCTCATGATCCGAAGCATACCACCTCATCTGTGAAGCATGGCGTGGGCATGTATGGCTGCCAATGGAACTGGTTCCCTTGTATTTATTGATGATGTATGTGACTGCTGACAAAAGCAGCAGGATGAATTCTGAAGTGTTTAGGGCTATATTGTCTGCTCAGATTCAGCCAAATGCTTCAAAACTCAATGGACGGCGCTTCACAGTGCAAATGGACAATGACCCGAAGCATACTGCGAAAGCAACCCAAACTTTTTTAAGGCAAAAAAGTGTAATGTTCTGAAATGGCCAAGTCAATCACCTGACCTGAATCGAATTGAGCATGCATTTCACTTGCTGAAGGCAAAACTGAAGGCAAAACGCCCCAAGAACAAGCAGGAACTGAAGACAGCTGCAGTAAAGGCCTGGCAGAGCATCACCAGGGAAGAAACCCAGCATCTGGTGATGTCTATGGGTTCCAGACTTCATGCAGTCATTGACCGCAAAGGATTTGCAACCAAGTATTAAAACTCACAATTGAATTTATGATTATGTTAGTTTGTCCAATTACTTTTGAGCCCCTAAAATTGGGGGGCTATGTATAAAAATGGTTATAATTCCTACACGGTTCATACAATAATTTAGACAAAACTCTTAAATTAAAGATGAAAGTCTACACTTGATTGCACATCTTGATTGTTTCCTTTCAAATCCATTGTGGTGGCGTACAGAGCGAAAATGATGCAAATTGTGTCACTGTCCAAATACTTATGGACCTGACTGTACAGGGGGTACCAGTACAGAGTCAATGTGAGGGGGCACCGGTTAGTCAAGGTAATTTAGGTAATATGTACATGTGGGTAGAGTTAAAGTGACAGAGTAGCAGCAGCGTAAAAGAGGGGGTGGGGTGGGGGGGACAATGCAAATAGTCCGGGTAGCCATGATTAGCTGTTCAGGAGTCTTATGGCTTGGGGGTAGAAGCTGTTAAGAAGCCTTTTGGACCTAGACTTGGCGCTCCAGTACCGCTTGCCGTGCGGTAGCAGAGAGAACAGTCTATGACTAGGGTGGCTGGAGTCTTTGACAATTTTTAGGTCCTTCCTCTGACACCGCCTGGTATAGTGCTGGAGATAATGAAAATTAGGTTGAAAAGTGGTGGAGTTGCCCTTTAAGCATTTCACTGTACTTGTGCATGTGACAAATAAAACTTGAAACTTAACTGAAGAGCTTAGAGGAATCTACTATTGCCTAATTGAACCTTAGCAACAGGTTAGTGAGTATACAACTAGTATGATGAAACCCCCAGCTAAAACCTTGCAACACACTGACGCCCAACTTCCCATAGCACTTGCTGTCACACACACTCACTCTTTCCCTTCCCTCACTCCTTCACATGCACAAACAGCCCCTAACTGGCTCATAAACAGCCAGACGGGCCCCTCAAAAGGGGGCAGGGATTCTCACAGGCGCTATTTACTGGGAGTAGAAAAGTGACACTGTTCCACAAGCTAACGCTTCAGCTGTGCCAACCCCCAGATGATGTATATAGCCCAGGACTCAGCAGCTCCTCAGTCGCTCTGTCTCAGTCCAATCATTTAGCCACTGTTGCTGGTCAGGTCAGACACTGACAGAAATCTATACCAAAGACTTTAGGGTCATTTCTACAATGGAGCATACTAGATCCATGTGTCATAGAAGCTAGAATAGCTACACTACATGACCAAAAGTATGCGGACAGCTGCTCGTCAAACATCTCATTCCAAAATCATGGGCATTAATATGGAGTTGGTCCCCCCTTTGATGCTATAACAGCCTCCACTCTTCTGGGAAGGCTTTCCACTAGATGTTGGAACATTGCTGCGGGGACTTGTGAAGGCCAGACAAGTTCTTTCACACCGATCTTGACAAAGCATTTCTGTATGGACCTTGCTTTGTGCACAGTGGCATTGTCATGCTGAAACAGGAAAGGGCCTTCCCCAAACTGTTGCCACAAAGTTGGAAGCACAGAATCGTCTAGAATGTCATTGTATGCTGTAGCATTAAGATTTCCCTTCACTGGAACTCAGGGGCCTAGCCCGAACCATGAAAAACAGCCCTAGACCATTATTCCACCTCCACCAAACTTTACAGTTGGCACTACACATTGGGGCAGGTAGCGTTTTCCTGGCATCCGCCAAACCCTGTTTCGTCTGGCGGACTGCCAGATGGTGAAGCGTGGTTCATCACTCCAGAGAACGCGTTTCCTCTGCTCCAGAGTCCAATGGCGGAAAGCTTTACACCACTCCAGCCGACGCTTGGCATTGCGCATGGTGATCTTAGGCTTGTGTGCGGCTGCTCGGCCATGGAAACCCATTTCATGAAGACAATTTTTACGCACTCGGCGGTCCCGTTCTGTGAGCTTGTGTGGCCTACCACTTCGCGGCTGAGCCGTTGTTGCTCCTAGACGTTTCCACTTCACAACAACAGCACTTACAGTTGACCGGGGCAGCTCTAGCAGGGCAGAAATTTGACAAACTGACTTGTTGGAAAGGTGGTATCCTTAGACGGTGCCATGTTGAAAGTCACTGAGCTCTTCAGTAAGGCCATTCTACTGCCAATGTTTGTCCATGGAGATTGCATGCCTGTGTGCTCGATTTTATACACCTGTCAGCAACGGGTGTGGCTGAAGTAGCCGAATCCCATAATTTGAATGGATGTCCACATACATTTGTATATAACTATATATTTTTTAAGAGAAGAAAGGAGGTCCTTGTACCCGTGTTGTCTGTCCACAGCTGTGAAAAGGCACTGATACACAAGACCACAACTTATACAATAAGTATGGTGTGTGTGTGTGCATGCGGTTATCCCGTTCCCTCAGATTCACTCAGGATGAATTTACAAACAACCGGTTAGCTTCCTGATTGGGCTCTAACTGAAGCTGCCCCCACTGACTAGAGCATAGTCTTCATGCTCTAATCACTGCACAACATATGGACCTTTACAAACCTACATCAAGACCATAATGTTCTTTGGTCGTCAATGTTGGGGCCACAAATGATCTCTGCTCTGCATGAGACAGTGGAATGTTCAGCATTGTGGTGGTGGTGGACCCTCCAACTCCACATAGATATGTGGCTGGGTGGGCGGGCTGTTGGATGGAGGGGTTCCAGATTTGCAGTGCACACACCAATTAACAGTTTTCCCTGTATTTTTCTTCGTCTCTGGATGGAAGGTTGCAGTAACAGTCATAAACTAAGTATGCCTAGGAAGTAAAGCATGTGGGTGAGATGCAGTCAGTCAGTGTTATCTGTCACCATGGTGGTTTGGACCAATTTGGAGAAATCATTTCCAGATTTGGAATGTGACCCAGGCAGCGAATGGATGCATCCTAAGTAATTAATCTCTCAGCAGCTGAGCGAGTAGCCCCACCATGCAGGATGACAACAACACACACAGCCAGACCAGCAAGGCCAGCTAGCAGGGCAGGGCAGCTCTCTCTCTCTGCCTGGCCCATTCATCTCATTTAAAGTAACAGTGCAGGTTATTTACAACCATGCCAACCTCACTGTCTAACCAATATGTGTTTACAGTATGAACTAGTCTCTTTATGGAATGTAAACATTTAGCTAGGGGATGAATTCCTCAGTGGTTCTATTTTTAGGGTTGTTCCCTCTATCAAATGGATGCTTCATTTAATCAACATTACAATAAGCAATTAAATGATTGCAATATTACAGTATATTTTAATGTCAAACATGCTCTCATTTGTGTAGATGTTAGGGTAATGGATTTATCAGAGTTGAACGATGCATTTTGGGGGTGGATGAAATGAATACCAAGCTTGTTTACGCTGTACCAAAAATCAACTTAATACAAAAGAGGACAAGAGGACAAAGCCATCATTTAGAGTGCCCCCTCAGGCAGATAATTGCAAAGATAGTGAGCACCCTATGCACACAGAAATTAAAGCTGGGGATGCTGACAATTCAATATACCAAGGGCTTTTGTTGTTCAGTTCTAAGAATTCTGCTGCTCACCCTCACTCAGTCACAGTGGATGGGGATGAGTCTTGACAGTTCGTGGCCTTATCGATTCTCCTTCCTAGTGTTATAGTAGTATGTTGTCATAGCTAATATTTATTCTAACATGGCCCAAGGGAGAACTCTGCAATGACACAGGTAAGCCTTTTATGCCATAGACATACTGTACATACAATGACTGTGACACACTCAACTCATAGTGGAGACAGTAGGCTACAGCACCAGAATACACAGGAAGTGGGATCATTATTTTATAGTATTGCAATCTGACTCTGCTGCCAAAGTTGTCAGGAAGGATTTGGTCATTAAAAAGAACGCCTTCTGCCAGACTCTGTTAATCACCTGTAAGCACTGAACAGATTAGGGGGTCTTTCCCAAATGCTAACAACTGAACATAATTAAATACCACACTCACATGGCCCTTAGACACTACTTATAACATGGTAATGTTTTGGATTCACTGGGTCATGTCTGCCTTCTATTTTATTTACAGTACAGCGGCAGATCAATAGCTTCCTTCTCCCCAGATACTGCACATATACTTATGCTACTTAAGTCAATACTGTAGTGTCAGAACATAATTACAAATAATTTGTAGACTGCAAATTGACAACAGATCACATATATCTCTCAATTATGCGTGGGAATACTTTGTAAAAGATTTCCTACATTGAAATCACTTGGAGTTGATTTGCTGGTGTTTTTACAGTCTTTTATGTCCAACAATTGGGACGAATTGAGAATAAACCCTAAGGAGAGTGTCATCTGGACTAATGCACCATCATCTCTGCTGCACAACCAGCTGAACATGTTTCAGGTGAGTTACACCTCCAAACCCCACCATAGTGTGGATGTGGAAACCCAATAACCAGGGGAAAAAAGCCACTGATCATACCATGCAATCCTGTGCCATGTAACACTCCAACAATGAATTGTAAGGGCCGGTTGGGTTACACTTAAATACTACTGTACTAGGAACCCCCTCTCTCAGACAGAAACTGCTGTGTGTTGTGTAGCTACCTGCAGAGAGCAGGGGTAAGGTGTCTCTATTCTACAGTATGTACAGTGTGATTCATGAGAGCTATGGTTCAAGAATGAAGACATGAAGTTCATGTCAGTGTCAGGCAGGCAGCGTGGGTTGTTTTCACCACAAAGTGAGAGAATGAGCCGGCACTGTGTTCCAAATGGCACCCTATTCCCTATGTAATGCACTACTATTGACCAGAGCCCTTTATAGGAAATTTGGGACACAGCCAGAGAGAGGAACAGGAGGTGAACATGCCCTTCTCTGCTCTGCTCCAATTCTCATTTGTCTGCTCTCTGTCTGACTCTGCATACCATTGCCGCTAACCTCTACTAAGGTACAGTCACGCTGAGGATGTGTTTCTCCCCATGGTAGTAAATGTAGCTTTACCAAGATTTACCAAATCTTAATCTGAATCTCTGAACCCTCAGGTCGGTGGACAATCCATCTCCGAAGCCCATGATTCGGGAGGAATAAATTGACCCGCACAGATGTTTATACAGCACCTCCCTTATACAGCACCTCCCTTTCCTTGCTTATTAAATATTGAGCATATTTATCACTTTTAAAACCCATTTTAGAGTGGATATTTTATGCATTTTATTGTGATTTTATCCACTCTTATTCCCGCTGATATCTCACAATTTTAAGGCCTGGCTTTTACCCGACCTACTTAAATCATTATACCCTTTTAAACTCATCCGTCCAGGATGGTGGGGCACTGCAATAGAAGCTGACATTTTAACAACCTAAACGCCGGTTTTATTGCACTGTAAGTTGATTTTTAGATTTTTTCACAGAACTCAATTGAGACACAAACATCAAAAATAACCATTCATCCCACTATTCAAATATTATAAAACCACTCCCCTCCCAGCATCCCGAAGAACAAGTTTCCATCCCCTACTTCCGATTTTTAATAAAGTTATTTACCCCTTCCCCCAACCCAAGTCCTCTTACCCTAAACCGGGTTCGTATCCTATTCCCAACCCCTCCTCCTCTATTTTATTATTATAACCATTTTTAGTTACTTCTTTAGATTTTAAAAGGAGAACTCCACAACCCCCTCTCCCTTGTACCTTGCCAAGCCTGACCTTCACCAGACAGATACATGGAGAAGAGGGATAGAAGAGGGCATGAAGCCCTGAGCCGTCTCTACAAGTCCGTCATTGCTCAAGATGTTCAGTTCAAACACCTGGCTATAACATAATATTGATGTATTGATGTATATTTGCAATGTCTTACAGTTGTGAAAAGCTGATATCTGCAATTATGCATTCATTAACAACACGACCAATGGAAAATCCCATAAAAGAATGTCTTATTTTCCTTAATTAACAACCCAACATGACTTTGAATTTGGAATGATTAGAATTGGAAGCTTCCTATTGAAATGCATGTCAATAACCTTTTTTGTGGATTTAGATAGGATTATAGATTATTTTAGAGTATAATGGTATTAGATAAAACATTTTTTTTTTTTTTTTGATTATTCATGTAAACCTATACTCAAACTTCTGGACGTGATCCCTGTATGGACGGGTGCTGTGTTCACTGAACTATTCTAACACAACACGTTTACAGTGCATTACATCATGTGTGTTCACAATAATGACAAATTACCCTGGAAAGTATATATTCTGTCTTTCCCAGTATGGGTACCAACTACACAACAAGGAAACGTGTTTCATTCTTGCTTACAAGTTTTCTGCCAGTCACTAGAAGCCCGCTAACGGGTGAAACGATTGATTGCGCTTTTTCATGAGGCAAATGAGACTGTAAACAAAGAGCAGCCATGTATTACTTACTTTCTGTGCAACACATCCCGTGACCCATAGCAGATACGCTGTCATGAACACATGTGCCCAGAACGAGCTGTTGCAGTTCATTTTCCTTATTTCGTCCTTTTCTCCGACGCACACTGAACCGGGACCCGCTCTCGCTCCCACTCTCCATTCACCTGAAGTCTCGGGAGCGCGCTTTCATCATTCGTGGACCCGCATACCGAAATCACAGGGGGTTGTGCTGAAGCGCCCACAATTTGGCAGTCAGTCTTATTTGTCCACAAAATGTTGACAAACACAGCTTCCAATGCACATCTGTGGGATTAGGAACCGTAACCTACATTTCCTTGTAGTAGGTCAGCTACAGACCATTGATTTTGGAGTAACTTTATGGTTTTGTAGTGATTTAAGAGGAGCAGAGCTCTGCCACCTGTGCTATAAAAGCCCAGGCATCTTGACAGAGGGGTAGTAGTACTCTCAAACAGGCTACACTATTCCCCTTTTTCTCAAGAAGTGTCCGGAGCACAAACCCAATGTGAACATGTGAAGCCTACTCTTGCACTGATGCCACCAATGAAGCAATTGAGGGGGGGATGACATCGAAACATAGGGCAAAGAGCGAGCTTGAACCAGTGTAGGTGTGGGTATAGTGACTTTATGAATTAATTTATAGAAAATTGAGAGGGGAAAGCTGGAGCGGAGCAGGGCTGAACCAGGGACCTCTGGTTACAGGGCAAGTTCACTACCACCTGTGCCATAAAAGCCCACGCCTCTTGGCAGAGGCAATATACCATCATATAGGACGGCTACGTAGCATATGTAGCATATATTACTTGACTTATGCAGAGTTGAGAATCCGTTTGTGTAAAGTTTACAAAAGCATATTTAAGAATGCTCTGAAGATCATCTGTATGGAGTTAATAAGATTAGCTGATATTCATAAGCATGCTGATTAACAGTGCTGTAGGTCTATAGAACAATATGCTCACTAAACCGTTAATCATTATTGTTTGGCTGATTTTAACAGCGTTAAGGGCAAATCAGGAGGGAATAACATCTGTTGTCTGCCCTGTCAATGTTAATGAATCATTCCTTGACAGTGGCGATTTTAGCATGTACATCTTGGTGGGGCAAACTCAACAACAACAAAATGTAGATGCATGCCAGACCATGTTTGTATGCGGCTTTATTAACTCAATGAGCTCTGCCCCACCTGCCCTGAATGATGGGTCGCCACTGTTCCTTGAGCATGCTCACTCATAAGCACATCAGCGAGTACATGGGACAGTCTTGTGGTGAAACAAGATTCTGCACATTTCTTATTGACTACATGTGCAGGCCAGAGGAATCCTTATGTAGCCTCCCTATTCAAAGTATTGCTACCTCTGCCAAGACGTCTGGACCTTTATGGCACAGGTGAAAATGTGCTTGCACTACACTGAAGGGTTGCTGGTTCAAGCCCCTGTCTGACTGTTCCTTCTCAATTGCCACGTTTATCTCCTATCTGAGGTCATTAAACTGTCAGACAATTGAAATTCATGAATCACAACCTATTCAATGCTGAAAAGGTGTAGTAGACTGTATTCCTAACTACACTAAAATAGATTTCTATTCATGTCATTGGAGTGATATTTTTGCAAATGGATAGAATAATAGGCAATGCATATTTGTATTTGTCACTAGCTGTGTAATAATTGATATTAATGAAACCTTAGATCTACTGATCTTCTCTTGCCATATGCTATAAGCAACTGATTAGATCTTTGATCAGTGTAATTTGTCTTCAGTTGAGTGCTGAGTAGTTAGAAACAATCATCATCATTAATGACAAGGCATTATCTAATCACACGTTTTAAGACCCTATTTTGCATAGAGACATCATAATGACAGTAAAACACCCACATGGTAATACACACTATAACCTTTTTATTTTATGGGGATACAGAACTAAATACACGTTTTTCCCAACTACAGTTTTGACAAAACTAGAAACAATTTCTGATAAATAGGGCGCAGTTGTAGTCCACGACCGCCAGGGGGAATACATGTTTTTCTATTCATTACAAAGGGGCGGGCTCTAACACCCACAACTCCCCGCGCGAGACAAAACGTCATTGGTGTCCGTTCATTATTGTAGTTCGGCCAGCAACTGGTCTGACATTTTTGCCTTTAAAGCGGTCTCATTTCCAAGCATAGCCTTATAATGTATACATTATTAGATAGAGAAAAATAACAATAATTAATATATAATTCTCAAAGAGAGAATTATTTAATAGGTGTTTACTAGACATCAAGTTACAAAATGATGTCAAGTATCCTGTTTCTCGTCCGACAAGTAAAATAATGGCATCCATTTAGCCACGTAGAAGCAGAACGAAAAGTCGTCTGAAAAAGGTTGGCTTTATAAACATTTTCTGTGCATTTCAACCATTGTCATGTCAATTTTTTTAAATATATATATTATGGTTATTTATTAAACCTTTTCACAATCTCACATTGTGCGTTGATATATACATTACACAACTTCGTGAACTGGTGTGAAATCGGGACGTTCTAGAATAATTCTAGCTCCATAGCCTGGCAGGATCACAACACACAGTTAATGAAAATATTTGTATAACTAAAGTAACGTTCTGGGGCTGATGTGTTAACTAACAAACGTAGGCTGTTTTTGCTTGACAGGTTGATAAAGCCAACTAGCTACCTTGCTTGTTACTACATCCAATCAAATGTATTGGTCGCATATACGTCTAGTAGATGTTTTTGCGGGTGTAGCGAAATGCATGTCGTTTGTAAAGGCCAGCCATCATCATAACCCGTGACAGATAATTTGTTTCAATTTCCAACAAGCTAACTTCCCATATCACATGATGCCTTAGATGGCTAGCTAGTAGCCACAAAGCTAACGTGAGTCTAGGCTGCTGCTGTCATTGCAATTGGCTAGCTAACTAGCAACTATTTATTAACTGTTAACTGGCTATTACGAGTCGGGAAATAAGCAAGGCAACGAATGTGTTGTAAAGCTGCCGAATATCTGTTTCTATAGCCTGCAAAACTGGTTAGCCTAGTAGCTAACGTTACTTACAATATTCAAAGGCCTAACGTAACGTAAGCTAGGCAATGAAGTTAGCTAGCTAGCTATATTTAGTAACTCAATCCACTTAACGTTAGCTAGCTAGCTAGACAGCTTTAGCTATTGCTTAGTGGAGCTGTTCCTCCCAACCACATTCTCACAGTTGGTCAGAACATTTGACCAAATCTATTGCAAATAAAGTACTTTATCAATACATTTGCAATGTTATTATTGCAGACCACGCCCCTTTTGTTATTTTCGCTACATCCACACTACGCCATCACGATGGCATCATGGTGGCAAATCTTTTCAGATTACGGCTAGTTTGCATTTAGATTACTCTTTCTTTGATCAGATTAAATACTTTATGATGCTCATACTACCTAAACCTTAACTAACTAAACCTTACATTTTCAGGGAAGACCATTGTTTTGGGGTGTCCTGCCTTGGACGCATGAATTGTATTCAACCTTTTCAACTGGACAAACGGGAAGAAAATGTTTTGAAAGGATTTTAGCTACACCCTGAGACTACCATCTCCCTTCCATGGGCTCCAGTGCAACATCATTTGATTCTGTATGCAAATGGTAAACCACAAAGCAGTAGTTGCTGAGATGGAGACAACCAATGGAGAAAACCTTCAGCTAGACCTGATACCGCAGTCCAAAGTGGATGGTGCTTATCCTGTGGAGAATGATGCTCAGCTACTGAAGAAAGGGCTGGAGAAGCCGACAATATCGAGGGATGTTGTTAATGGTAAGTGTTGCCCTAGTTAATGCCCTAGCATGCCCCTCAAATGATAGGGTTTGATTAGCTTTATTTTTTAAGTATAGACATTCTAGGCAACCTGACTGACCTAATGCTGACTGATTTAATGATTCCATCCACTCTCATCATCAAACAATGGAGGGTGTTCTTCCTTAACCAGTTAATCGTAGGAGAACAATTCATTTCAGAAGTTAATAGGAAAGCATAACTGAATGCTTGTATTATTTTCACAGTACATCATTGTGAAAACATTGTTATTGTTGAGGGGAATCTGCAGTAATAGGAGCTCCTTATATGGAGGCAATTCCTCTGTCTTCTACCAGTATTCTTTCCCAACTATGCATGACATGCTTGTGTGCGACCGGACAGAGAAAAGGCCATTACTCGGCCGCCTCAGGCCATCTGCCCCTCCCTGCTACATCTCTCTTTGTACTTGCATGAGGAATTGCAGAACTGTCTGGACAGAGATCTGAGCCTCATAACTCACCTACAAGACATGTCACTTCGCAGTCACCTCAACTGCACTAAGGCATATTTGCATGCTGTCATTATTCCTACACATCTCACCTTCAATAAAAATAGTTTGCCCATATTGACACATGTAAAATGAATAGTATCAAACTGCCACTTCCAGTTCCTAAAGAGCTATTCTGGCTTGACAACAAAGCTTGTTTGACCTGTGAAAGCCACAATAGACGTTGTCATGCAAAGGAGCCTTGCCTCAGAGTCCTTTCCTTTTTTTATTTCAAGTATATCACAATCCTCTCTTATTGTGTGGTGAAATACAAACTGGATGGATGGATGCCGTAAATTACCTACTTTACTGACACACTTCCCTGTCAACCCCCAACTCACCCCACTCCCTTGTTGCAGGTTCTTTCAAAGCAGACGTGGTGCCTAATGGAGAACAAGTGGCACAGGGCCCGGGGCCAGGCGCTGGAGGGGACGGCCGTCCAAATAGCCCCCTGCCGCCTCCATCGCCCCCTGCTCAGGGCACCAGCCCCACCGTCAGCCGCCAGTCCAAAGAGCCATCCCAAGGTGTGGCCGCTTTCCCACCAGCCATGCTAGAGAAGTCTGAGGGAACTAATGCTGAGGGCCCTGTTCACAAGGGCGATGCATTGCAGTCGCTCAGACTGAGTATGCCTATGCAGGAGACTGAATTGTGTAAGCATACTGTAACCTGTTCTTGCAGTGAGAGCCCGTCCCCCGCCCCCTGTATTTCAAACACCTTTTGCTTTGGGATGTTGCTTCAGAGGTTGACTTATTGATTTAGGCCTACCCCATACCCTATTTTAATTCCCTTGCCTGTGCTTACTACACTCCCATTAAAGAGCTATATCGAGAGAGTATCTGCTTTTGTGGTTTGAGCCTGCTAACTTTGTGCAATGCCAGTGGTCATTTAATTGCTTGATTAGGGTCTTGGTGCTTCTCTTGGTAGTGGCTGTATTTGAACTAATCCTTTACTTGTGGGTTGTGGTGAATGTTGTTTTGGATGACGGCCTAGGCTTACAGGTACCATGATATGCAAAGTATTTTACGTTTATTAGTTATATTACAGAATATGGCTCATTTTGCCTCAAGCTTTTTGTTTACTGTGAGCCACTAGGCTAACCACTCCCACATAGAATGTTTACTGTGTCACATACACTACCAGTCAAAAGTTTGGACACACCTACTCATTCAAGGGTTTTTCTTAATTTTTACAATTTTCTACATTGCAGAATAATAGGAAGACATCAAAACTATGAAATAACACATATGGAATCATGTAGTAACCATAAAGTGTTAAACACATTTTTTTGTTGTCATTTTAGCAGACGCTCTTATCCAGAGCGACTTACAGTTAGTGAGTGCAAACATTTTTTTTCTCCATACTGGCCCCCCATGGGAATCGAACCCACAACCCTGGCGTTGCAAATGCCATGCTCTACCAACTGAGCTACACGGGACCTGTGCAAATCAAAATATATTTTATATTTGAGATTCTTCAAAAAGCCACCCTTTGCCTTGATGACAGCTTTGCACACTCTTGGCATTCTCTCAACAAGCTTCATAAGGTAGTCACCTGGAATGCATTTCAATTAACAGGTGTGCCTTCTTAAAAGTTAATTTGTTGAATTTCTTTCCTCCTTAATGCGTTTGAGCCAATCAGTTGTGTTGTGACAAGGTAGGTAGGAGTGGTATACAGAAGATAGCCCTATTTGGTAAAAGACCAAGTCCATATTATGGCTATGACTTTAAGACATGAAGGTCAGTCAATACGGACATTTTCAAGAACTTTGAACATTCCTTCAAGTGCAGTCGCAAAAACCATTAAGCGCTATGATGAAACTGGCACTCATGAGGACCGCCACAGCAATGGAACCCAGAGTTACCTCTGCTGCAGAGGATAAGTTCATTAGAGTTACCAGCCTCAGAAATTGTAGCCCAAATAAATGCTTCACAGAGTTCAAGTAACAGACACATCTCAACATCAACTGTTCAGAGGAGACTGTGTGAATCAGGCCTTCATGGTCGAATTTCTGCAAAGAAACCACTACTAAAGGACACCAATAAGAAGAAGAGACCTGCTTGGGCCAAGAAACACGAGCAATGGACATTAGACCGGTGGAAAGTTGTCCTTTGGTCTGGAGTCCATATTGGAGATTTTTGGTTCCAACTGCCGTGTCTTTGTGAGACGCGGTGTGGGTGAACGGATGATCTCCGCATGTGTATTTCCCACCGTAAAGCATGGAGGAGGAGGTGTTATGGGGTGGGAGTGCTTTGCTGGTGACACTGTGATTTATTTAGAATTCAAGGCACACTTCACCAGCATGGCTACCACAGCATTCTGCAGCGATACGCCATCCCATCAGGTTTGCGCTAAGTGGGACTATCATTTGTTTTTCAACAGGACAATGACCCAACACACCTCCAGGCTGTGTAAGGGCTATTTTAGCAAGAAGGAGAGTGATGGAGTGCTGCATCAGATGACCTGGCCTCCACAATCCCCCGACCTCAACCAAATTGAGATGGTTTGGGATGAGTCGGACCGCAGAGTGAAGGAAAAGCAGCCAACAAGTGCTCAACATATGTGGGAACTCCTTCAAGACTGTTGGAAAAGCATTCCAGGTGAAGCTGGTTGAGAGAATGGCAAGAGTGTGCAAAGCTGTCATCAAGGCGAAGGGTGGCTGTTTGATATGGAATCTCAAATATAAAATATATTTTGATTTGTTTAACACTTTTAGGTTACTACATTATTCCATATGTGCTATTTGCATATGTCTTCACTATTATTATACAATGTAGAAAATAGTAAAAAATAAAGAAAAACCCTGGAATGAGTAGGTGTGTCCAAACTTTTGACTGGTACTGTACATAAACTCATTTATAGTATCACATTCTTGGTTTCGTTCCGTTCATAGTGCATTCTGCTCTAAGTGATGCTGCAATCAGGAAGTCCTCATGCTAACTTCTAAGTTGCACTGATTGACACCTGTTGGTTGGTCTTCAGCACACCTGGCCAATTGCAGTCAGAGCATCATCAATCAGGCATATCACCAACTGACTGCAAACTAACTAACCAAAAAAGACTAAAAACAAAATACGTTTGGATACTAGACCATTTTGTGTGTCACATTTGACTAACATTAATGTAATAACTAAGCGACTGGCTAATATATGGGATTGATTTGAGTCTTACTCATTTGGCTTTGTAAGTACTGGGTTGCATGCAGTTTCACTTGGTAACTAACATTTACATTTTAGTCATTTAGCAAACGCTCTTATCCAGAGCGACTTACAGTTAGTGAGTGCATACACTTTTCACTAACCATGGTGGATGGATAACAATGTCATACAAGCACTCTCATTTCTTACATAAAAATGGCTCTAAACTGAGGTACAAAGTAGTTGTAGCACACATAGTTGTGGTTTCCTTGTAAAATGTATTGTATGCTTGTATGACAATGTCTAAGTTATTGTGGTCCTCTGTAGCTCAGCTGGTAGAGCACAGCGCTTGTAACGCCAGGGTAGTGGGTTCGATCCCCGGGACCACCCATACACAAAAATGTATGCACACATGACTGTAAGTCGCTTTGGATAAAAGCGTCTGCTAAATGGCATATTATATTATTATTATTATTATTGTTAGCATATTCTGTGTTGTATGGTGGTGCAGTTAGGCTCTTCTATTTCTAATGTTAAACTTGCTCTTCCTGTAGCTGTCAAAGAGACATCACTGGAGATGGAGAATGAGGAGAAGATCCGCCATGATGCTCGGCGACGCCTGGAGGAGCAGCTCAAACAGTACAGGGTGCAGAGGCACAAGGAGACGGTGAGTGTGTGTGTGTGTGTGTGTGTGTGTGTGTGTGTGTGAACAGCGTCAGTCACCAGGCAGTCATTAATCCGGATAAAGCTGTCAGTTGCAAGCTTTACAGAGTTGAATTGAAGCAGAAGTGTTTCCCCTAGCATTATTTTGGCATGGCAGGCCTTCTTGCCTAGATTTGTTGCTATCCACTACCAACAGTATAGTATAATAATGATCCTCTGTTAGTTTCCGTTGAATGGTCTGGTGTTTGCAGCCCTGAATGTTGCTTTTTTGTGCCCACACAAGAAAACAAGCTAGGGGAAACGCTGGGCTGAAGTAGACTACATCCTCTGCTCATGCTCACACTACCCTCTCTCCTCATCCAGTCCCACCGCTCTACCTTAAAGAGCCGCACTGGATTCAGCACTCTGGACCCAGACCTCATGATGCACCCAGAGGCTCTCCCCCGGGCCAGCACCACCTCAATGACCACAGAGTATTCCTTCCTGCGGACCAGCGTCCCCCGGGGCCCAAAGCTGGGCAGCCTGGGCATCCCCCCAGCCAAGGAGAGGAAGTCACGGTCAACCCGCCCCAGCAAGATCCACTCCCTGGCCGACTACAAGACTCCCGAGCCAGCAGGGGGCACTAGTGGTGGTGGTGGGGTCAGGACGTCTGCAGACTCTTCCATGGGCTCCCTGGGGTCCAACTTGAGCTCTGTGTCCACCCTGTCAGAGGGCAGCATGAGGTCAGAGGTCAGCTCCACGGAGACAACCTCTTTGGAGGCCCCGCTGGGGTCGTCAATGTCTTTCCAGGACATCTCGGAGGTGGACGCCGGCAGCGAGTCAGGGATGGGGTCAAGGCCCGGTGGGGACGGGAATGACAGCGACAGCTCGACCTACAGCAGCGTGTCTACCTCCACCAGGGGCACTGGGACCTACGGCATGCTGGCTGCAGCAGTGAACAGGCAGAGGGGCGGGAACTACACAGTGGAGGGTAGGGAGATTGCCCCAGAGGCTATGGGAAACTTCCCCTCGCTGCAAGAGGTTCTGCAGGCTGCCAGTGATGAGCAGCACCTGCTAGAGCTGGAGCAGGACAGGGAGGAGACTGGAGAACCACACAGCCGCAGGGACAGCTTCTCCAGCAGGTAGGCTACACCATCATCAGGGCCCCGTGTAGCTCAGTTGGTAGAGCATGGCGTTTGCAATGCCAGGGTTGTGGGTTCAATTCCCACGGGGGGCCAGTATGAAAAAATTTATGCACTCACTAACTGTAAGTCGCTCTGGATAAGAGCGTCTGAAAAATAAATAAATCATCAGCACACATCACTTCTGTAATAACACATAGTATCACTTAAACTGACTGGTGTAGTACTAGTGTATAACATAAGCACATTGCTATTGCAGACAGTAAATAAGCAGGAACACTAGTCCGCTTTACATCATTGCTGTTATACATCGAATCTGCATGTACACTGGTTTATGTTTGCTTACTTTTCCTGTCATAATTGACCATGAATTGTTGGATTGTTGTAGAATTCCCCAGTCAATAGCACTTGCTAGATTTCTGCTTATATTGTTTAATTGCTTGTTTCCTACAGTGTGTCATTAGAGAGCTCTGTGATGGGACATGATGAAATGCTCCAGGTTCTGAAGGAGAAGATGAGACTGGAGGGCCAGCTAGAGTCTCTGTCTTCTGAGGCCAACCAGGTATAACTAACATACAGACAATGTAGTAAAGACTTTACTGTCTTCAATGGCTAACTCTCTAAACGTAGGATCAACTAAGGTAATTAACACTCCTTACATGTTCAGACTTACCGTCACTGGAATAGCTAGACTAATACCCTACACCCTACAATTCCTCCCTCTCCTCTCCAGGCTCTGAAAGAGAAGACTGAGCTCCAGGCCCAGCTGGCTACAGTCAACGCCCAGCTGCGGGACCAGGTGGAGCAGGCCCAGGACAGCCAGGAGAAACAGAGCTCCCTCAACAAGGAGGTGTCCACCCTGCGCCAGAGCTGCTCCCAGCTGGAGAGGGCCATGGTGGAGCTGCAGGGCAACCTAGAGCGCAAGAACGCCGGCCTTTCGTCACTTGGCAACGACCTGCAGGTGGCCGAGGAGCAGTACCAGAGGCTCATGGGGAAAGTGGAGGAGATGCAGCAGAACGTGACCTCCAGGGACAATGCTGGTAAATTGGATGGATGGAGAGCCCAGTTTTGGCATCATGCTTTTAAACTACCATCTCCTCACAACATGCTCCACACAATAATACTAATGAAATTCGATGCGTCACTTATTACCGTGTTAAATACAAACGCTTTGTGAATGATTTGTTATGGTCCTTCTGCAGTCCAAGAGTTGCGTCAGCAGATGGGTGGCCTCCAGACTCAGCTCCAGCAGGTCCAACTAGAGCGCAGCACCTTGCAGAGCCGGCTGAAGACCTCCCAGGCCGAGATTGACTCACTGCAGCAGGTCCGCCAATGGTACCAGCAGCAGCTAGCGCTGGCCCAGGAGGCTCGGGTCCGGCTCCAGGGTGAAATGGCCAACATGCAGGTAAGGCTATCTGTGAGAAGGGCTCCTCCTTCCTTCTATTGAATTGATGTGTTACGGAGTTGACATGTTACAGAGTTGATGTGGTACAGAGTTGATATGCTGTTTGACTTATTTTACATGTTTTTCCCCCCAGGCTGGGCAGATGACCCAGATTGGTGTCATGGAGCACCTAAAGCTGGAGAATGTGACTCTGTCCCACCAGCTGACAGAAACCCAGCATCGCTCCATCAAAGAGAAGGAGCGCATTGCCGTACAGCTGCAGAGTATTGAGGTCTGTCCCCTTGAAAATGAGGAAATATGACAAGTTATGTGATTGGTGTTTGTTATATTGTGTAATGTGATTATTTAACATTTTACTGAAAAAGAATATAAGATTTACTGGCAAAATATAATATGATGAGATAGAATTGAGGTTATTAAGCAGTGTGTGACCTGACCTCTCTGTCCTCCCTTTGGCCGTAGACTGACATGATGACCCAGGAGGCTGCTTACCAGCAGATCCAGGATGCCAAGAGCATGGTGGAGGACGACCTCCAGCACAAGCTGGACGAGTTTGAGGAGGAGCGAGATCACTTACAGAAACTGGCCAACACAGCCAGCTCTCTGGAGAGGGAACTAGAGCAGGTAAGTAACTAATTGTGGGTTTATGAAAACACTTATGACAACCTTTGTATTGTTCAAATGAATGGTATTTGATACTCTGGGTGGGTGGTCTAATATCAATGAAAGGTGGGTCTTTTACGCACATCCAAAATAATATCACGAGCTAGACAAAAACAAGGTTCAAAAACTGAATGTCCGCTCACTGGTTTGCTATTTTGCAGCAACAGTTGCCTAATGTAACTCCTCTCTGCGTCCCCCACAGATGAAGGTGACCCTATCCCAGAAGGACCTGCAGCTGGAGGCCCTCCAGAAGGAGCACCTGGAGCTGATGAGACAGCTGACAGCCACTCAGGAGAGCCTTCACACCAAAGAGCAGTCCATCAACCAGCTGGAGGCCCGCTACCTGGAGCTAGAGGCCACGCTGGCAGAGCTGCAGACAGAGACCAACGCCAAGGACGAGAACATCCAGTACCTGCAGAATGAGAAGATTGTGCTGGAGGTGGCCCTCCAGGCGGCCAGGGCTGACAAATGTCAGCTGGACGAGGGGGCCGAGAGGCTGGGGGAGGAGGTGCTAGTGTCCTCGGACCTCCTGGATCAGCTCAGGCAGGAGGTCCAGGTCAAAGCCTCACAAGTGAGAAACAAACCGCTGTGGAGCCCATGGGTCCCATCACACACAATCCTACTATGGCTGTTGAGCAACCATGTTTGAGCTTAAGTAGAACGTAAACACCTTCTCCTTTTTATTTTTAGATTGAAACTCTGCAGCAGGAAAACGGCACCCTGAAGAAACAAGCTCAGAAATTGAAAGAGCAGTTCATGCAGCAAAAGGTGCTTGTCACTTGTTTGCCTTTGGGAGGATTGTTTACACACACAGACACACACATTCATACACGGGATGAATCTCTTCACACCCCTTCCCATTTCCCACCCATCAGGTGATGGTGGAGGCCTATCGGCGGGACGCCAGTTCCAAGGAGCAGTTGATCAGCGAGCTGAAGTCCACTAAGAAGCGTCTGGTGTCGGAGGTGAAGGGGCTGAAGCAAGAGTTGCTGGAGGCCCAGGGGGAGAAGCAGAAGGCTGAGCTGGAGCAGAGCCGGCTGCAGAAGGAGGTGATCCGGGTCTCGCAGCAGATGAACAGCCTGGAGAACCACCTGCAGTCCGTGCAGACCAAGAGGGATCAGCTGGAGACACAGATCCAGGTACACAATGCCTCCCTAGCAGCTTTAGGTTTTTCTAGGATTTTCTAAGGGTTTTCTTTGCATTACTTCCATGACAGTTCTTACATTACATATCCCATTGCTTTATCCGGCTATCTTTGATAGGCATTTGATAATAATCAGTGTGCGTTTGATGCCCCTCCACAGTCCCTGCAGTTTGACCAGAGCCAGCTAGCAGCAGTGACGGAGGAGAATGAGGGCCTGAAGAAACAGGTGGAGCAGATGCAGTCGGAAGCCAAGAAGTGAGTCACAACGTTTATAAAGCCATACAGACTTCTGGAACTAGCCTGGTTACCATAGTAATGGCCCAACAAGATTCACTATGAATCTCTAAAAATGGTATAATAATATGAATGTGAATATGTATCTCTTAATCTCTTTTAGTAAGATTGCTTAGATGTGCAATACTGTTGATGTGTCTAATTTTCTTATTTTCCTCTCTCAGGGCCATCTCAGAGCAGAAGGTGAGAATGAAGCGGCTGGGGACAGATTTGACCAGCGCGCAAAAGGAGATGAAGGTCAAACACAAGGCCTATGAGAACGCAGTGGGCATCCTGAGTCGCAGGCTCCAAGAAGCCCTGGCCGAAAAGGAGACCACCGAGGCAGAGCTGGTCAAACTTAAGGCCCAGGTCTCAGACGGAGGCAACAACCAGGCCCTGCAGGTACAGTACTACCCTCATAAGGGCCCAGTGTTTTTTCTGATCAAATGACTTAACTAGGAACTAGGATCCAGAGTTTGTTTCTGGTCACATCATGTGGTCATGAAAGACTTGTGGCCATACTCATAATATAAGATTTCAGCACATCCTTAGCTGTGGTGATATTTCTATAGCCTACTGATCTAAACCTATACTTGTTCCAGGATAAAATTGAGGCTCTGCAAAGTGAGCTCCAGGCTGTGAGCCACAGCAAGGCAACGCTGGAGAAAGAGCTTCAGGAGGTCATCTCCCTCACCAGCACTGAGCTGGAGGAGTACCAGGAGAAAGTCATGGAGCTTGAGGATGAGGTGAGTGGTTGTCTTACCTACAATGTATGATCTTGATTTGATCACCCTTTTGCAGGATAACTTTAAAAACTTGTAATGTATATTTTAGGTTAAAAAATATGTTTAAAACATTTCCACTTTGAAATGTCAGACATAATTTTCCCTTAGCGATTACTTTATTTGTCCATAAATGTCCAATGGAAATGTGTGTTCTGCTATGCTATCCCAACCCCTCTGAAAATTACTCACAGCCAATGGTATAAGTGCTTCTCAAAGGTTTGATTGTAAAATCGTATATCTTTGTCATTCACAGCTGCAGGAGGCACGATGCTTCAAGAGGCGGATTAGGAGGCTGGAAGACGCCAACAAGAAGCTATCCCTGGAGCTGGAACATGAGAAAGGGAAGTTGACGGGACTAGGGCAGTCCCACAATGCACTGCGGGAGCATTCCAATATTCTGGAGACCGCCCTAGCCAAGAGAGAGGCAGACCTGGTCCAGCTCAACCTCCAGGTAAAAGGCTTCAATGTTACATTCTCAGTTACTACTATCACTGATCAATTCAATTACTTAACCCATACGATAACACCATTATATATGACCATTGATGGTTGCCCTTTTTCATTAAAAAGCTAACCGAGGGGATTGTTTTTTCTATTCTCTTCCTTGCCCTTCTCCACAGGTGCAAGCAGTACTAAAACGTAAAGAGGAGGAAGACCAGCAGATGAAACAGCTGGTCCAGACTCTACAGGTCGCCTTGGAGAAGGAAAAGGCCAAAGTCAAGGACCTGAAAGAGCAGGTAAAGGCTCCCAACCCAACCCACACCAACATAGTCATAATCTGTTGTCATTAACACATTGTAACGCATTACATACACATACAAGCCCCTGAATGAGACAGACTGGCCTAGCCACAACATAGTCTTATGTTGTCATTAACACATTGTAACATACTGTAATGCACTTATATAAGCCCTTGGAGACAGACTGTAAATGTGTGTTGTGTACTAGGTGGCAGCAGCCAAGGCAGAGGCTGCCCACAACAGGCGGCACTACCGGGCAGCCATGCTGGAGCTGTGTGAGATCAAGAAGGACCTGCAGGCCAAAGAGGAGCTGGTCAAAGCCCTGCACAGCGAGGCACACAAACTACAGTGAGTCTAAATTTGCACTTTATAATTTAGTGAAGAAGACATGGACATGGAATGACGCTGTGTTTAACAGATTGAGAGATTATTTTGATTACCCTATGAGTTGATGGAATCGTTAGGGAATGCTCGGTCCTTGTATTTTAGGGAATAACCCCATCTAACTCAACGTGATATTTGTATTTTGATCTTATGTTTCTCCTTGATTTTAACATTGTCTTACCCTAACATCCTTTCCTTTCCTTCCATAGGGCTCAGGATGAGAAACACTCTCAGGAGGTCTCCAGGTTCCAGGAGGAGCTGTCAGAGGCCCACTCCCAGCTCCAGATCCTCCAGAAACAGCTGGATGAGCAGTTCAGCAAGCAGCCCCTCACCAACCAGGAGGTAGCTAGCTATGCCACATCACGCTATACAATAGACACAACCATGGTCGTGTTCAGTAGGGAGAAAAGGTTTGGAACTTTTCCACTAAGAACACACAGTTTTGTTTTGCTACAGTGTGCCCTACTGAACACAACCCATGACTGAATGGGGAGTAGTTTATTGAAAGTGACATCGGTCACTGACTCTTGACTGTTCTCTCCCCCAGGTGGAGGATTTGAAGTGGGAGGTTGAGCAGAGACAGAGGGAAATGGAGGCCCAGAGACAGCAGCTGGAGATGGTGGAGCAGTGCAGCCAGAGGGAGCTGGACAGCCTGCAGACAGCTCTACAGGTACACACACATAGATGTGATCATGCACATGCACGCACACCCAACAGGGTAGTGAGGACATAGCTGGCTAGCTCCACTGCATAGTGCTATCATCCACTCTAAACCACAGATGCATCTCTCTATCATTGTCCATTGTGTTGCCATTTTGTGCCTGACTTTGCCTTGCTCTGCATTCTAGGGCATTAAGGTGGAACTGGAGTCTGTGCAGGAGGAGCTGAGCAGCACCAGGAAAGATAAGTTCATGCTGCAGGCCAAGGTGGGGGAGCTGAGGAACAGCATGAAGACTGTCCTGCTGCAGAACCAGCAGCTCAAACTGGACCTCAAACAGAACCGCCTCCGGAAGGTAAGCTACCTGAGGAAGAAGAGGCCATTTTGTTTTATTTCTGTCAAGTGTTATGGAATTTTAATATTGGTGTTGTGTCAAATTGAGACCTACCTGGCTGAGACTGAAGTGCACTTTCTTATTTAGATGTTTATATCAGTAGGGATGGTATTTCAATATTGGTGTGATTGGTAGAATATTCAGCTCATCCAATGGCTTTGAGAAGGCGCTGGATATCCAAGTGTAACATGGTATACTGTATGTTTTGTTCTGGTTTGATGAAGGATATGAAAAGTTATTTCCTAATAACACTTGACAGCATATATCACACAGAATGCAGGCTTCCTTTTTGTGCTGATGTGTTGCATTCTTGATTGAGCAGCAGAGGATGGAGCCATCAAACCCATCGAACCCAGTGACCCCGGTGAAGATCCCAGAATGCCCTGTGCCTGCCTCCCTGCTGGATGAGCTGCTCAAGCCCTCCGCCTCCGTCAACAAGGAGCCCCTCAATAACCTGCACAACTGTCTGCGCCAGCTCAAGTAAGAAAATACCACCATATCTTCTTTACCTTCTGGGAGTGGAAAACCTGTGTGGAAAATATGCTATTGTAGCTCCAAATAGTTTTCTGATAACCATAATGAAAGACAAAGAATATGATAGAAATCCTTTATTCTTGAAACGTATTTGTCTCACGTGGATGGTGTATTATAATTATGTAATAGGAATCCAATGCCAGTACACTAAAGTGAATGTTTGTTTCCTGCAGGCATGAGATGGACAGCCTTCAGAAGCAGATGGAGGAGCACACAGTCACCGTGCACGAGTCCATGACGTCATGGACTAACGCAGAGGAGGAACTGGCTCGACTGGGGGTGCCGCTGGACAATGACTCCACAACATCCACCCCTCTAAACCATGTGGACAGTAACAGAGGAGGAGGAGCGGAGGAAGAGGCACAGCCATCGTAATGCAGTACCTTCTCAGATAGACAGAGTGGAGTTTTATCCACAAGGCCACTTATTTTTTTACCTCCCTACCTAACCATTTCCCCCCATTTCTTATCAATTGCTGCCAACATTTGGCGTTATTATCCCATTAGCACAGACAATGCTTGGGTAAAGTAATTTGTACTTATACCATTGCTTTACTCTTTATTTGGACTTTTTCTATATTTCTGTTATGGCTGTCATTTGTCATATTTATTTATTTATTTACAGTTCAGGAATTACAATATTGAATCTTAAATAACATTGACAACTCCTCTGTTAGGTGATTCCTCAGGTCTTCTGCTTTGAAGTCATAGACCCCATGTAAGGCCTATTCTCTTCTGTCTCTCAAACAATCAAAATTTGCCATGGCAACTGACCCTTACCCCAGTTTAATTATGGTAGAAGTTTGTTTGCTAATACTGGTACTTTTGATATACTTTGTCATGCTCCAGTTAGATAAGTGAGACAGTTTAAAGCCTGCAGAAAGTGTCTGCCATTGTTGTTATAAGCTATATTGTTAGGAACACATACTGCAGTGACAGACCCCTCTGAACTGTGAATGAGAGCCAGTCATTCCATAAACTTGAATTCCAAATCAATCCCTAGTCCCCCCACTTAGACATTACTGTAGATCTGAAATGATTGGCTGAGTGAAGCAATTTGGCAAAACATTCCACCAAGCCTATAAGAAGGCACTGTGAAGCAGTAACCATACTACACCTATTCAATCCTCTCAGGTCTACACAAGTGTGTAGGGTGTAGGCTAGGGGTTGATTTGGGATGTAGAGAGTCATCTGGTTAAATGGCCCTATGGCTTTCCAACTGTTTGTGATGAATCACCATCAATCTCCTTTTAGTACGCCTCACATTTCAGTTAATGTTATTAACATCAATCTATTCGGTTTTGAATTGCTTCTTGTTGAAAAAGCAGTGTTAGCTTTTTTTTTTAAAGCTTTCTATCGACATCATTGTGGGCTCTGCAACTGTGTGGAAACATTCTTCTCAACTATGTATAAAATTGGGAGTTTGTTTGTTGTCTGACTTGGACTGTAGTAATGTGTTTTGCAAAGCCTTAATAAGGAATATTTTTTAAAGGCCTAAATGTTATGAATGAAAGTATCATTATTCCTATTGATAGTGTGTGTTTGCAAATCCAAACTGAATGGTTTATTGTTAAATATTTGGGTAGTCTCAACCGATGTTGCACAATTAATGAGGGCTTCCTGTAACTGACTGAGGGGAAGGTGTAAGAAAACCTTTACGCAAAATGTTACTATTTCTTTGAGTGAGATGCACTCAAATGTATTCATTTGTGTTATTACTATGGCTTCATATTTCCAGAAAATGTCCATCCCTTAATTGCTTGTTTAATTCATTTGAGGTTGGTTTTCTGTCAAGGGAAACTGATTATTCTTTGCAGAGGTTAATATATTATATAAGAATATACTTCCTTTTCTCTACTTCTTCCTATAATTTAATGACTTGATCATTATGTAATAGTGTGATGAGCAAAAAAACACATTTGAGAATGTTATAATATGCAACCTGTAAATCAAACATATTTATTCAAACTGACACAATTGTTGAAAATCCAAATGAAGACACAGCAATGGGCACCATAACCTACAGCACATGCAGTTGTGATGTAACTGATGTTGTATATGCCAGTATGCTCATTTCCAGACAACCTGTATCATACCAGTCAAAGTAAATTGACTATTTTTAACCACACTGTAATAACATGGGTATTTTCAAAGGAACAACCTGTAGTCAAAGGGAAAGCTATGTTCAGTTGGCTGTATCTTCCAAGCTACCGTTCACTGTTATCTGTATATTTGAATACATAACATTTGTTGGTACATGGAGCTGGGATACTAGTTCTGTAAATAAACCTAACTGTATTTGCTGTTCAATCTTTTAATCTGCAAATATTTGCATAGAACTGCTAAACTGATTAATTCCAATACATAAAATGTTTAAAAAATATATATATATATACAGTTGAAGTCGGAAGTTTACATACACCTTAGCCAAATACATTTAAACTCAGTTTTTCACAATTCCTGACATTTAATCCTAGTAAAAAATCCCTGTTTTAGGTCAGTTAGGATCACCACTTTATTTTAAGAATGTAAAATGTCAGAATAATAGTAGAGAGAATGATTTATTTCAGCTTTTATTTATTTCATCACATTTCCAGTGGGTCAGAAGTTTACATACATTCAATTAGTATTTGGTAGCATTGCCTTTAAATTGTTTAACTTGGGTCAAACGTTTCAGGTAGCCTTCCAAAAGCTTCCCACAATAAGTTGGGTGAATTTTGGCCCATTCCTCCTGACAGAGCTGGTGTAATTGAGTCAGGTTTGTAGGCCTCCTTGCTCGCACACGCTTTTTCAGTTCTGCCCACACATTTTCTATAGGATTGAGGTCAGGGCTTTGTGATGGCCACTCCAATACCTTGACTTTGTTGTCCTTAAGCCATTTTGCCACAACTTTGGAAGTATGCTTGGGGTCATTGTCCATTTGGAAGACCCATTTGCGACCAAGCTTTAACTTCCTGACTGATGTCTTGAGATGTTGCTTCAATATATCCACATAATTTTCCTTCCTCATGATGCCATCTATTTTGTGAAGTGCACTAGTCCCTCCTGCAGCAAAGCACCCCCACAGCATGATGCTGCCACCCCCGTGCTTCACGGTTGGGATGTTGTTCTTCGGCTTGCAAGCCACCCCCTTTTTCCTCCAAATATAACAATGGTCATTATGGCCAAACAGTTCTATTTTTGTTTCATCAGACCAGAGGACATTTCTCCAAAAAGTACAATCTTTGTCCCCATGTGCAGTTGCAAACCGTAGTCTGGCTTTTTTAATGGCGGTTTTGGATCAGTGGCTTCTTCCTTGCTGAGCGGCCTTTCCGGTTATGTCGATATAGGACTCGTTTTATTGTGGATATAGATACTTTTGTACCGGTTTCCTCCAGCATCTTCACAAGGTCCTTTGCTGTTGTTCTGGGATTGATTTGCACTTTTCGCACCAAAGTACATTCATCTCTAGGAGACAGAACGTGTCTCCTTCCTGAGCAGTATGACGGCTGCGTGGTCCCATGGTGTTTATACTTGCGTATTATTGTTTGTACAGATGAACGCGGTACCTTCAGGCGTTTGAAATTGCTCTCAAGGATGAACCAGACTTGTGGAGGTATACCATTTTTTTCCTGAGGTCTTGGCTGATTTCTTTTGATTTTCCCATGATGTCAAGCAAAGAGGCACTGAGTTTGAAGGTAGGCCTTGAAATACATCCACAGGTACACCTCCAATTGACTCAAATGATGTCAATTAGCCTATCAGAAGCTTCTAAAGCCATGACATCATTTTCTGGAATTTTCCAAGCTGTTTATAGGCACAGTCAATTTAGTGTATGTAAACTTCTGACCCACTGAAATTGTGATACAGTGAATTATAAGTGAAATCATCTGTCTGTAAACAATTGTTGGAAAAATGACTTGTGTCATGCACAAAGTAGATGTCCTAACCGACTTGCAAAAACTATAGTTTGTTAACAAGAACTTTGTGGAGTGGTTGAAAAACGAGTTTTAATGACTCCAACCTATGTGTATGTAAACTTCCGACTTCAACTGTATATATATATATATATATATATATATATATATATATATATATATATATATATATATGCTGTGTGTGTGTGTATATATATATATATATATATATATACACACACACACACACACTGCACCAGTCAAAAGTTTGGACACACCTACTCATTCCAGGGTTTTTCTTTATTTTTACTATTTTCTACATTGTAGAACAATAGTAACCAAAAAAGTGTTTTAAAAAATCAAACTAGATTTTAGATTCTTCAAAGTAGCCACCTTTTGCCTTGATGACGACTTTGCACACTTGGCATTCTCTCACCCAGCTTCACCTGGAATGCTTTTCCAACAGTCTTGACGGAGTTCCCACATATGCTGAGCTCTTGTTGGCTGCTTTTCCTTCACTCTGCGGTCCAACGCATCCCAAACCATCTCAATCGGGTTGAGTTCGGGTGATTGTGGAGGCCAGGTCATCTGATGCAGCACTCCATTACTCTCCTTCTTGCTAAAATAGCCCTTACACAGCTTGGAGGTGTGTTGGGTCATTGTCCTGTTGAAAAACAAATGATAGTCCCACTAAGCGCAAACCAGATGGGATGGCGTATCGCTGCAGAATGCTGTGGTAGCCATGCTGGTTAAGTGTGCCTTGAATTCTAAATAAATATCCAGCAAAGCACCATCACACCTCCTCCTCCATGCTTCACGGTGGGATCCACACATGCGGAGATCATCCGTTCACCTACTCTGTCCCAAAGACACGGCAGTTTGGACTCCAGACCAAAGGACACATTTCCACCGGTCTAATGTCCATTGCTCATGTTTTTTGGCCCAAGCAAGTATCTTCTTCTTATTGGTGTCCTTTAGTAGTGGTTTCTTTGCAGCAATTCGACCATGAAGGCCTGATTCACACAGTCTCCTCTGGACAGTTGATGTTGAGATGTGTCTGCTACTTGAAATCTGTGAAGCATTTATTTGGGCTGCAATCTGAGGTGCAGTTAACTCTAATGAACTTATCCTCTGCAGCAGAGGTAACTCTGGGTCTTCCTTTCCTGTTGCGGTCCTCATGAGAGCCAGTTTCATCATAGCGCTTGCTGGTTTTTGCGACTGCACTTGAAGAAACTTTAAAAGTTCTTGACATTTTCCAGATTGACTGACCTTCATGTCTTAAATTAATGATGGACTGTTGTTTCTCTTTGCTTATTTGAGCTGTTCTTGCCATAATATGGACTTGGACTTTTACCAAATAGGGCTATCTTCTGTATACCACATTTGACATTTACATTTTAGTCATTTAGCAGATGCTCTTATCCGGAGCGACTTACAGTTAGTGAGTGCATTTTTTTTTTTTCATACTGGTCCCCATGGGAAAGAACCCACAACCCTGGTGTTGCAAACGCCATGCTCTACCAACTGAGCTACATGGGACTATACCACCCCTACCTTGTCACAACACAACTGATTGGCTCAAACGCATTAAGAAGGAAAGAAATTCCACAAATGCATTCCAGGTGACTACCTCATGAAGCTGGTTGAGAGAATGCCAAGAGTGCAAAGCTGTCATCAAGGGCTGTCATAGGGCGGCGCACAATTGGCCCAGTGTCATCCGGGTTTGGCGGTGTAGGCCTTCATTGTAAATAAGAATTTGTTCTTAACTGACTTGCCTAGTTAAATAAAGGTAAAATAAATAAAAAAATTAAAGGCAAAGGGGTGGCTATTTGAAGAATCTCAAATATAAAATATATTTTGATTTGTTTAACACTTTTTGGGTTACTACATGATTCCATGTGTTATTTCATAGTTTTGATATCTTCATTATTATTCTACAAGGTAGAAAATAGTAAAAAATAAATAAAAATAAAATAGGTGTGTTCAAACTTTTGACTGGTACTGTATATAATTGTATTTCTCATAAAGTTGAACTATTCGTCAATGCTCATCCATTTTCTTATTTCATACACTAACATTTGATAGTTATACGGGCTGTAGGACTTATAATTGATTAAATTACCTTTAATTAGTAAATTAATTGATCCCATGCTTCATTTTTTTTTTTCGAAACTAGCTTTTCCATAGATATCTTTTATATTTGGAGATACATATCCAATTTGTTATTAGGATATCGTTTTTTTATGATTGATTATGACTGGCTGGCTGGCTAGCATGGCTCACTTCAGAGTACAGTTTCAATTTCGATCAGGCATTATGTTAGTCAAAACCTTGGTCCTTTGTCGTCACATTTTGAAACCGCCGCGGTGAGGACAGGACACGGCAGGAGGAAAGCAAGGAGGTGTACGTTGATTATGTTGTCATTTTCAAGTCCAAACTTACCAGTTGTTGCATTAACAAAATATATCCATGTGTTATCCAACCTGTTTACTCAATCTACATTTGGCACAGCTAACTGTTGTTGGTTGTACAGTAACTAGCGTACGTCTACCGAGTTAGCTACTTAGTCATACACTGCTAGCTAAATTAGGTAGCTAACTGGTGGTGTTTTTCTGAAGGATCAAAGTGATTTTAATGTTGTGAAGGTATACTTTTCTCCGCGTAGCCAAAAGTGACCAATGTTGTATAGGGGAAGTGTGTTGCTTGCTAGCTTTTAGGCTAAACCTCCGGTGTAGCTAGCTAGCAAGTAAACTCTTAACTAATTTAGTCAGCTAACAATTGTGAGATGAATCCAACTTGCTAGAACCCAATTATAGATGGGTGTTATAGATAGGTGCCCATTGTCTCTTGATTATTGCCTTTCGAGATTCATCGCTTGCACAGTGAACGGTTTCTAGCAACATCACCATTACTAGCTTGGTTTGGACTGATAACTAGGCTAGCTAGTGTAGGAGTGTTTTGCACCGGCTGAAAGTTTATTCCATTCGATTTGGAACCGCGCTGCCTCCCGGGCGTGAGCCAGGTGCCAGCTCTGTCCGACGGTGAAGTCGGCTCAAAACAAAATATACTTAATTAAGCACGTGTAGTAATGTGAGTAGGATTCTGTTTTCACATGCAAAAGTGATTGCTTTTGATTAAAACGCTTTATCTGCCTTCCCAATGAAAACTTGTTTGAAAATGCAAACATTTATTTTATGGATAAGAGATGTTCTATGTTTATGAACGATGCACCTTGTTGACAACATGAGCGAGCGGCCCAGATTACTGTTCGATTTGAGACTGGCTCTCCTCCCTCCCCTTTTCGCCCGATGAAGTTACGGGCCATAGCTGGTATAGCCCGGGCCAGAATAATCAAACCCCCCCCACTAGCATGAGCCGTGCCTTGGAAGTGAGCATGCGCACAATGTCTTGTAAACAATGAGACGATTCCAGACGGTCTTGAGCATTGTCTGTTTCAACAGTTTCTTTGCTGCTGAATATGAAAATATATTTCAGGTCATGAACGAAAAGCAATTAAGATGATGTCTGGTAAGTAGGGATATACATTTGGAATCTGATGTAATCAAGTCTGTGTTAAAATAGATTATATCAGTAAAATTACCATGAAGACATGAGGTATCAAATTGTTAATGCACGAAAATAGATAACAGGAATGGCACTTGGGCGTGACACCATGCGATTGAATCGATTAAGATTCTAAATATTCCCACGCCTCCTCCGAAATCGGTGATGTTTAAAAACATCGAACACAAAGGGGTTTAAAATGTGATTTATTCCATCCAAACCTATATTTACCCCCCCGCAAAGCTTTCGAATCGCCGGTTCCGTTCATTATGGCTTGCATGTTTGTGAAGCTGCTTAAAAACCAAGCGTCACGTAGGCGGGCTGCAGTGGGGTTAGGGTTTATTTTAGGGGTTTTTCATATCCATGAGAAATAATTTATTCCAGTCTTTGAAACAGTTACAGCTACCCCTTTTTGTCCTTTGATGGCAGAGCCATACTTATGGGCTGTCTAGTAGGGGATCAGGGTGAATAGGGTGCACTTGTTATCAATAAGCTCAAAAGGGGTCTGTTCAGTTTTTTTCATTCTTCTTAAATACATTTAAAATCTATTTCCTTGCCATGCAAAGATTAAGAAGTAGCCTTAGGCACATTAATCATTGTATTATACTGTTAGTGTCAATATCATTACACAGCAGTTTGAATATCAAATCCCCCCCCCCACCCTCCATGCAGGTTGCCAAACTGAAGCATGGAGGCGGTTCTGAGCAGGCTGAGAGGGCTGAGTGCAGACGAGCTGCGAGAGGAATTCACCAGGGCCGACCTCAAGTGCGGCCCAATCACGGCTACCACCCGCGCCATCTTCGAGAGGAAGTTGGCCCGCGTCCTGGCAGAAGCCGAGGGCAGCAGCAGCGCCACAGAGACGGACAGTAGCAGTAATGCCACCACTGCAGGCCCAGGCAGCAGTGCAATGGCCGCCAGTGCAGCAGAGCAGGCCAAACCGGTGCCATCATGTGCCACAACATCAGCACCCACTGGCACTGACTCTCTTAAGGCTGTCAGTGATGAGGTGGACTTTGGTTACGGAATGGGGCTCAATCCCCCAGAGGAAGAGGAACTTGGCCTGACAGTAATGTCAAGGACCCCTTGTAATATCCGTGTGGAAGACCCTGATTCTCAGTCTAAAGCAAAGACTCCTTCAAAGACAGCACAAATGTCACCAACGTTGTTCTATGGAGTGTGTCCGTTGTGGGAAGATGTCTTGGCTACAAATGGTAAGACGCAGTTTTTTCACTGGGACGGATGTAAAATATCCGGGTGATTCCTCACGAAACTAGAACAAAAGAAGACCATGATTTTTTATTTTTTTTACTACATTTAATCCATTGAAGGGACCTTTTGGAAGAAGGATTGTTGACTTATATTTGACGTGTCGTAAAGCATAATTGAGAAATAATTAATTTAAATTAGAATATTTGTGACATTTTGGCCTTACCCAGACCTCCTTTTAGACTATATTATTTAATCTGTAGGTGCTACAAAGCAAACGTTGGTGTTGTGTCATACAGTGCATTTGAAAGTATTCAGACCCCATGACCTTTTCCACATTTTGTTACGTTAGTCTTATTCTAAAATTGATTAAATTGTTTTTTCCCCCCCTCAATCTACACACAATACCCCGTAATGACAAAGCAAAAACTGAAATATTTTACATTTTATATTTACGTCATTTAGCAGGCGCTCTTATCCAGAGCGACTTACAAATAGGTCCATTCACCTTATAGCCAGTGGGATAACCACTTTACAAAAACAATTTTTTTGGGGGGGGGGGTAGAAGGATTACTTTATCCTATCCCAGGTATTCCTTAAAGAGGTGGGGTTTCAAATGTCTCCGGAAGGTGGTGAGTGACTCCGCTGTCCTGGCGTCGTGAGGGAGCTTTTTCCACCATTGGGGTGCCAGAGCAGCGAACAGTTTTGACTGGGCTGAGCGGGAACTATGCTTCCACAGAGGTAGGGGAGCCAGCAGGCCAGAGGTGGATGAACGCAATGCCCTCGTTTGGGTGTAGGGACTGATCAGAGCCTGAAGGTACGGAGGTGCCGTTCCCCTCACAGCTCCGTAGGCAAGCACCATGGTCTTGTAGCAGATGCGAGCTTCAACTGGAAGCCAGTGGAGTGTGCGGAGGAGCGGGGTGACGTGAGAGAACTTGGGAAGGTTGAACACCAGACGGGCTGCGGCATTCTGGATGAGTTGTAGGGGTTTAATGGCACAGGCAGGGAGCCCAGCCAACAGCGAGTTGCAGTAATCCAGATGGGAGATGACAAGTGCCTGGATTAGGACCTGTGCCGCTTCCTGTGTAAGGCAGGGTCGTACTCTCCGAATGTTGTAGAGCATGAACCTACAGGATCGGGTCACCGCCTTGATGTTAGCGGAGAACGACAGGGTGTTGTCCAGGGTCACGCCAAGGCTCTTCGCACTATGGGAGGAGGACACAACGGAGTTGTCAACCGTGATGGCGAGATCATGGAACAGGCAGTCCTTCCCCGGGAGGAAGAGCAGCTCCGTCTTGCCAAGGTTCAGCTTGAGGTGGTGATCTGTCATCCATACTGATATGTCTGCCAGACATGCAGAGATGCGATTCGCCACCTGGTTATCAGAAGGGGGAAAGGAGAAGATTAGTTGTGTGTCGTCAGCGTAGAAATGATAGGAGAGGCCATGTGAGGATATGACAGAGCCAAGTGACTTGGTGTATAGCGAGAATAGGAGAGGGCCTAGAACTGAGCCCTGGGGGACACCAGTGGTGAGAGCACGTGGTGCGGAGACAGCTTCTCGCCACGCCACTTGGTAGGAGCGACCGGTCGGGTAGGACGCAATCCAAGAGTGAGCCGCGCCGGAGATGCCCAGCTCGGAGAGGGTGGAGAGGAGGATCTGATGGTTCACAGTATCAAAGGCAGCAGACAGGTCTAGAAGGACAAGAGCAGAGGAGAGAGAGTTAGCTTTAGCAGTGCGGAGAGCCTCCGTGACACAGAGAAGAGCAGTCTCAGTTGAATGACCAGTCTTGAAACCTGACTGGTTTGGATCAAGAAGGTCATTCTGAGAGAGATAGCAAGAGAGTTGGCTAAAGACGGCACGCACAATAGTTTTGGAGAGAAAAGAGAGAAGGGATACTGGTCTGTAGTTGTTGACATCAGAGGGATCGAGTGTTGGTTTTTTGAGAAGGGGTGCTACTCTCGCTCTCTTGAAGACGGAAGGGACATAGCCAGTGGTCAAGGATGAGTTGATCAGCGAGGTGAGGTAAGGGAGAAGGTCTCCGGAGATGGTCTGGAGAAGAGAGGAGGGGATAGGGTCAAGCGGGCAGGTTGACATTAACGTAAGTATTCAGACCCTTTACTCAGTACTTTGTTGAAGCACCTTTGGCAGCGATTACAGCCTCAAGACTTCTTGGGTATGATTCTACAAGCTTGGCACACCTGTATTTGTGGAGTTTCTCCCATTCTTCTCTGCAGATCCTCTCAAGCTCTGTCAGGTTGGATTGGGAGCGTCGCTGCACAGCTATTTTCAGGTCTCACCAGAGATGTTGGAACGGGTTCAAGTCCGGGATCTGGCTGGGCCACTCAAGGACATTCAGAGAATTGTCCCGAAGCCACTCCTGCGTTGTCTTTGCTATGTGCTTAGGGTCGTTGTCCTGTTGGAAGGTGAACCTTCGCCCCAGTCTCAGGTCCTGAGTGCTCTGGAACAGATTTTTATCAAGGATCTCTCTGTACTTTGCTCTGTTAATCTTTCCCTCGATCCTGACTAGTCTCCCAGTCCCTGCCGCTGAAAAACATACCCACAGCATGATGCTGCCACCCATGCTTCGCCGTAGGGATTGTGCCAGGTTTCCTCCAGACGTGATGCTTGGCATTCAGGCCAAAGAGTTCAATTTTGGTTTCATCAGACCAGAGAATCTTGTTTCTCATGGTCTGAGTCCTTTAGGTGCCTTTTGGAAAACTCCAAGCGGGCTTTCATGTGCCTTTTACTGAGGAGTGGCTTCCGTCTGGCCACTCTACCATAAAGGCCTGATTGGTAGAGTGCTGCAGAGATGGTTGTCCTTCTGGACGGTTCTTCCATCTCCACAGAGGAACTCTAGGGCTCTGTCAGAGTGACCATTGAGTTCTTGGTCACCTCCCTGACCAAGGCCCTTCTTCCCCGATTGTTCAGTTTGGCCGGGCGGCCAGTCCAGGAAGAGAGTCTTGGTGGTTCCAAACTTCTTTCATTTAAGAATGATGGAGGCCACTGGGTTCTTGGGGACCTTCAATGCTGCAGACATTTTTTGATACCCTTCCCCACAATCCTGTCTCGGAGCTCTACGGACAATTCCTTCGACCTCGTGGCTTGGTTTTTGCTCTGACGTGCACTGTCAACTGTGGGGCCTTATATAGACAGGTGTGTGCCTTTCCAAATCATGTCCAATCAATTGAATTTACCGCAGGTGGACTCCAATCAAGTTTTAGAAACATCTCAAGGATGATCAATGGAAACAGGATGCACCTGAGCTCAATTTTGAGTCTCATAGCAAAGGGTCTGAATACTTATGTAAATAAGGTATATCTGTTTTTTATTTTTAATACATTTGCAAACCTTTCTAAACCTGTTTTCGCTTTGTTATTATGGGGTATTGTGTGTAGATTGATTAGAATTTTTATTTAATCAATTTTAGAATAAGGCTGTAATGTAACAATGTGGAGAACGTCAAGGGGTCTGAATACTTTCCGAATGCACTGTATGAAGCTGTACCACTTGCTCTGCTATGAGTAGTACTTTGATTTCAATTCTTAAAAATCTGACATTAATTGATCAGTATAGAAAAATTATAAACATGCATATTTAAAATATACTTTTTTTGATTTGCCAATTTTTAAAATATATTGTTTAATATAATATACTCTACCGCAGGGCTGCCCAATTCCAGTCCTGGAGGGCCGAACACTTCTATTTTTGTTTCTACCTGGTAGTTAATTGCGCTCACCTCGTGTCCCAGGTATGAATTATTCCTTGATTAGGAGAGGATGAAACCCAGAAGTGTTTCAGTACTCCAGGATTGGAATTGGGCAGCCCTGCTACAGTCCAATGGCGGCGAGCTTTACACCACTCCAGCCGACGCTTGGCATTGCACATGGTGTTCCTAGGCTTGTGTGCGGCTACTCGGCCATGGAAACCCATTTCATGAAGCTCCTGACAAACAGTTATTGTGCTGATGTTGCTTCCAGAGGCAGTTTGGAACTCTGTAGTGAGTGTTGCAACTGAGGACAGACAATTTTTACACCCTTCAGCACTTGGCGGACCCGTTCTGTGAGCTTGTGTGGCCTACCACTTCGCGGCTGAGTCGTTGTTGCTCCTAGACATTTCTACTTCACAATAACAGTGCCTACAGTTGACCGGGGCAGCTCTAGCAGGGCAGAAATTTGACTAACTGGTTTGTTGGAAAGGTGGCATCCTATGATGGTGCCACGTTGAAAGTCACTGAGCTCTTCAGTAAGGCTGTTCTACTGCCAATGTTTACCTATGGAGATTGCATGGCTGTGTGCTCGATTGTATACACCTGTCAGCAACGGGTGTGGCTGAAATAGCCGAATCCACTAATTTGAAGGGGAGTCCACGTACTTTTGTATATATAGTGTATATGTCATGTATTTGTATCTGAAAGCATAATTATTATGCTTAAGATTCAAATGTATATCGACAATCCTTCCTCCAAAAGACCTATGAATAATCATCGTCTTTCTTTGTTCTAATTTTTGTGAGGAATCACCCATCCCTGAAATGTACTTTGGCCTGTTAATCAGTCAAAAGTTTATGTAATTATTTATTTTCACATGCAAAGGCAGAGAACTGTTGGAAAGCTAGCTATGTTGATACGAGAATGAACTTGACCCTGCATGCTGTCACACCACAGTCAAGGTCCAATTCAAACATTTTATGTTGCTGTGTTTGATTTGACATCATGCTCTTCAGGGGTTATTTTTGTTTTGACTTGAAGTCAGTGGTTGAGATCCATAGAACATCTGTCACCTTATGGCCTTCTGCATTAGCATGGCGACTCCATTTTTCTTAGCAGTAGTAAGACTTTGAGCTGCTTTGCTTGTGATGGCATATCTGACCATGATCGATTCTAAATCCAATTCTGGAATGTTTCTATTTGTAGGTAGACATCAGGAGCTATCTAAACATACATTTTCAATGTTTATTTGTTCTTCCTGTTCCAGAGAGGGCCCACGTGTATGGCGATAAGAAGGAGGCTCTTCAGGCTGTTAAGATGATGAAAGGAGCTCGCTTTAAAGCCTTCTCCAGTCGAGAGGATGCTGAGAAATTTGCCAAAGGGATCTGTGACTACTACCCCTCTCCCAGTAAATTTGCCCCCTGTGTCTCTCCTGTCAAACCAGGCCTGGTCTTCTGCAAGGGTGAGTGTTGGGCTGAGGACAATTTATTAGCTCAGTACTTCTTTTAGAATTCCTAGAGAAATACACAAAGGCAGTGCTTTTCAAGGGTATTTGGATAGCATTTCATTTCTTGGACACGTCCAAATCTCAAACGAGTAAGCTGTTAATCGCATTCTGCTGATCTGTTTTAATCTGTTGTCTCCATCTCTCTGGTCTGTCGCTGTAGACAACATCCCTGTCATGGAGGTAGACACCGTCAACAGGGAGAGGGCCAACGGCTTCAAAAGCCCTCGCTGCCAGGATCTGACAGCCAAGCTAAGGAAGGCTGTGGAGAAGGGGGATGAGGTGGCCTTCAGTGAACTGGTCTGGAGCAACCCACGCTATCTCATCGGCTCTGGAGACAACCCCACCGTAGTGCAGGTGAGTCAGGGTGGAACAATAATCTATAGTGGATGTGCTCCATCTTAATATAGCCTATACTACTGCACCAGATTGATATACTGTAATGATGAAGATTGATATGATGTGGTGTGGATGAAATCAATCGGTATGTAGTTTGCAGAAGAATTAATCCTAAAAGTTTTCCTCACACTAAATTAAATCCTCTGTGTTCCCAGGAGGGGTGTAGGTACAACGTGATGCACGTGGCAGCCAAGGAGAACGAGCCAGGGATTGCCCAGCTCCTGCTGGACACCCTGGAGAACCCTGACTTCATGAGGCTCATGTACCCTGATGACCTGGAGGCCATGCTGCAGAAACGCATCCGATACATCGTGGACCTGTACCTCAACACTCCAGACAAAGCTGTGAGTATACTTACGATACTGCTCTCTCCAGTGGTGTAGTGGTGCCTGGAGAAGTGGGTATACTCAAATTGTGCCCGGCGAAGGAAAGGCGACCTGTGTGAAGATTTTTTTGACAGTGACACTCTGTATCTTGCTAATAGTAGGACTGCTATTGAAATAGATAAATGAGGCTGTCAACTGAGTCAGAAATTCACAGGTTTCTGATTTTCCCCTTTTTGTGTGTAGTTAGGCCTACCTTTTAATTCAACTGTGTAAGCACATAGCAGAGTTTTTTTTTTGGTTAGCGGTGTTTCTGTAGTGCACATGAGATGGAGTTTGCAAAACAAATGGCCACTGGATTGATGCAAATAATCATGATATCATTCTGCCAGGTAGGCATAGGCTACTTTGTAGCTAGTTAATGTTTAATTGAGAAGGTTTTGGGAAAGCCTTTCCATCTACCAGAAGATAGTTAGGCCTATCATTAGCGTCTATATTTTTCCTGTTTCTTAATTGTTTGAAACCTGGACTTTTTATTTCATATTATGAGGCTTGTCTTACCTTGCTTCAAGTAGCATTTAGCCAAAATCATCCCACCATAGAAATTATTATTTTATAAATACTTTCTCATATGTGCTCTTCTGTTCAATTGGTTTTCAAATCAACTTTCTTTCATTGTCTAGCAGCCAAAGGCATTATCTTAGTCAAATTAGCGGTCCATTATACAGTAGTTTCATCTTTTAGGTCTCTCTTTCTAAATCTCTTAGTGGATATTTCCATCTCTGTCCATGTGCGGTGCGCATTTTAGAACAGTGTTTTCTCGCAAATTGCATTTTGGGACATTTGCGGTGAGGCCTACCGCCGTGTGCACATTGCTGCGCTTAAAATGTGAAGAAATAATAGTTGATCAACATTTTAAGCTAAACATTCTGATCTGTTCTATCAGCCTTAATTGATACGGCGTATACCTCCACTACACTACTTTGATACGCATCGTGGGGATTAAGGAGGGAGTATACACAATGCCCACTAAAAGAAAGTGGGTATACAGCGTATACCTGCTTATACCCTCCACTACACCACCGGCTCTCTCCATATGTATCTTGCCTGTTGCCTTGTAGGTTTAACACTGAATAAGCCTTTTAGCCTATTCCCCTATGCAGATAAAATAATTGTAAAAACGGACTAATGAAGTGAACTCTTTGAAACTACTTTTTGAGTGCATGCCTATTCCATGTTTAGGTTTAGCTGTAACCGACTTGTGTGTTTTGGATTGAATTGCCTCTGTTTATGCTGTATGTGTTTAACTTTGGTTGTCTGTCCCAGGGCTTTGAGACACCACTCCACTTTGCCTGTAAGTTCGGGTGTCCAGAAGTGGTGAATGTCCTGTGTTCACATCCTGATACAGATAAAAACTGCAAGAACAAGTACGACCAGAAACCATCTGATGTGAGTTGCTCCAGATATATATAGATTTTTAAAACTAGCTACCGACTGCTGATTAGTCCACATTACTATTTGATTTTCATGAAATTCTTCTGTTTCCCTGACAGGTTATTTGTGAAAGAAAAAACAAAACCCAAGAGGTGAAACAGAAGATATGTGACTATTTGGAAGGTAAGTGCACTGCCTCCCAATCACAGGACTTATGTTTTCCTATTCTTACCTATTTACCCAATAACACCTTCTCTTCTGTCACAGATCGCTGTTATATACCCTTATTGAGGGCCACAGACAACTCATCCCAGCCTGTCATTGGTGCTCCCTGGTCACCTGAGCCATCAGAAACTCTTCCTCATTCGCTGGCTCCCAGGCTCACACGAAGTCCCATGGATCCAGTGATGGCAGTCAGGGCATTCGCTGGCCCACTCAGCCCATCTAAGGTCATTATCACATTGTTCTCTTTCACCTCACTCCTTTTATGTCTTCTTTTCACACCTTATTTCTTTATTTTCATGTGGGAAGCTGTTGTAGAAACACAGGATGTATGTAACATTAATTGGTGTCTTCCTTGCAGGCAGATGAGTTCCGCCGGGTGTGGAAGACCCCCCCCAGAGACAGGGCGGGGCACTTCCAGCACATCCTGAAGTCTGACCCTGACCGTGGAGCAGAGAGAGTGGGCAGGTTCGTCTACAAGTCCACAACGTTCAACAACCATGTTCTACTGTGTCTCCTTTACTTTACCAGTGCAGTCACTTTGACATTTGAATATCTTAGAACCCGAGCGAAAAAAGGAAGAATACATTTTTACACACACTACAATGTAGGCATGCTTCTCCAACAGCAGTGTATTATGTGTTCCCTTACAGAGTCCTTGCCAGGGAGCTGGGCCATCCCTGGGCTGAGTACTGGGACTTCCTGGACAGTTTCACAGACCTGTCGTCTGCAGGCGGCCTCCGTAAGCTGGAGGAGTACCTCAACAAGAAGGACTTCAGTCAGCGTGCACACGAAGAGGCAGGGGAGAACGTAACCAGCAACCGCTTCAGAACCCCTTCCCCAGGTAATGTTATCCTCACCAGTTGCTCTTGATAAACTGTATAGCAGTGGTATTGAATTCCAATTATCAAGTTTGAGAAAGGAGAGGGATGAGATGCAGCCATCACAGTCTTGAATTGATGTTCCTATACTACTTTAGATTGACCAGTAAATGTATTTCTTGTAGCTTAACATGAACATTTTCCCCTCCTCTCTGCCATTCACAGTCAAGCCCAAAAAGTTCTGCAACTCCATCTCAGTGGGGGCCTTCCTGGACGAGGGTGATGACGTCAGCCTGGAGGAGTTAAAGAACCGTCAGAACGCGGCGCTCACCAGCATCACCTCAGCGTGTTCTAAGGACAGTCTGGCGGGCGCCGTGGGTGGGCTGGGCCTCCGTGAGTTCCACATCCTGCCCGTTTCCCACCACGGCGCCGATGACCTCATCGAGACAGCTGCCGAGCGAGACCTTCTGAGCTCCTCCATGTCAGAGAGCCTCCTCTCGCCTGTCTGCAACAACGGCCTGTGTCCCTCCACGGGGGCAGAGAGGACTCACAATGGGGACAAGAGGTCCCCCCGCACCTCCTCGTCCCCCTCCTGCCTGCTATCGCCTATCTCCAACCTGATGGTGGAGTTTGAGAGGATGTCCCTGCAGGACGGGCTGGACGGCCTTACCAGGGACAGGGAGCGGAGGAGGAGCGGGGGACACAGGGAGGGACTCTCCCGGGACGAACTGGCATCCGGGGTGGGCCGCCTCACGCTGGGGGGTGACACCAACGAGGACTCTGTGTTTGAGAGGGGCTGTAGCTTGGAGCCTGGGGACAGGGAGAGGTGTGTGAGGGAGGGAGAGGTGGAAGACTGGGCCAGTGGTGGAAGCGGCAGCTCGGAGGAGTACTTCACGGCTGAGGAGAGCTTGGAGGCTCTGGGCCAGAGGACTAGGGGGCCAGGGACGGTGTCGGGGCGCACGCTCTGCGCCAGATCTAAGTCGTGGGATCACGGGGGGAGGGATCTGAGCAGCTCCGGATCATCCAGCTCCTATACGTCCCTGGACAACTCCCATGAGTTCCTAGCACGGACCCCACCTCACATCAGAAGAGGACTTTTCATTGAAGGGTGAGTGATGAGGATTACGGTGAAGATTCTGAGGTTTTTAATTAAACAACAGAAATGAAATCTGCCAACACTCTTGTTTTGTCTTTCAGCGATTCACCAACCAAGTTGGACAGAGAGGTCCTGTCAGCAATAGAAGCCATAGACATCGACCCCTCGAAGTTCCCCAGCATTCAGAAATGGAAAAGCACAATGCAGACATACACCTCTTCAGACATGCAAAGGTTGGTTTGACGATTCTTCACAGCAAAAACAAAAAATGCCTCCATGCACATGAACAGTTGTCATTGCCTGCAAGTTAACTTGTAAATATGGAAACACATTGACAAGTGCTTAAAATTTAAGTTGCTATCGTATGGAAACAACCAAATAAATGCGGACTCTAATTATGGTTTTGTTTCTGTTTGTCTTTCAGCTGGCCCAGCCCTGTGGTGGTAAAAAGCAGACCCAGGGTACATCAGGCCTCTCCCCTCACACACGGCTCTCCTGTCAGCAGTCAGGTGTCCCCTGCTGGTGGCCGCTTCAGTCCCGCCCGGCACACAGGCTCTCCAGACTTCCCCAGCCCCAGCCGCTACAGCCCTGCACACGCCAGCTACATCCAGCGCATCCGCCTCAGGCACATCAATGACCCCTAGCCAACTCCAAGCCTGACCCCTAACCCCACCTGGACAGAAACGATAGGCTACAACTCTGCCACCAAGGTGGTTAAATATGGCAGAGCTCAAAACCACCTACCTAACAAAATATGCACAAGTGTCTTGAAGATTTGTATTAATGGTGTATGGTTCTACTTCTATATATTGCATACATACGAGATTCTCAGTATGTTGGGTTGTGACGTACACTCAGACTTTAAAAAAAGAAACATGTTTCCTTCAGTCTGTACTACATACTGTATGAGTGTTGAATAGACATTAATTAATATTATTCATAGTAAGTGTGAAACACCTGCATCATAGCTGTCTACTTTGAATAACCGGTAATACAGCTGCACTCCCCAAAAGATTGAGTAGATGTTTGTTAAACCTCAGAATAGAATCCTCGATAGGATTCACTAACTGAAAATGTTTTTAAAAAGTAAAAAAAATATATATTGTAGAGTTATTTATGGTATGTCAGACAGTAGCACAAAACCAACTGCCAGTTATTTAGTTTCTTCTCAGTTCAGGAATTGCCTTAATTTTCAGAAACGATGGACCAGTCAGTCTCCAATCAGAATTAGCCACATCCTGTACTGTTTGGTCAAAGTTGATGCATACTGACACACAACAGCATAGCAACCACCATCCTACTGCAGCTAACCCAACAAATGGCTGCAAAGCAAACATGGGGAAAATGATAATACACTTCCGAGTTTTTCCATGTTTTTATTTTGTTATTTAATAAATTGAAACGTTTTCATTTTCCAGGTACCAATGTTTCTTTGCGCATCCTGGTAATTTCTGTGTTGTCTTCACACTTTACTTCTTTAACAACTGTCAGTCTCACACAAAAGCTGAAAGCAAAACTTCTTGAACTCGTCTTGGATTTTCTAAATATGTCAGAGTAATACCAAACTGTACATAACAGGTTACTGCAAAGACATGTTTACTCATGCACATTCAGTCAGCCATTGATTATACAAGAACCTGCAATCGCCAAACTCTATGAAGATCGCTATCACTGTAAAAATAGTCAATTTACAAACTGCTGTCAAATGTATGGTTTTCTAGCCAGCAAAGCTAATCTAGAAGTCAACAGCTATCAATCCAAATTCAATAGAAATCACCCTTACTATATTGTCAGTCTGGGTCAGCATGAGAGACGTGAGTAATATTGAATGTGAATTAAAACCTTGATCATCAGAGGCACAAACTATTTCATGGAGAGGATTGTATTGTCTGTCGTACTGGTGCTCACAGGTGACAGATTTCATTCTGGTCTCCAAATGTTTTATGAATGTGGAGTTCTGCAAATTGCACCTAAATACTTAAACATGCTTATTGTGCTTTGGCATTCTGTGCTTTGTTTTAAAAAAGGATTCATCGCGAATTTTCCCGTCTTCTGTATGTCCAGATCTTCTCATTTGCTTCCGACTAATAAATATGTTTCATCAGCTTTGAATTGTTGTCCTTTGAGCATTTGCTAACATTGTTACTGCCTGAAATGGTGGTGGCACTCTTGTCCTCTAACAAATTACTAACAAATATTACATTGTGTAATTTTCAAGCTTTGTAGTGCCAACACAAAGGTGCATTGGATTTGCTGTTAAGTCTCGAGACAATATCATTACTTTTGTCCCAGCTTGAGCTAACCCTATTTTATGACTAAGAGTACTTATTTGATGTACTAGTGAGGAACACAAAACATTTACATGTCTCCTTTATTGCATGTTTCTACTGAATACAACAACTATCTAAACCTCAGATGATGCCTTGATCCAAATACAAAAGGACTGAACATGATAAGCATTTACAGCATTACAGTAAATAAGCCATACAAATGTAGAACGCTTTTGGTTTTAAAATCCTTCAGTCCCTCAACTATACCGTTTACATTCATAATAAGCAATGAGTGGGCACTGGCAGTCATCACATCAGCTTTCTGAGTTAAGTGATTGGTTACAGCAACAGTTCAGTCATTGAGAAACCTGCTTCCCCTTAAGTTTAATACAAAATCAGAGAAGGAAGGGTACAACATACTGTATACTCCCCTTTCACACTGCAGTTGGCAAACGATGGCACGGGAGTTGATCACAAAACACCACATAAAAGTTAGTACATCATTGCACGTTGAATTTACAAAAAGAACACCAAAAGTAACTTTCAAGACACTTAAAGAGAAATCAAGAGCCATTCAGTTCACCCTACGATGACATCTGAAGCTCTCAGAGAGAACGAATGAATACTGTAGGTGGAACATTTCTCAGGTCCGTGTGAGTTTGTCTGGGGGCATGAACCCTGAGTCTCCCAGTGTCCTCAGTGCCACTCTGCCGCTGGGGCGCACGGTGAGCCAGGTGATGCTGCCGTTGTTCAGCCCCATCCTCAGCCAGCCCTCTGGAGGAAACTGCAGAGCCCTGACACACAGAGGGAGGGAGAGAGCCTGTAAAAGCAACCTAAATATGCTATGAGAGCTGGTCTATTTTTAAAAACAAATATTCACATCATGCGATGTTGGAAAGCACATCATTATAGTCATGAAATGCAAAGACATCAGCAAGACAGTGAAATTGCTGGACAAAGTCATCATGTTGATTGGCATCATCTTGTTGAATGAGGCTTTGCTCCAGCTTCAGCCTGCCTGGGGAGACCAACACACCTGCACACAAAATAGCGGATGACATTGGCATGACAGACGATGATCTCGTAGCTGTCCTCCTTCTGCTTGGGGTCAGCGCGGTGGATGTAGCGGCGGAAGGCAGCCTCGATCCGGGCCCCGTCCTCGTGGTACTGCTGTAGAGCGGTAGAGGTCCACAGTGGTCGTGTCAGACGAGGGTTTGAGATTACCTCTGACCTCTCATTGGAATACATTGCATTGAATGATGCAGACGGCAGTAACTAATAAGTGAAAGGGAAACTAAACAGGAGGTAATATGACAGAGAATGGGCGTGTCTCTCACCACAGCATCAGGCTTCCAGTGGTTAACAGGAGGCACAGGTTCGATGGGTGCTCCTTCCCTAAGCAAATCACAGCTCACCAGCTCTACCCCTATAACAATAACAAATCAGAAGATTAAAGTTAGTTAGTGGTGAGTAGTGAAATAATTATCTATTCATGACAACTTTTACATCTGAAAATCTGAGATCGAAGCTTCTGAGGCTGTTATCAGAGATAGAGCTTTGGTATCAAGTGATGTACAGTGCTTTCAGGAAGTATTCACACACCTTGACTTTTTCCACATTTTGTTCTGTTACAAAGTGGGATTAAAATGGATTTAATTGTAATTTCTGTTAAAAAAACATATGAAAAATATTTGTATTCTGTACAGGCTTCCTTCTTTTCACTCTGTCAATTAAGTTAATATTGTGGCGTAACTACAATATTATTGATCCATCTTCAGTTTTCTCCTATCACAGCCATTAAACTCTGTAACTCTTTTAGTCACCATTGGCCTCATCATGAAATCCCTGAGCGGTTTCCTTCCTCTCCGGCAACTGAGTGAAGGATGCCTGTATCTTTCTTGTGACTGGGTGTATTGATACACCCTCCAAAGTATAATTAATAACTTCACCACGCTAAGGGATATTCAATGTCTGCTTTTTTTTTTACCCATCTACCAATAGGTGCCCTTCTTTGCGAGGCATTGGAAACCTCCCTGGTCTTTGTGGTTGAATCTGTGTTTGAAATTCACTGCTTTGGTATTTTATTAGGATCCCCATTATCTGTTGCGAAAGCCACAGCTACTCTTCCTGGGGTCCACACCAAACATGAAACGACATAATTCAGAACATTAATAGACAAGAATGGCTCAAGGACAGATATACATACATTTAAAAGCTTGACTGAGGGACCTTACAGATAACTGTATATGTTGGGTACAGTGATGAGGTAGTCATTCACTATTATTGCACACAGAGTGAGTCCATGCAACTTATGTGCATTGTTAAGCACATTTTTACTCGTGAACTTATTTAGGCTTGCCATAACAAAGGGGTTGAATACTTACTTACTCAAGGCATTTCAGCTTTTTATTTTTTATTAATTTGTAAAAATGTAAAAAAACATAATTCCACTTTGGCATTATGGGGTATTGTGTGTAGGTCAGTGACACAAAATCTCAATTGAATCCATTTTAAATTCAGGCCGCAACACAACAAAATGTGGAAAAAGTCAAGGGGTGTGAATACTTTCTGAAGGAACTGTAAATATCTGCACCATGAATAGCAGCAGAGGTAGCCAGCCCTCCTCCTGAATAGCTACTGGGTGTGCAGGCTTTTGCTCCAGCTCTACACAAACACACCTGATTTAACCCCATGGTCTATTGATTCAACCAATCCATTTTCTGAAGTCAAAACGTGATTCTAAAGTTGAACCACGAGTGTTAGATTGAGGCTGGGAAATCCTTCAGGATGGTAGCTCTCCAGAAGGAGATTTGGTCACCCCTGATGCACAGTACTGGTTAGTCCCGTGGTACCAGACAAGCGTGTCTCTGAATATTGAATAGACTCTGGCATACGCCTCAGCTGTAAAGTCTGCCGGTCTAGGGTTCTGACCTGGGAGGTACTTGCTGATGATGTTGGCCGTCTCGGTGGCCCTGGCCATAGTGGAGTAGACCATGATGTCATACTTCAGCCCCAGGGCAGCCAACCGCTGGCCAGTAAACTCAGCCTGCTCCCGACCTGCAGAACACCAACACATTGTCCCATAAATTACCAGATTGTACTCGTATACCACTTTCACCACCTCTAAAGAGTGCTGCTGATTATGCTCTTCTTATTCACTAAAACGCAACTGTTGAGCTGTAGAGCAGAGTGGAGAACTAGGTCTATGTTTCATGCTTTTAGCAACATGAATACACAGCAGCACAGGGTACAGAACCTAAAGGGGTGAGGATTCTCTCATGGTCTCCATTCCCACTCAGGTTGTACTGGGAGTGCCTGATGAGGAGGATGTTGCGTGTGGCTTTGGGTTTGCCATTCTCCTGCTCCGAGCTTGGGTCTTCACTGGTGTTCTCCTTCTTCTTTCCATTTGTCAACAGTGTGGACGAGTCCCGCCTAGTACAGTACAGAGGGATCAAATCAGTGATTTGTGTGGTGGTTTATTTCTCTTGATGACCTACCTGCCCAGAGCCCTGACAAGCCACCTGTCAGGCTGTCAACATGTTGCTGGCTGCAAATATCAATCACACTCAGTGTAGACTAAACTACTTGATTTAACCCACATCCCATCAGACACCCTTTATGTTTTACAGTAGTCTGCATCAGACTTAGCTAATAAAGGAGTCATACTTATCCCAGTTGAAGTCCCAGGCATGTCGAGTAGATGCAACAGTGTGGTTCCCCGCTGACCATGTCGCTGGCTGTGCAGCTTGGAGAATATTGAACCGACTCCACTGACCTGCTCGCTCTCCTTGCGTGTCACCGAAATAACCACGGGATTCCGCTGCGGCAACAAGCACCGCTGATCCGCCAGCGAACCCACACACAAGTTTGATTGTCCTCCGATATGACATGTTGTAAAAACCTAGCGATGATGTGTTCGCTAGGTAATTTAGCGGGCTAACTTGCTAATGACACCCAACGTGTAAAGAGATTCCTTTTAAGAACTGAGCAGCCAGCGGTCTCGAGGAGCGGCTAATCCAGACCTAACTAGGTCCGCCTCTGTTCAGTGGATTTACACACTTTCTAGGTACAGGAACACAGCGAATACCCTCCAACAACACTTTAATCGCCAGCTAAAAATAACTCCAGTCAAGATTATGAAGCTATTTGGAATCACTTAGCTAGTAGCTAAACCAAAATGAAAGCGCACAGGGCTTGGACCTACGGTGTCTCGCTAGAGCCAAAGAACCAGCTAGCGAAGGTATTACGATACGCGAATGGCGCTGGACAAAACGAACAAATAATGCATCACTAGAGGGAGCTCACATCTTAAAAAACACATGGAATCAGAGTCTGCCTTTACACAGGCAGCCCAATTCTGATCTTTTCCTTCTCACTAATTGATATTTTGACCAATCAGATCAGCTCTGAAACAGTAAAGACCAATTAGTGGGGAAAAACATATGAATAGGGCCCAAGTAAAACTGACTGTGATATTTGTAACAAAAAATTGCAGTCAAGTTTCAAGTTTTAATGTCACATGCACAAGTACAGTGAAATGCCTTTCTTGCAAACTCAAAGCCCAACAATACAATAATCAATAACAATGTATTACTAGAAAAAAAAACAAGAGAAATAAGAATATGAAATATGAAATACACAATAAGTAAGCATACTATATACAGCAAATATTGAAAAAGTAAGTTCCAATACCATATTTACATGTGCAGGAATACTGGAGTGATGGAGGTAGATATGTATAGGGGTAAGGTCACTAGGCAACAGGATATAAGATAAACAGAGTAGCAGCAGCTTGCATGTGAGTGAGTGTGCGGGTGTGTAGAGTCAGTATAAATGTATGTGCATATTATGTGTGAGTGAGCAAATGATGGACAAATGATAAGTGACTCAAAACAAATTATGAGTGACTTTTTTTCAATGTGCAAACATAACAAAATAAAATATAGGCTATAAATCCATTTATTCAAGCATTTTTTATTAGGTGAATGATAATGGCAAGGAGAAGTAATCAACATATTTTAAAATGAATATATTTGGTAGTTTTTCATTATTTTGACCTCCCCACATTATAATTGGAAGAGGAAGTGTAAACTATAACTTAGCCTATTAGCTAGAAATGTAACTCTAAACACATTTTCGCTAAGAGCGGCTGTTTAGCTGGTTAAACAAAGGTTAGCCATGTATTGGCAAAAAATAATGTCCAGGTTAAGAAAGTTTACCAGCAGCCAGCAGCACTTGCAACACTGGTAGCCTATTCACGGGTGCTTTTTCAAAGCCTATGTCAGATACTCCAGTGAGTGTAATTGGCTTCAATGAGTGTAATTTTCTTAATATTAGAGTTGAGAAATAAACTTGGCATCATTAGAAATAAAATATTCTACTATTTTCTACTGTAGGTATGTCATTCAAAATGTGTTTATTCTGTTGTTGCTGGACCCCCGGTTGAATACCCCTGCACTTTTGACCAATCGCATCAGATCTTTTCACAAAATATCAGGAGAATTGGACTGCCTGTCTAACCGCAGCCTATATAGGCTCCACCTTTCAAGCGGATCTCTGACCTCACTCGCGGGCTGGATAGCTAGTGGGCTTTCCAATTACCGTTCTCCTGGCAGCAGGATATTATGTTGGCAGCACGATCCGGATTATTTTTCTTCAAAATAAGAGTCCCCCTACAAAGACATGCTAAACTTTTGAAATATCGATTTTGTTTTTGCACTCTAGTGCAGTACAACTGTTTTTCACAGCATTGCAACCACCTTTTAAAAAAAGGATAATTTTACGTACTTTTATTTTTAATATTGTATTATTTATACCAGCATTTCTTTAGAAAGTTTACACCAATACTGGAATGTTGAAAGCTATTGGGCTTGTTCGACATTGCAGCTGACAGTGCAGGCAACTGCCTACTGACTGATCTACAAATCACCTTCCATCATAAATAACGACTCATTATTATTTGTAGATCAGTCAGTAGTCACAATTTACCCATGATACATTACGGTTTTGATCCTCTCGAACACGGCCAATGTATAGGCTAAATGAAAATAAATACACTTTTAATAAAATATATGTAATTGGAATTACTCAATAGAGTCTACAAAACTTAAATTGGTCTATTGTGCTGGGCAACGGGTTTAATAAAGAATGCTGGTGAATCCTTACTCCACCCACTGCAATGCAATACACTGCATATGAATCACATATTGGCTTATAGAGAAAAAACTACTCTATGTGTCGATGTAAATGTGGACTGGGAGTACTAGATGGGTGTACCCACCCATCTAGTAACGGGTCGGACCCCCCTTTACCTCCAGAACAGCCTGAATGCTTCAGGGCATGGAAACGTTGTTCAATTGGTATCAAGGGACCTAACGTGTGCCAGGAAAACATTCCCCACACCATTACACCGCCGCCACCAGCCTGTACAGTTGGCAACAGGCAGGATGGGGCCATGGACTCATGCTGCTTACGCCAAATCCTGACTCTGCCATCAGCATGATGCAACAGGAACCGGGATTCGTTGGACCAGGCGATGTTTTTCCACTCCTCAATTGTCCAGTGTTGGTGATCGCGTGCCCACTGGAGCCGCTTCTTCTTGTTTTTAGCTGATAGGAGTGGAACCCAGTGTGGTCATCTGCTGCAATAGCCCATCCGTGACAAGGATCGATGAGTTGTGCATTCTGAGATGCGGTTCTGCACACCACTGTTGCACTGCGCCGTTATTTGTCTGTTTGTGGCCCGCCTGTTAGCTTGCACGATTCTTGCCATTCTCCTTCGAACTCTCATCAACGAGTTGTTTTCGTCCACAGGACTACCGCTGACTGGATGTTCTTTGTTTGTTGCACTACTCTCGGTAAACTCTAGACACTGTCGTGAATGAAAAGCCCAGGATGCCATCAATTTCTAAGATACTGGAACTGGCGCGCCTGGCACCGATGATCATACCACGCTTAAAGTTGCTTAGGTCACTCGTTTTGCCCATTCCAACATTCAATCGAACAGTAACTGAATGCCTCGATGGGCATCGAGCAAGCCAAGGCCAAGTGACTCACTGTCTGTAGGAGTGAACCATTTCCGTGAACGGGTGGTGTACCTAATAAACAAACTGGCCACTGAGTGTATGGTGTTATTTCTTGGCAGACTGAGGTCTACATACCCAGCAGCACATTTTACTCCACCCATTCCAGTGGTCCCAATGCAATACACTGTAGGCCTATAAATTACATATAGGCTTATAGAGAAATAATTACTATATGTGTTGACTTAAAAGTGGGGTTGGGAGTACTCAGTAGGGTCTGTATAATCTTTATACAGTATGGTGTCATTTCATGGGAGACTGAGGTCTAAATACCCAGCAGCATTATACACACTCAAACACATAAGGCAAACATTTTAGTCAAAATGATAATGTAATGCTTTCAGAATGGCAATAAAGACAATTATTTAGAAGTAATACCTAACAGGTTAGCAGTATACAGTGAAGGCATTTGAGTCATTTAGCAGATGCTCTTATCCATAGGGACTTACAGGAGCAATTAGGCTTAAGTGCCTTGCTCAAGGGCACATCAACAGATTTTTCACCTAGTCAGCGAAGGGATTCAAACCAGCAACCTTTCGGTTACTGCCCCAACACTCTTAACCGCTAGGCTACCTGCCGCCCAGGTAGGCATAGGCCTATTACAATAACAGAGAGAAGATTATTTACAAGTTATATTGTGATGATTATCTACCAAGGTCAGCAAAGGCCTTTTCTGTACAGTTTAAAATGCATTACAGGAGACAGTCTGCTGTATTCTTCAAGCTTAAAACCTTAACTTCTTTCAACTAAGTAATTTCCCCTCCGATAACTAATGTAAAACATAGTCTCGCTTGCCATTGTGACAAAGAGTATTCACATTGCACTTTAATAAGACTAAAGTTAGAGAACAAGCACACATAAACACCACAACTATTACCGTCTAACTGTTTTCTAAAATGGGGGTACCGATGAGAAAATTCATAGTTTAATGTCACATCCACCACAACCCCATTCATTCTTTTTTTTTTTTTTTTTTTTTTTTAGGGGGTAGATCAGCTTTAATATTGCAGATAGATTGTAACTTCCATCAGTGTAATTGTCTACATCACTTCCAATCCCCCATATGTTTTTCTTCACGCAAATATATATACATATATATATATATATCTTTTTTTTTTTTTGCTTTATTTAACTAGGCAAGTCAGTTAAGAACAAATTCTTATTTACAATGACGGCCTACACTGGCCAAACCCGGACAACTCTAGTGATATTTGGGAGATTATTTCCTTTTCAAATAACTGAAAGTGAGAGGTTGTAATCTGAATAAAGGGAAAAAGGCCTTTCTTGAACATTGGGTGAGACAATCTTACTAATTTGCTAGAGAACCAGTTCGGATTTAAGTATAACTTTTGTATGACTGAAGCTTTTAGTGATAGGTCTAATGCTTTAATATTTAATAATTTATGTCCTCTGAATTCATATTAATTATATAAATAGGCCTGTTTAATTTTGTCTTGCTTGCCGTTCCAAATATGGAATATTTTTTTCTCATATAATTTACAAAAATGTTCGCTAGGTGTAGGCAAATAAGCAAATAGGTAAACTGGGATACTACTAAAGAGTTAATCAGGGTGATTTTTCCACAAATAGACAGGTACTGTATTTACCTTTCCATGGTCGCAAGATCTTATCTATTTTTGCTAACTTTCTATTAACATTTATTGGAGTGAGATCATTTATTTCATTTGGGATATGTATTCCGAGTATATCCACATCACCATCCAACCATTTTATTGGTAAACTACATGGTAATGTAACATTTTTTAGTGATCCAATGCGTAATATAGTACATTTATCATAATTTGGTTGTAATCCAGAGAGGTTAGAAAATGTATCTAGATCCTCTATGAGGCTGTGGAGGGATTCAAGTTGTGGATTTAAAAGAAAACATGAATCATCAGCGTACAATGACACCTTTGTTTTTAAGCCCTGGATTTCTAATCCCTTGATATTATTGTTGGATCTGATTTTAATAGCTAACATCTCGATGGCCATAATAAATAGATATGCCGATAGTGGACAACCTTGTTTCACTCCTCTTGACAGTTTAAAACTTTTGGAGAAATAGCCATTATTTACTATTTTACACCTAGGGTTACTATACATGATTTTAACCCATTTTATAAGAGATTCTCCAAAATTGAAATGCTCCAGGCATTTATATATAAACCCCAGTCGTACTTTATCAAAAGCCTTTTCAAAGTCTGCTATGAATAGCAGACCTGGTTTCCCAGATTTTTCATAGTGTTCTATTGTTTCCAGTACTTGCCTTATATTATTTCCAATGTATCGTCCATGTAAAAACCTGTTTGATTAGAATGAATAATGTCCAACAATACATTTTTTATTCTATGCTTTATACATTTTGCTAGAATTTTTGCATCACAACACTGAAGTGTAAGGGGCCTCCAATTTTTTTAATGGACTGGATCTTTATATTTTCCACTTGTATCCTGTTTCAGTAATAATGAAATCAGACCTTCTTCTTGAGTGTCTGATAATCTACCATTTACATAGGAGTGGTTAAAACATGCTAATAACGGTCCTCTGAGTATATCAAAAAAGGTTTGGTATACCTCGACTGGTATGCCATCCAATCCTGGAGTTTTCCCGGACTTAAAGTCTTTAATTGCATCCAGAAGCTCCTCCTCTGTAATTTCACCTTCACATGAGTCTTTCTGTATGGCTGTTAATTTTACATTATCAATAGAAAGAAAATCTCTACAATTAGTTTCAGTTAGAGGAGATGGAGGCGACTGAAATGAAAACATATGCTTAAAGTACTTTGCTTCCTCCTTCAAAATATAATTTGGTGAATCATGGGTGACTCCGTAATTTGTAACCAGTTTCAGTAAATTATTTTTGGTAGCATTTCTATGTTGAAGATTAAAAAATAATTTGCTGCATTTTCCCCTATATTCCATCCAGTTTGCTTTATTTTTTATAATATATTACACTTGATCTTTCTTGAATACGTTTCTCTATTTCTTTTTGTTTTTCCTCTAATTTATTCTGAGCCTCTATGTTACAGTTTTTAAGGGCTATCTATCTGTTCTGTTAGACCTTCTATTTCCTTTGTTAGTATGGACTCTTTTGACCAAAATTGCTTTTGTTTTCGATATGAGTACCTCTAAAGGCACATTTAAAAGTGTCCCATACAATAAAGGGATTTGCTGTACCTATGTTATGTCGGAAAAATCTGTCTTAGTTAAAAACAAGTTATCATCCAATAGGCTTTGATTACATTTCCAATATTCTCGCCCACGTGGAAATTCAGTAAAATATTATTATGCCCATCAGTGTGGATGTCGGATCACCACCTCAAGCTGAACCTCGGCAAGACGGAGCTGCTCTTCCTCCCGGGGAAGGACTGCCCGCTCCATGATCTCGCCATCATGGTTGACAACTCCGTTGTGTCCTCCTCCCAGAGTACAAAGAACCTTGGCGTGACCCTGGACAACACCCTGTTGTTCTCCGCTAACATCAAAGCGGTGACCCGATCCTGTAGGTTCATGCTCTACAGCATTCGCAGAGTACGATCCTACCTTACACAGGAAGTGGCACAGGTCCTAATCCAGGCACTTGTCATCTCCCGTCTGGATTACTGCAACTCGCTGTTGGCTGGGCTCCCTGCCTGTGCCATTAAACCCCTACAACTCATCCAGAACGCTGCAGCCCGTCTGGTGTTCAACCTTCCCAAGTTCTCTTACGTCACCCCGCTCCTCCGCACACTCCACTGGCTTCCAGTTGAAGCTCGCATCTGCTACAAGACCATGGTGCTTGCCTATGGAGCTGTGAGGGGAATGGCACCTCCTTACCTTCAGGCTCTGATCAGTCCCTACACCCAAACGAGGGCATTGCATTCTTCCACCTCTGGCCTGCTGGTCCCCCTACCTCTGCGGAAGCACAGTTCCCGCTCAGCCCAGTCAAAACTGTTCGCTGCTCTGGCACCCCAATGGTGGAACAAGCTCCCTCACGACGCCAGGACAGCGGAGTCACCTGACCACCTTCGGGAGACACTTGAAACCCTACCTCTTTAAGGAATACCTGGAATAGTATAAAAGTAATCATTCTACCCCCCCCCCCACCCCTCCCCCACAAAAAATAATAATAAAAAATAATAATAATAGAACAAATAATTTTAAAAGAATACCAAATAAAAAATAAAATAAACATTATGACAGAAAAAAATAAAAAAAGGTACAAGATAAATAATAATTTATTGAAAAATAATACAAAAAATACAAAAAAAATACATATATAAAAAAACAAATGAAAATTATAAATATACTTGAAAAATTAAGAATAAAAAAATTAGAATTTTTAAAATAAATAAATTGTAAAGTGGTTGTCCCACTGGCTATCATAAGGTGAATGCACCAATTTGTAAGTCGCTCTGGATAAGAGCGTCTGCTAAATGACGTAAATGTAATGTAATGTAAATTATATGATGGTCCGACCGCATTCTGTCCCCTATCAACACTTTTTAAACTTTTGGTGCCAACGAGAATGACATAAGAAAGAAGGCAAGACGACTAGCTTGATTGAGTCTCCGCCATGTATATCTCACTAGAAGGATATTTAAGCCTCCATATATCTACTAGTTCTAATGTATCCATGACATTCACGATTTCCTTAAGAGCATGAGGGTGATAGTTTGTAGTGTGATTTCCTTTACGGTCTATTGAGCTATTTAAAAAAGTATTATAATCTCCCACCATAATAATAGAGTCTTGTATTGCTTGCAGGGTTGATAATGTATTATATATATTGTCAAAGAAGTGTGGATCATCATTATTTGGTCCGTAAAGGTTAATGAGCCATATCTGTTTATGGTCCAATAACATATTTTAAATAATCCATCTACCTTGCAGATCTGTTTGGACAATTTGCACATTTGGATCGAAATTACTGTTAATTAATATCATCACCCTTTTTGAGTTTCTTTGCCCATGGGAGAAGTATATTTACGCAATTTCATCTAGAATTGTTGAATGAGTTTCCTTGTAAAAAATAGATTCCTTCTCTTTGAGCCATGTAAATATTGTTCTTCTTTTGTTATTATCTGCTAAGCCATTACAATTATAACTGGCTATACTTATTTCACCACATACCATAATGAGATACAAGTTTCAAATCTATTTATCATTATATATGTTTGTAAATTTACCAATAAAAAATACCATAGTGATTGAGTGTCCATATAGCTGTACCATGATATTTGCATTGCTACTAAGTAACTGTCACGCCCTGACTCAAGGGACTTGTATTTGTTGAGTCAGGGTGAGTATTTTCTGTGTTGGGTTTGTCTATGTTAGATTCTAGTATGTCTAGATCTATGTTGGCCTGTGTGGTTCCCAATCAGAGGCAGCTGTCGCTCGTTGTCTCTGATTGGGGGCCATACTTAGGCAGCCTTTTGGCACGAGTTAGTTGTGGGATCTTGTTCCGTGTAAGGTATGTTGTTTGTATGCTACATTGGACTTCACGTTTCGTTTGTTGTTTTGTCGTGTGTTTAGTCGTTAATAAATATGAATGCATATCACGCTGCGCCTTGGTCCTTCTCGTTCGTAAACGATCGTGACAGAAGATCCCACCAATCCTGGATCAAGCAGCGTGACGAGGAGAGAGGATGGACTTGGGAGGAGATGAGCGAGAGTCTGGCAAGAGGGATGGAGGCCATGATCACAGGGGAGAGACAAGCCCAACATTTTTTTAGGGGGGGCTCACGCCGTGGACGACGAGGCAGCAGGAGGCCGCGATAGAGCGGTTCAGCCGTTTAGCAGAGGAGGCCGCCAGATTAAGGGGGTCATTGGTTCAGAGGGAGCAGAAGGAAAGTGTAGAGGCACGGCGAGAGGAGCTGGTTAGGCAGCAGAAGGAGCGGGGGTTAATGAAGGAACCCAGTCCCGCTCCTCGCACCAATCGAGTGGTGCGTGTGGCCAGTCCGGTCCGGCCCGGCCCGTTCCTGATTCCTGCACTAAGCCAGTGGTGGGTGTTCCCAGTATGGTTCGGCCCGTTCCTGCTCCTCGCATCAAGCCAGTGGTGCGCATCGCCAGCCCGGTCCGGCCTGTTCCTGTCCCTCGCACCAAGCCAGTGGTGCTCGTCGCCAGCCCGGTCCGACCTGTTCCTGTCCCTCGCACCAAGCCAGTGGTGCGCGTCGCCGGCCCGGCCTGTTCCTGCTCCCCACACCAGGCCAGTGGTGCGCGTCGCCAGTCCGGTACGGCCCGTTCCTGCTCCCCGCACCAAGCCAGTGGTGCACGTCGTCAGCCCAGTCCGGCCCATTCCTGCTCCCCGCACCAGGCCAGTGGTGCGCGTCGCCAGTCCGGTACGGCCCGTTCCTGCTCCCCGCACCAAGCCAGTGATGCGCGTCGTCAGCCCAGTCCGGCCCGTCTGCTCCCCGCACCAAGCCAGGGGTACGCGTCGTCAGCCCAGTCCGGCCCGTTCCTGCTCCCCGCACCAAGCCAGTGGTGCGTGTGTCCAGTCCGGCACGGCCCGTGCCTGTTCCACCGGTGCCTGGTCCGGCACCGGTCAGCTGCTCCACTCCGGAGCCAGAGCAATCCGCTCCACCGGGGTCCAGTCCAGCTCCGGTCAGCTGCTCCACTCCGGAGCCAGAGCAATCCGCTCCACCGGGGTCCAGTCCAGCTCCGGTCAGCGGCTCCACTCCGGAGCCAGAGCAGTCCGCTCCACCGGTGCCTGATCCAGTTCCGGTCAGCGGCTCCACCCCGGAGCCAGAGCAGTTCGATCCACCGTCGTCGGGTCCAGCTCCAGTCAGCGGTTCCAGTCCAGACCCAGACGTCAGCCCCTCTCCAGGTTCGGGGTCTCCCACACCAGGGTCCAGACAGGGCGTGGTACTTCGTGGGAGGAAGGAGAGAGGAAGCAGCACACCAAGGTCCAGACCAGACCAGGGGCGCAACGGGGAGGTGGAGAGTAAGTGGTGGTCACACCCGGAGCCGGATCCGCCTCCGAGGCGGAATGCCCACCCGGCCCCTACCCTGTTAGGTTTATGTGACGCGGTCGGAGTCCGCACCTTTGGGGGGGGTACTGTCACGCCCTGACTCAAGGGACTTGTATTTGTTGAGTCAGGGTGTGTATTTTCTGTGTTGGGTTTGTCTATGTTAGATTCTAGTATGTCTAGATCTATGTTGGCCTGTGTGGTTCCCAATCAGAGGCAGCTGTCGCTCGTTGTCTCTGATTGGGGGCCATACTTAGGCAGCCTTTTGGCACGAGTTAGTTGTGGGATCTTGTTCCGTGTAAGGTATGTTGTTTGTATGCTACCTTGGACTTCACGTTTCGTTTGTTGTTTTGTCGTGTGTTTAGTCGTTAATAAATATGAATGCATATCACGCTGCGCCTTGGTCCTTCTCGTTCGTAAACGATCGTGACAGTAACCTTCCAATTGTTCTCCACTATTCCCCCCGCTGAAGCCCCTCCACCTCCCAAGTTGGGCCGTCATCCCAGTGATCGGCATACCACCCCTGTCCCCCTGGAACCCTAGGCCCCCGAGAGGCCAGGACCCATCCATCAAAAACAGCACACAGTGCCACCCACAAAACAGAAGCAGGTCAACTGCCAAAAGCATTTCCAATGCTCTCACCTCAATATATATATACAGTTGGGAAAAAAAGTATTTAGTCAGCCACCAATTGTGCAAGTTCTCCCACTTAAAAAGATGAGAGAGGCCTGTAATTTTCATCATAGGTACACGTCAACTATGACAGACAAATTGAGAAAAAAAATCCAGAAAATCACATTGTAGGATTTTTAATGAATTTATTTGCAAATTATGGTGGAAAATAAGTATTTGGTCACCTACAAACAAGCAAGATTTCTGGCTCTCACAGACCTGTAACTTCTTCTTTAAGAGGCTCCTCTGTCCTCCACTCGTTACCTGTATTAATGGCACCTGTTTGAACTTGTTATCAGTATAAAAGACACCTGTCCACAACCTCAAACAGTCACACTCCAAACTCCACTATGGCCAAGACCAAAGAGCTGTCAAAGGACACCAGAAACAAAATTGTAGACCTGCACCAGGCTGGGAAGACTGAATCTGCAATAGGTAAGCAGCTTGGTTTGAAGAAATCAACTGTGGGAGCAATTATTAGGAAATGGAAGACATACAAGACCACTGATAATCTCCCTCGATCTGGGGCTCCACGCAAGATCTCACCCCGTGGGGTCAAAATGATCACAAGAACGGTGAGCAAAAATCCCAGAACCACACGGGGGGACCTAGTGAATGACCTGCAGAGAGCTGGGACCAAAGTAACAAAGCCTACCATCAGTAACGCACTACGCCGCCAGGGACTCAAATCCTGCAGTGCCAGACGTGTCCCCTTGCTTAAGCCAGTACATGTCCAGGCCCGTCTGAAGTTTGCTAGAGTGCATTTGGATGATCCAGAAGAGGATTGGGAGAATGTCATATGGTCAGATGAAACCAAAATAGAACTTTTTGGTAAAAACTCAACTCGTCGTGTTTGGAGGACAAAGAATGCTGAGTTGCATCCAAATAACACCATACCTACTGTGAAGCATGGGGGTGGAAACATCATGCTTTGGGGCTGTTTTTCTGCAAAGGGACCAGGACGACTGATCCGTGTAAAGGAAAGAATGAATGGGGCCATGTATCGTGAGATTTTGAGTGAAAACCTCCTTCCATCAGCAAGGGCATTGAAGATGAAACGTGGCTGGGTCTTTCAGCATGACAATGATCCCAAACACACCGCCCGGGCAACGAAGGAGTGGCTTCGTAAGAAGCATTTCAAGGTCCTGGAGTGGCCTAGCCAGTCTCCAGATCTCAACCCCATAGAAAATATTTGGAGGGAGTTGAAAGTCCGTGTTGCCCAGCGACAGCCCCAAAACATCACTGCTCTAGAGGAGATCTGCATGGAGGAATGGGCCAAAATACCAGCAACAGTGTGTGAAAACCTTGTGAAGACTTACAGAAAACGTTTGACCTGTGTCATTGCCAACAAAGGGTATATAACAAAGTATTGAGAAACTTTTGTTATTGACCAAATACTTATTTTCCACCATAATTTGCAAATAAATTCATTAAAAATCCTACAATGTGATTTTCTGGATTTTTTTCTTCTCATTTTGTCTGTCATAGTTGACGTGTACCTATGATGAAAATTACAGGCCTCTCTCATCTTTTTAAGTGGGAGAACTTGCACAATTGGTGGCTGACTAAATACTTTTTTCCCCCACTGTAGCTATTTAAAAATATATATATCTATTCAAATATCTTGCATATCTTAATTTCCATCATTATCAATTAATATGCGTAATAATGTTGGCAGTTCATGCGTAGGATTGTTACCTATAACCCGGATTGCCATTGTATTACGTTACATTTTTGTCAATCAATTATTATTTTAGCAAACAATTATTGTGGTTCATCCTATATTCACCCTAACATCCTTACCCCCTTGCAACAGTTGTGGGATAAACACACACACACACGCACATACTCTAACACACTCAACCCCTTTCCTCCACAATCAACCATAAGATCAGATGCTCAACGGTTGTTACAAGGTTGTTACACAACCCCATGCATTGCCATATACTGTAATGCCAGGTATTTCTGAATTGGATGTAGTGTATCCTCTAATTCTCTTTCATACTGGCTTAAGGAATCCATCATTTTAAGATTTAAAGTAATGCAATTACTACTACTGACTTTATGTTGCATGTCTATGCCTATAACGGTCCAATGTGACATTAAGTTCACAGGCACTATCACATGCTTATGCTGCATTCAAAAAAACTGGGAACTTGTAACTGGGAACTCGGGAATCTCCGACTTCTGACTTCAGTGCGTTCAAAACAACTGGGAACTTGGAAAAAAACGAACTCCGACTGGGAAAAATCGATTTGAACAGTCATCCAACTCGGAATTCCATCTCGGCAACTCGGGCCTCTTTCTAGAGCGCCAATTTTCCGACATGAAGATCACTGACATCATGATTGGACCTCGTATTTTTCAGAGTTCCCAGTTGTTTTGAACGCGGCATTAAAACCCCACCAGTTGTGGGCCGTTCTAGGCTCATTTGGCATAACCTCTTTGCTATCACAAAACAGACTCTGTAATTGCTAACTCTCAAAATACGCAGGGCATATTAACACAATTTGTTGCTTCAGATGTAACTTCAACAGATCATGGTACCCGTCAATTATTCTGTCATTAGACCACTTGTTGTCATTGCTTAATATGTTATAGACTGACCTTACACGAGAAACATAAAGGACAAGAATATCTGGAGTGCTGGTCCAAATTGTTTGTGTACTGAGTAGGCTACTGCTGCACATGTAACTTACTTTGTGTGCTTCTCACTTTGTATTTCATTTTCTTGAAAATAATTTCAAGTGCCCCTTTTATGTCTGGAAGTGGAATGCTAAACATTGAAGTGAAGTTTGGGTCATTGTGGATTCTGTTGGTTTGACAAGTTTCACAGCTATCTTCATGCATAGCATTAGCCACAGATTTGATCACTAGCATATCTAAGCAAGAGAGAAGTGGGTTGACGAAATCCAGTGGATCATTTTGTTTATTTGGATACAAAGATAACAATTATTTGGGTATCTCAGCTAAAACACGATTCAACTCTTCAGGCAGGAAAGTGCTCCCTGGATGCAGCGCTGCTGTCTGTAAAACATTTGCAAAGTTATCTATTTTGTGAGTACACTTTGTGATGGAGTGTGGGTCTATATTTCCTAAATAATTTTTTACAACATGAAGATGCATCAAAGATTGTAAAAAAATAAAAAAATAAAAAAGATTGCAGTGTTGAATTTAGCCAACAGTTCTGATTTCGATTAGAGAATGTACATATGGTTGTGATCATCAATGAATCAATCACATTTTATTTATAAAGCCGTTTTTACATCAGCAGATGTCACAAAGTGCTATACAGAAACCCAGCCTAAACCCCCAAACAGCAAGCAATGCAGATGTAGAAGCACGGTGGCTAGGTAAAACTCCCTAGAAAGGCAGAAACCTAGGAAGAAACCTAGAGAGGAACCAGGCTCTGAAGGGTGGCCAGTCCCCTTCTGGCTGTGGAGGGTGGAGATTATAACAGTACATGGCCATTAAGGCCAGAATTTTCTCCAAGATGTTCAAACGTTCATAGATGACCAGCAGGGTCAAATAATAATCACAGTGGTTATAGAGGTTGCAACAGGTCAGTACATCAGGAGTAAATGTCACTTGGCCTTTCATAGCCTGGCATTTAGAGGGTGAAATAGCAGGTGCGGCAGAGAGAGAAAGTTGAAAACAGCAGGTCTGGGACAAGGTAGCACGTCCGGTGAACAGGTCAGGGTTCCATAGCCGCAGGCAGAAGAGTGGAAACTGGAGCAGCAGCACGACCAGGTGGACTGGGGACAGCAAGGAGTCATCAGGCCATGTAGTCCTGAGGCATGATCCTAGGGCTCAGGCCCTCCGGGATGTGAGGGAGAGAGGGATGTTGCTCAGGTCTGGTATCAAGAATGAAAGGTTCATTGAAGCCTTCTGTCACATTATTCTTCTTTATCTTATTATTCAGAGAAAACATTTTAGAATTGATATCAGGAGGCATGTGAAAGGACCTGTGGAAATGTTTTGGTACATATATTTTTTTATTCCAACTTTCTTCAGGCTTTGGGTCAATTTGTTGTCTTTGGCTCTTTTTTTAAATTTCATTTTTTACATACAGTGCCTTCAGAAAGTATTCATACCCCTTGACTTATTCCACATTTTGTTGTGTTACATACAAATAAAATCTCAACCATCTAAGTTACAGGTTTTGGTTTTTCCATTTATGTTTTGAGGTTGGACTTTTAGCACGTTAGCACGTAGGGCGCAACGATTGGTGTCACCTCGTTAGTCAGTATGTGTTACACCTGTGCTGGTTGCCATCTCGTTAGTGGGAAGGTGTTCCACATGTGCTGGCCCAGGTGCTATTAAAGAGTGGCTGGCCCAGTGCTCCAGTTGTCTTGAGAAATGTGGAGGGTCAACACCTTAAGTTGGCTCGTCCTATTTGCGTTCTAGAAAAAACATTCCTTTGTCTGATTTTGTTTTGCTCCACCTTTTTGGTTTGCTTCCTGTCTTTAAGTTTGGTGTGGGTTTTTCTTTTGTTTGCCTCTTCTTGGGCAAATTTAGTGGGCACTCATGGTGGGTGTCTTTTAGGTTCCAGTTGTTGTTGCTAGTCAACTTTCAGTGGATACCCCCATGAGTGTCTTTCAGAGCCCATCATAAAATCCCATCTGTTTCGTTTTGGTTGTTGGTCAGTGATTCTATTAGTTCTTCCTTCTGTTTGAGCTGCATTTTTGGTTTACTTGCTGGGGAATGTAACATCTACTACACACTACCCCATAATGACAAAGGGAAAACATGTTTTTAGACATACAGAAATATCTAATTTACATTAGTATTCACACCCCTGAGTCAACACATGTTAGAATCACCTTTGGCAGCAATTACAGCAGTGAGTCTTTCTGGCTAAGTCTCTAGGCACTTTGCACACCTGGATTGTACAATATTTGCAGATTACATTATTATTTTAAATTCTTCAAGCTCTGTCAAATTGGTTGTTGATCATTGCTAGACAGCCATTGTCAAGTCTTGCCATAGATTTTCATGCCGATTTTTAAGTGAAAACTATAACTAGGCCACTCAGGAACATTCAATGTTGTCTTGGCAAGCAACTCTAGTGTATATTTGGCCTTGTGTTTTAGGTTATTGTCCTGCTGAAAGTCTGTTAGATTGAACCAGGTTTTCCTCTAGGATTTTGCCTGTGCTTAGCTCTATTCCATTTATTTTGATCCCCCCAAAATCCCCTAGTCCTTTGCGATTACAAGCATACCCATAACATGATGCAGCCACCACCATGCTTACAAATATGAAGTGGTACTCAGTGATGTGTTGTGTTGGATTTGCCCCAAACATAATGCTTTGTATTCAGGACATAAAGTTAATTACTTTGCCACATTTTTTGCAGTTTTAGTTTAGTGCCTTATTACAAACAGGATGCATGATTTGGAATATTTGTAGTCTGTACAGGCTTCCTCCTTTTCATTCTGTCATTTATGTTAGTATTGTGGAGAAACTACACTGTTGTTGATCCATCCTCAGTTTTCTCCTATCATAACCATTAAACTCTAACTGTTTTAAAGTCACCATTGGCCTCATGGTGAAATCCCTGAGCGGTTTCCTTCCTCTTGGGAACTGAGTTAGGAAGGACGCCTGTATCTTTGTAGTGACTGGGTGTATTGATACACCATCCAAATTGTAATGAATAACCATGCTCAAAGAGATGTTAAGTGTCTGCCTTTTTTTTACCCATCTACCAATATGTGCCCTTTGCAAGGCATTGGAAAACATTGTCTTTGAGGGACTTTACAGATAATTGTATGTGTGGGGTACAGAGATGAGGTAGTCGTTCAAAATCATGTTAAACACTAGTATTGCACGCAGACTATGTACAAAAAGTGCTGTAATTTCTAAATGGTTCACCTGATATGGATGAAAATACCCTCAAATTAAAGCTGACAGTCTGTACTTTAATCTCTTAGTCATTGTATCATTTCAATGTGCTGGAGTACAGAGACAAAACAACACATTTTACACTGTCCCAATACTTTTGGAGTTCATTGTTTATCACTTTCAAATTCATCAGCAAATGGAGTTCATCAAAGGATTTACAATCTGGATTTTCTGGGTCAGTTTTTAGATCTAATGTTTGTTAGTTTCTTGATTTTGTTAATAGAGCTGCTTACTAATGTGGAATTATGTCTGCTACCAAGAACTATGCAAACATCAATGTCACAAATGTCAACAAGATTTGTGGAATTCAGTAATAAACTGAAGATGTACATGTCCATCCTGTACCCGTATTCCTTCTTACTGTACTCTTGTCTACAGAGTTGACCAGCTTGTTGCATTAAATGACTTTTACACGCTGGTATGACACAGAAATCTAGATCTTATGGAGTAGCCTCTCCTTTCACTATTTTCCAACATTGTCTCAGATACTCGTCTATAGTATCCCCATTAAAGACGAGAGAAGTGGGTCGATGAAATCCAGTGGATCATTTTGTTTATTTGCATACAATGATGAAAATTCTTTCTGTATCTCAGTCAGCTAAAACACGATTAAACTCTTCAGGCAGGAAAATGCTCCCTGGATGCAGCAATGTAGCAGTGCTATGGACCTATCACTATTCATTTGTGCAGGTACTATGTTGCTGCCACACACATCCCTTTCTTTATTCTATACTGCATACCCAATTGCTCTCTAGGTATGCTCCTCACTAATCATAAATACAACTGGAACGAAACCATTCGATTATGTTACTACTATCTCATTGTATACAATTGATTTTAGATTTGGGTGGCATCCAGTGGCATCCCAAGATGCAGCAGAGTGTTTTGTCAAATCATGTCAGTCTGATTCCCCCTCAGTAAAGCTAATTATCTTAAAGCTGCAATATGTAACTTTTTGGGTGACCCAACCAAATTCACATAGAAATATGAGTTATATATCTGTCATTCTCATTGAAAGCAAGTATAAGAAGTGGTAGATCTGTTCTATGTGCACTATTTCTATGCTTCCCGCTCTTAAGTTTTGTTTTTGCGTCTTTTACTTTCGGTTTTGTACACCAGCTTCAAACTGCTGAAAATACAATATTTCGGGTTATGGAAAATATATTTCACTGCGGTTTACACGGTACAATGATTCTCTACACTTTACTTACTTGGTTTGTCACATAAATGGAAATTAGGCGAACTATTAGAATTTTAGCAACCAGGAAATGGCAGAGAGAATTGTGCATAGTGCACCTTTAATTTTCCTTATTACTGAAGAATCCTTCCCCATGTCACTTCCAATATTGGCTGCCAAAGATCTGATGTCAGCTACAGACCCTACTGAGTAATCCCAACCCCACTTTTAGGTCGGCACAAATCATTTTTTTAAAATTTACAAGCCAATATATAATGCATATACAGTGATTTACATTGTGGCCAATGTAATGGGTGGAAGTAAAAGGCCAGCAACATTCTATATTATTTAGTGTGCCATGAAATGACACCAAATATAGATTCTATAGAACCTACTGAGTACTCCCAACCCCACTTTTACATCGGCACAAATAATAGTTTTGAAATATAAAACCAATATTGTCAACATACCAGTCTGAACATTGTATTTTTCAATAGTGGTCCTAAAATAATGTTTTTAAAAACATATTTTTATGTTTTTCCATAAATTCCTTTTTGCAATTGCTTATAAGCACAATAAAAATCGACATTGATTAAAATGTATTATCTTTTGATTGAGTTATCCACCTTGCAATGTTTTGAAATGCGGACTTTTATTTTTGAAGGTTTCTTCATTACCATAGTAAAAGTGATATCGTTAGTGCTGCTAGCAGAATAGTAGTAGATTTCCAAGCATTTGGAGCGCTGTATTTTCTGCCTGTCTATCTTTGAATCTGTGTGCGTTTAACCGTATTAGATACAGATTGGCTGAATCGTTAAATATAGATATTGCAGACTGGATCTTTACATCTGTATGCATCTCCAATTGGAATAAATAATTGAGGAATGTGGAAATTACAGAATGCCCAACAGCGTTGGAAAGAGATTTAAACCCACAAAATACATCCCGGTATCTACTGCTGCCACTCTTCTTGTGGGATCCACCACCTTATTCTTTGTTTTTACGTAAGTTTGAATTGTTTAGTAAGTCTTATAGGCTATACTTCTGTTAATGTCTTACACATAATAAAGCGTTTCCTATTCGAATCAGTAGCATAGGTCCGATGATATGGTGGTAACCAATGACTGTTGCTGTTAGAAGTTTTTGTTGTAGGGTTTTAGACAGCTTTTTCGGGTCGGACCTTTATGCTGTTATGAATGGTTTTATAAATGTGGACTGTGCACTGCATAGCCTACAGCTATTATTGATCTTCGACTCGTTTTGGTAAACAATGTGTCTTATTAGGCTGGGGGTGTCGAAGCATTATGGCAGAAACTTCTAAATTACATTACATTTACTTTATATTTGTTTTCCAAATGCATTTTTTCTAGAATAAACTTCATAGTTGGACACCCCACTCAAGCTTGAAGTAGTCTAGGAGGAAGGCACATAGCGGCTACAGGTTACTGTGTAGCCGTAGGCCGCCATACTTGCCAGCTAGCTGTCCCTTCTTTAGTTCTACAGGCACAGCAAACAAGTAACACAGCAGCGAATTGTTATATTGTTGCAACTGATAGGCTACTTTGCATATGGCTGTGTCCAATATTGATTAGAAATGCTGATTCGCCCTCGATACCTACATCCAAGTGCTTCACGTATAACGGGCAAGTGCATATGTGCGCTCTGAATATTGTAGTGGTTAGAGCTCTACCACTGCACCTTCAAAATGGAAATGTTGGTGGTTTACAGTGAGTGATGTTTTTCTGAAGGTTATGTTTTCCACCCAGATTTGTTTTGTTCTATTCTATTCTATTTGTTTTATTCTATTCACACACACACACACACACACATACACACACACACACACACACATTCCTGATTGACCCTGTGATCTACATTCAAGTGCATATTTTATTGACATATAGGCTAACAATCTGATTGTAACCTTTTAAGTACAGCCTAGGCCTGCTGTGAATTTGAATCTGCACTTAGAGTCTATTTGCTTATGGAGACTGGTGGTTTGACTGAACTGGTATGATCTCATGGTTCAGCTGTCAGAGATTTGAGCACTAAATGCATCAGGGCATTGCATGAATGAATAGGCCTATAGGCTTAGGCGTCCACTGTATGATATTCATATTTAAACATACATATAAAGGAAGAGAAGCTTAGGCCTAGCCCCAGAGCGAGTGAGAGAGAGAGAGAGATATGCCGGTGGCATGTTACGACACCAACATGTATTTCTTTACCCTTGTCAGATAGGCTACTGCATCTGTTATACAGATATACACTGTAGGTGTACAGACGGGCTATTCGTTATTTTTCGATCAGAATATTTTTTATAAAGATAAGCATTATATTGTTAGATCATAGGAGTATCTCTGGTAGGCCTAAAACACAACTGTCAGAGTCAGTTGGAGTGCCGGTGCGCACTGCCTTCATATCATAGGCCAGCAGTAGAATAGGCTAATAGCCACACCACACCAAACCTTCACAAAAGTTTATAAACTTCATTACAGTAATATCAAAAATAAGTCAAGCCATTGTTTATAGGGAAAATACGAGCAGGATTATTATATCGCGGCAAACACAACATTACAGTTGGAACTTAATTTAGCCAAAGAAAATGTCTCAACAGAATGAAACAAAACCGTTGCGAACTGGTTGAAAACCTTCACAAAAGTTTTTAACAGGCTATATTGCCGCAATTACCAATAAAGGCTAGTGCCTACCAAACCCAACAAATGACAGCAATAGGCTAATGATATTTATTTGACAAAAGGCCTACTTATCTAAAACTAAATACGGAGCACACAATTAAAAAGACAGATTTAACTTAATTTAGCCAGTGAAAATGTTTGAACAGAATGAAACAAAACACGATTTGCATATTTAAAGAACTGGTTTAGATTAATAAATAGGCCTACAGTAATAATGATATACAGTAATAATAATGATAAAACAAAATTGCATCCTACCTGTCACGCCCTGGCTCTGGGGACTCTAATATGTTGAGCCAGGGTGTGTATAGTCTATGTGTGTTCTAGGTTTCACTTTCTGGTTTTGTAGATCTATGTTGGCCAGGGTGGCTCCCAATCAGAGAAGGCTGTAGCTCGTTGTCTCTGATTGGGAGTCATACTTAGGTAGCCGTTTGGCACTCATTCATTGTGGTTTCTTGTTCGTATTTGGTTTGTGTACTACCATTGACTGTCACGTCATCGTTTTGTTGTTTTGATCGTGTGATCAGTCTATAAATAAATATGTTCGCCTTCAACGCTGCGCCTTGGTCCTCCTCTATATATGACGATCGTGACAGAAGAAACCACCAAGATTTGACCAAGCAGCGTGTCCAGGAGCCATCGCCAGGGAGATCTCTAGCAGATCTCCTTCGCCTCCTCGACTGGGTCAAGCCGAGTGAGGAAGAGAAGGGCTTGACATTGTGGCAGAAGGGCGAAAGGCTGGCGAGGGACATGGAGACCTGGTCCACGGGTAGGAGAGACGCCCAGAAAATTTTTAGGGGGGGGGCTAACGCCGTGGACGACGGGCCAGCAGGAGACCGCGGCAGAGCGGCCCAGCGGATTGGCAGAGGAGGCCGCCAGGTTACGGGGGCCACTGGTCGAAGAGGGGGTGGAAGGTGTAGAGGCACGGCGAGAGGTACTGGGGTGTGTTACCAGTCCGGTCCGGCCCATTCCAGATCCCTGCGTAGGACCAGTGGTGTGTGTCCCCAGTACGGTCCGGCCTGTTCCTGCTCCCCGCACCAAGTCAGTGGAGCGCTTCGTCAGCCCGGCTCGGCCCGTTCCTGCTCCCCGCACCAAGTCAGTGGTGCGCTTCGTCAGCCCGGCTCGGCCCGTTCCTGCTCCCCGCACCAAGTCAGTGGTGCGCTTCGTCAGCCTGGCTCGGCCCGTTCCTGCTCCCCGCCCCAAGTCAGTGGTGCGCTTCGTCAGCCCGGCTCGGCCCGTTCCTGCTCCCCGCACCAAGTCAGTGGTGCGCTTCGTCAGCCCGGCTCGGCCCGTTCCTGCTCCCCACACCAAGTCAGTGGTGCGCTTCGACAGCCCGGCTCGGCCCGCTCCTGCTCCCCGCACCAAGTCAGTGGTGCGCTTCGACAGCCCGGCTCGGCCCGCTCCTGCTCCCCACACCAAGCCAGTGGTGTGCGTCGTCAGGCCGGCACGGCCCGTGCCTGTTCCACCGGTGGCTGGTCCGGCACCGGTCAGATGCTTCACGCCGGAGCTAGAGCAATCCGCTCCACCAGTGTGCAGTCCAGCTCCGGCCAGCGGGGCCAGACCGGACCAGGGGTACTTTGGGGGGTTGGAGAGGGAGCGGGGATCAGGCCCGGAGCCGGATCCGCCGCCTAAGCGGAGTGCCCACCCGGTCCCTCCCCTGTGGTGTTTGGTGGGCGCGGTCGGAGTCCGCGCCTTTAGGGGGGGGTACTGTCACGCCCTGGCTCTGGGGACTCTAATATGTTGAGCCAGGGTGTGTATAGTCTATGTGTGTTCTAGGTTTCACTTTCTGGTTTTGTAGATCTATGTTGGCCAGGGTGGCTCCCAATCAGAGACGGCTGTAGCTCGTTGTCTCTGATTGGGAGTCATACTTAGGTAGCCGTTTGGCACTCATTCATTGTGGTTTCTTGTTCGTATTTGGTTTGTGTATTACCATTGACTGTCACGTCATCGTTTTGATCGTGTGATCAGTCTATAAATAAATATGTTCGCCTTCAACGCTGCGCCTTGGTCCTCCTCTATATATGACGATCGTGACACTACCTGAATAGCGAGTTGCACAGTAGCCTGCATTTGGCCACTTGTGTTGGTGTTAAAAAATATTCTGCTGATGTCTTCTATCATGTAAATTACGTAGAATTGCATTTACATTTTACATTTTAGTCATTTAGCAGACACTCTTATCCAGAGCGACTTACAGTTAGTGGGTGCATGCATGAAATGCGTTTCTAAAACGCCCATTTCCTTCCCCAAAATGTCCCCCCCTAAGAAGCATCCCCAGCTCAAAACATATTTTGTGACTCGTGTTTTGCTAAACGGACCATGTAATAAATAAATCATAAGATGCAACATTATCTCATGTTATAATTATAATAACAGCCTTTATTCCATAACACTCTGCTCTTCTCAACACTGTTGAAAGCAGATATTTAAAAGTGAAACTGGTGCATGTAATTATTAGCAGACAACAAATAGAAAATCATCTCTCTTAAAAAAAAAAAAACAGCAACCCAAACAACAGCAACACAAAGTGTAAATGTTTTCAAACGTTGCCCAGACTGAGCTATTCAGGACAATATAGGCTAGAGGAAGGCTGAGTGTGTAGCATGGCTTTTGGACTGGGGGTTAATGGTTTAGATTAAAGGAAACATATGAAGTTGGCTTGCCCTGTTGCCCAGCTATCTAGATTGTAGCGTCAACATCCACTCCAGTTCTAAATGGATTCCTCCCTGGCTGTAAGAGGCTTTGCAGAGACAAATGGTCAGACAAAGAGGTAGTCTAATGCTGTAGTCCTGATGTGCTTGTGTGCATTGGTACCACAGTAGCTGGTGCAGGGCAGCAGGAAATTTGTCTCAGGTCCCTTTCCAATCATCCAGACCACTGTTGGTTTTGCTGCACAGCTTCTCTATTGCAGCAGAGGTTCCAGTGGGCTAGATAGATGGGCCAACCATTGACCCCCAACAGATGGGTAGGGAGGGTAAGGATTTTACCCCGTTCCTCTGCTCTTTGATTCCCCATGCAGCTAAACGTCCAGAGGATTGGGTTGTGTACAATGGAACCCCCTGGGGTGGAATTACTGTACACATTCACTCTAACATTGGTGGGGTGCACATATGCTATACAATGCACCATAATGCTCCTCAATACACCACAACATTCCACAATGCACCACAACATTCCACAATGCACCACAACATTCCACAATGCACCACAATGCTCCTCAATGCACCACAACATTCCACAATGCACCACAACATTGCACAATGCACCACAACATTCCTCAATGCACCACAATGCTCCTCAATGCACCAAAACATTCCACAATACACCATAATGCTCTTCAATGCACCACAACATTCCACAATACACCACAATGCTCCTCAATGCACCACAGCATTCCACAATATACTACAACATTCCACAATGCACCACAATGCTCCTCAATGCACCACAACATTCCACAATGCACCACAATGCTCCTCAATGCACCACAACATTCCACAATACACCACAATATTCCACAATGCACCACAATGCTCCTCAATGCACCACAACATTCCACAATGCACCACAACATTCCACAATGCACCACAACATTCCACAATACACCACAACATTCCACAATGCACCACAACATTCCTCAATGCACCACAACATTCCTCAATGCACCACAACATTCTTCAATACACCACAACATTCCTCAATGCACACAACATTCCTCAATGCTCCACAACATTATTCAATGCACCACAACATTCCTCTATGCACCACAACATTCCACAAGCCACCACAACATTCCACAATGCACCACAGCATTCCTCAATGCACCACAACATTCCACAATGCACCACAGCATTCCTCAATGCACCACAACATCCCACAATTCACCACAACATTCCTCAATGCACCACAACATTCCACAATGCACCACAGCATTCCTCAATGCACCACAACATTCCACAATGCACCACAATGCTCCTCAATGCACCACAACATTCCACAATACACCACAACATTCCACAATGCACCACAATGCTCCTCAATGCACCACAGCATTCCTCAATGCACCACAACATTCCACAATGCACCACAGCATTCCTCAATGCACCAAAACATTCCACAATGCACCACAACATTTCACAATGCACCACAACATTCCTCAATGCACCACAACATTCCACAATGCACCACAACATTCCACAATGCACCACAACATTCCACAATGCACCACAACATTCCACAATGCACCATAACATTCCACAATGCACCACAACTTTCCACAATGCACCACAACATTCCTCAATGCACCACAACATTCCACAATGCACCACCACAACTTTCCACAATGCACCACAACATTCCTCAATGCACCACAACATTCCACAATGCACCACAGAATTCCACAATGCACCACAATGCTCCTCGATGCACCACAACATTCCACAATGCACCACAACATTCCACAATACACCACAATGCTCCTCAATGCACCACAACATTCCACAATACACCACAATGCTCCTCAATGCACCACAACATTTCACAATACACCACAATGCTCCTCAATGCACCACAACATTCCACAATGCACCATAATGCTCTTCAATGCACCACAACATTCCACAATACACCACAATGCTCCTCAATGCACCACAGCATTCCACAATACACCACAACATTCCACAATGCACCCAATGCTCCTCAATGCACCACAACATTCCACAATGCACCACAATGCTCCTCAATGCACCACAACATTCCACAATGCACCACAACATTCCACAATGCACCACAACATTCCACAATGCACCACAACATTCCACAATGCACCATAACATTCCACAATGCACCACAACTTTCCACAATGCACCACAACATTCCTCAATGCACCACAACATTCCACAATGCACCACCACAACTTTCCACAATGCACCACAACATTCCTCAATGCACCACAACATTCCACAATGCACCACAGAATTCCACAATGCACCACAATGCTCCTCGATGCACCACAACATTCCACAATGCACCACAACATTCCACAATACACCACAATGCTCCTCAATGCACCACAACATTCCACAATACACCACAATGCTCCTCAATGCACCACAACATTTCACAATACACCACAATGCTCCTCAATGCACCACAACATTCCACAATGCACCATAATGCTCTTCAATGCACCACAACATTCCACAATACACCACAATGCTCCTCAATGCACCACAGCATTCCACAATACACCACAACATTCCACAATGCACCCAATGCTCCTCAATGCACCACAACATTCCACAATGCACCACAATGCTCCTCAATGCACCACAACATTCCACAATACACCACAATATTCCACAATGCACCACAATGCTCCTCAATGCACCACAACATTCCACAATGCACCACAACATTCCACAATACACCACAACATTCCACAATGCACCACAACATTCCTCAATGCACCACAACATTCCACAATGCACCACAACATTCCTCAATACACCACAACATTCCACAATGCACCACAACATTCCTCAATGCACCACAACATTCTTCAATACACCACAACATTCCTCAATGCACACAACATTCCTCAATGCTCCACAACATTATTCAATGCACCACAACATTCCTCTATGCACCACAACATTCCTCAATGCACCACAACATTCCACAATGCACCACCACAACTTTCCACAATGTACCACAACATTCCTCAATGCACCACAACATTCCACAATGCACCACAAAATTCCACAATGCACCACAATGCTCCTCGATGCACCACAACATTCCACAATGCACCACAACATTCCACAATACACCACAATGCTCCTCAATGCACCACAACTTTTCACAATACACCACAATGCTCCTCAGTGCACCACAACATTCCACAATGCACCTCAACACAACAATACACACCACAGTAGACCCAATAGATGAAGCCACACATGTACTGTGTTTAGAGAGCTGTGAGCCAGCTACCTCTTCCAAGCCATAGAGTTAGTGAGTCATTGTGGACCAAGTGATTGCCAGCTCTCCACACTAGTGTCATATCAGGCATGGAGGAAGAGGCACTGTGTGAATAGTATGAGTGCCAGCTGAGTTCTGGCCCAGTGTTACTGTTACTGCTGTGCCTGGCTTCTCTGTCAGTGGGTTTACGGTATGTCTGTCCTTCAGGACCACAATATCATTCACTCATTCACATAAGGCTCATAATGCCATGTGACCAAGGTTCCCTGATTCTTTTACATAGGTCCAGCTTCTGGTGTTTCTACAGAAACAAGAGGTGGTATAACATTGGACTGTGTGCTGATATAAACAAACAAACACTTTGTAAAGGCTTTCCACAAGCCCTTTACCATATGCTCTATACATTTTCTACCTGCCATTGAGAAAAATGCAGAGGCTTACTGTTATCATTTGCTGTCAAGACCAATATCCCACATTTAAGAAGTGGTGTGATGGATTTCTGGAGACCATGCGGCAGTTGACCATGCGGCAGTTGTTATGGCAATAAATTATAGAAGAGGTTGCTGGTTGTGTTTAGAGCCAAAATATCTCCCAGAGATTCATGTAAGGACAGCTTGGCATGGGAGCCGGAGCAAAGTGGACAGAGAGAAATCTAATCTTTCACTTCCACATCTGTTTCCTCATTTACAACAGATTCATTTAAATGAGACGCTCAGTGCAGTAGGCTTTTCCTCTTGGACCACTATTGTTCTGATGGTATGTGCAATCAGAGGCTATGTTCGTTCCGATGTCCACACTAGCATACCACGTAGAATGCGCAATTCATTGCTTCATTCTAACCAGTATGCTAGTGTGGACATTGCAGCAAAGACTGGCTATTGTCTCATGGTTCTTTTCATGTGTATAAAGATGCATTAGGATGTCATAGAGTGGACCAGGGCTATCGTTAATCTCATATTGACTCACCCCGACATGATGGTGTGGTAGTGGTGAGGGATGGATAGATGGATTAATGCCTAACATCCAGGGCTAAGTGCTCGATGTGCCCTCTGGCAGTGGTGTTTTAAAACATTGTGGTAATCTCTTCTCTACCGCATTAATTGAACTTTTAGGAGAGTAATTAAATGTACATCCCCATTGATCTTAATCCACATCCGGACTGTGGCTACGTCCCAAATGGCCCTCTTTTTTCCTACATAGTGCACTACTTTTGACTAGAACCCTATAGGCCCTGGTCAAAAGTAGTGCACTAGGGAATAGGGTGTCATTTGGGACACCGATTGTATGTGATTAGGCAGCTGCTGCTGCCGCCTCTCTCTTTATTTGGTGGTTTTGTAAACACTGATGCTGTTTTATTCATTGGTGCCTTTCAGTACTGTGAATTCGATACTATTAGAGCCTAGTCATCCTCCAATCCCCACTTCCCTTTGTTCATGTGTTTGATTGTAGGGCTCTGTGGATTTGATGTTAGTTTAATAATTTGTTAATCTGCATTGTTTGTTTTGATATGGGTGAAGTGATATCAGAAGCGTTTTTTTGATATGGTGGATATAAATCTGATTAGGTTATGTCATTAAGGTTGTCTTCTGGTTTGCTAAATCACTATGATCATGGTCGATTCGAATGTTTCATCCTCTATATTAGGATAGCAGTAGAGTTAAGATTTCTCTCTCTCTCTCTCTGAATTTCAATTTCAATTTAAGGGCTTTATTGGCATGGGAAACATATGTTAACATTGCCAAAGCAAGTGAAGTAGATAGCAAACAAAAGTGAAACAAACAATAAATATTAACAGTAAACATTACACTCAGAAGTTCCAAAAGAATAAAGACATTTCAAATGTCATATTATGTCTCTCTCTCTCTCACGGTGTGATGAGGTGGTGTTGAAGGAGTCAGGCGCAGGAGGGTAAATCACAGAATGACAGGCTTTAATCCACAAAATACAGGTTTACGCAGAAATGCGTCAAACACACTCCAGGGCACAAAACAGGCGCACTGGAAACACTCCCGTCGATACACGCTTCACTAACCTCCACAATAAACAATCACCCACACAGACAAGGAAGCAGAGGGAACACTTATACAATGACTAATGAGGGAATAAGGACCAGGTGTGTGTGATTGAAGTCAAGACAAATGGAGTGATGATAAATGGATCGGCAGTAGCTAGTAAGCCGGTGACGCCGAATGCCGAAACCTGCCCGAACAAGGAGGGGAGGCACCCTCGGCGGAAGTCGTGACACACGGTTTTCGATGTCGGTTTTGATAAAAAAATGTACATTAAATGCACTATGCATTATGTGGGTTGAATGCTGTAACACAGAATAAACAATTAATAAAAGTCCCATGATGATAGTGACTTCCCATTACTGCTTATCACTTATTAACCATAGTTTATTCACATTCCTTTACTTTAATAAAATATTTTTGTTGTTGTGTATATTACATTTTGTTTTATTTGACGACTTTATTATTTAATTCCGAGTCATCATCGCATCTCTATAGAGCTGCTGCCTATGCTGTCTGACAAAATCACAATTTTGTAGTTCTACAAATTATATAAGGCATACTTGCTGCTGAATACCAACTATCAATCACTTAGATAATGTATTTTCAGGAAGAGATACCTCGCGAAGCAACAGCTGATCACTATATCACCTCACGATTGCTCATTCTTCTCTCTTCCGTAGCAGGCGTAAAAGAAATACAGACCGGACAAATAGATGCGCAATGGATTATGGTCATTGTAGTTAATTACCATGTTTTATGCGTTAAACTATGTAGAATATTGGGTTGTTGGAAACGACAAATCCCTACTACATCGCACAGTTCAGGCTGGAGTTTATTTATCTCTAGAGAAACTGTGCGATGTGTGCATTGAGTTCACAGAAAGAAAGAAAAAACGAACGTAATGGAATTCAAATAATTGAACGGACGTCGGTCAATTAGTTGTTTAAATACCAAAAACAACACATTTTGGTTTATCGCTCAGCACTACTAAGGGGGATAGGATAGGGAACGCTTTAGTCTTCTGTGTCATATAGGGGATAGATGCTGATTATCTCACTGAAAACAGCAAGACCAAAATAGGCATTCACAGCCTAAAGTGATTCATAAAATAACTTCACAACTGTCTGTTCGCTGGTTTGGGGAGATAAATGTTGCTTTTGGTATTTCCGTGGATAAGGCCTTTAGCAGGACTGGTTATGTTTATTTTTATTTTTACGAGCAGCACCTTAGGTCAGGGAGAGATCTTGTAGATTAATTAATTGTGCTGGGTTGTTCTGGTCTCACTCTCAAAGGGCTCCTTACAGTTACAGTATTACAGCAAGAACAAGGAAGGAATGACCCACACGTTGATATGAAAGGAATGTTGGTTTTATTGTGGATGTATTTCTACTCCCCTTCAATAAAATGGAAAATGATTGTTTTAATTGTATGTACTGCATTATTTATCATGAGTGTAGGCTCCCTTGTGGATCTTATGACTGCATGGTAATTTATTTGAGACTTCAACCCCACTCTTTTACACTACACTATTTCTTTCTATTACAGTTTCTTTTTCACCAGGAATGTGGGAACATGTCTGTAGGCTACAACGTGTCTGTACTTTGAAAGGAAAAGTCTCTAGTTGCTTGATGACATAGGGACCAAACCCAAACCCAAATCTTGAAACGAAATATATGTTTTAATTAATCATGAAACCAAACTATATAATGTTGAACATAATGGATCCTCTCGCATACAGTAAGATAGGATGAATTGTAATTCCTCATTATCAAATGTCTTGGGGCTGAATACACTCATCCGATTTGCCAGCTACACAGAAAACGTAGAGTTCCATTCTAGGTAAAGGTTTACATAACCCCTATATCACTGACCGTTTCCCTCCCCAATCTATCTAGGTCTGTTCTGTTTCCACTTTCCCATGTTATGTATGAGTAATGTATGGTTTAATACTATGTATGGGTTACACTGACATACACTTGCCATGTATGGGTAATGTATGGTTTAATGCTATGTATGAGTAATGTATGGTTTAATGCTATGTATGGGTTACACTGACATACACTTGCTATGTATGGGTTGTGTATGGTCTCCACTGTCCACTCAACTGGAGCTCCGCTCATCCATACTTCTTCATAATTGAGGGATTCAATAAAACTCAAAAGGATGACGGTGGTATCTTGAGTCTCAGATTCAACTGCTGGCATTTTATTATAGTTTTGAACAAAGTTACAATGAGGTAGGCCTGTAACTTAATTTCATGTGTAGTGCCTTCAAAAAGTATTCACACTGCTTGACACATTTTGTTGTGTTACAGCCTGAATTTAGAATTGATTACGTTTAGGTTTTTTGGTCACTGGCCTACACAGAATACCCCATAATGTCAAAGTGGAATCATGTTTTTCTAAATGTTTACAAATTAATTAAAAATGAAAAGTTGAAACGTCTTCAGTCAATAAATATTCAACACTTTCTTATGGCAAGCCTAAATAAGTTAAGGAGTAAAAATGTGCTTAACAAGTCACATAATACATTGCATGGACTCAATCTGTGTGCAATAATAGTGTTTAACAGGATTTTTGAATGACTCCTGGTACCCCACACACAATTATCTGTAAGGTCCCTCAGTCGAGCAGTGAATTTAAAACACAAATTCAACCACAAGGACCACAGAGGTTTTCCAATGCTTTGCAAAGAAGGGCACCTATTGGTAGATGAAAAAAAATAAAGACATTGAATATCCTTTTGAATATGGTGAAGTTATTAATCACACTTTGGATGGTGTATCAATACACCCAGTCACTACAAAAATACAGGCGTCCTTTCTAACTTGGTTGCCGGAGTGGAAGGAAATGGTGACTTTAAAACAGTTACAGAGTTTAATGGCTGTGATAGGAGAAAAACTGAGGATGGATCAACAGCATTGTAGTTACTCCACAATACTAACCTAATTGACAGAGTGAAAAGAAGGAAGCTTGCACAGAATAAATAATATTCCAAAACATATTTAAACATAAAGTAATACTGCAAAACAATTTTCCTGAATACAGAAGTGTTATGTTTTGGGCAAATCCAATACAACATATTACTGAGTACCACTCTCCTTATTTCCAAGCATAGTGGTAGCTGCATCATGTTATGGGTATGCTTGTAATAGTTAAGGACTGGGGGAGTTTTTCAGGATAAAAAATAAACAGAATGGTGCTAAGTACAGGCGATTTCATAGAGGAAAACCTGGTTCAGTCTGCTTTCCACCAGAGATGAATTCATCTTTCAGCAGGACAATACCCTAAAACACAAGGCCAAATCTACACTGGAGTTGCTTACCAAGAAGATAGTGCATGTTCCAGAGTGGCTGAGTTAGAGTTTTGACTTAAATCTGCTTGAGAATCTATGGCAAGACCTGAACATACAGTGCCTTGCAAAAGTATTCATTCCCCTTGGCGTTTTTCCTATTTTGTTGCATTACAACCTGTAATTTAAATGGATTTTTATTTGGATTTCATGTAATGGACATACACAAAATAGTCCAAATTGGTGAAGTGAAATGAAAAAAATAACTTGTTTCAAAATAAATTACAAAATAAATAACAGAAAAAGTGGTGCATGCATATGTATTCACCCCCTTTGCATGAAGCCCCTAAATAAGATCTGGTGCAACCAATTACCTTCAGAAGTCACATAATTAGTTAAATAAAGTCCACCTGTGTGCAATCTAAGTGTCACATGATCTGTCACATGATCTCAGTATATATACACCTGTTCTGAAAGGCCCCAGAGTCTGCAACACCACTAAGCAAGGGGCACCACCAAGCAAGCGGCACCATGAAGACCAAGGAGCTCTCCAAACAGGTCAGGGACAAAGTTGTGGAGAAGTACAGATCAGGGTTGGGTTATAAAAAAATATCAGAAACTTTGAACATCCCACGGAGCACCATTAAATCCATTATTAAAAAATAGAAAGAATGTGGCACCACAACAAACCTGCCAAGAGAGAGCCGCCCACCAAAACTCACGGACCAGGCAAGGAGGGCATTAATCAGAGAGGCAACAAAGAGACCAAAGATAACCCTGAAGGAGCTGCAAAGCTCCACAGCGGAGATTGGAGTATCTGTCCATAGGACCACTGTCACGTTCGTTTAATGACGGGACAGACCAAGGCGCAGCGTGATATACGTACATGTTTATTCAACTAAATAAACACACGACAAAACAATAAACGAAACGAAACGTGAAGTCCTAAGGTAGATACAACAAACCTTAACCGGCACAAGATCCCACAACTCAATAGTGCCAATAGGCTGCCTAAGTATTGTCCCCAATCAGAGACAACGAGCGACAGCTGCCTCTGATTGGGAACCACACTGGCAAACATAGAACTAAACATACTAGATCCCACATAGAAAATTCTACATAACAAAGAATATACACACCCTGACTCAACATATACGAGTCCCCTGAGTCAGGGCGTGACAACCACTTTAAGCCGTACACTCCACAGAGCTGGGCTTTACAGAAGAGTGGCCAGAAAAAAGCCATTGCTTAAAGAAAAAAATAAGCAAACACGTTTGGTGTTCGCCAAAAGGCATGTGGGAGACTCCCCAAACATATGGAAGAAGGTACTCTGGTCAGATGAGACTAAAATTGAGCTTTTTGGCCATCAAGGAAAATGCTATGTCTGGCGCAAACCCAACACCTCTCATCACCCGAGAACACCATCGCTGTGGGGATGTTTTTCATCGGCAGGGACTGGGAAACTGGTCAGAATTGAAGGAATGATGGTTGGCGCTAAATTTACATTTACATTTACATTTTAGTCATTTAGCAGACGCTCTTATCCAGAGCGACTTACAGTTAGTGAATACATATATATATATTTTTTATACTGGCCCCCAGTGGGAATCGAACCCACAACCCTGGCGTTGCAAACGCCATGCTCTATCAACTGAGCTACATCCCTGCCGGCCATTCCCTCCCCTACCCTGGACGACGCTGGGCCAATTGTGCGCCGCCCATGAGTCTCCCGGTCGCGGCCGGCGGCGACAGAGCCTGGATTCGAACCAGGATCTCTAGTGGCACAGTTAGCACTGCGATGCAGTGCCTTAGACCACTGCGCCACTCAGGAGTACACCGTCTCTAAATACAGGGAAATTCTTGAGGGAAACCTGTTTCAGTCTTCCAGAGATTTGAGACTGGGACGGAGGTTCACCTTCCAGCAGGACAATGACCCTAAGCATACTGCTAAAGCAACACTCGAGTGGTTTAAGGGGAAACATTTAAATGTCTTGGAATGGCCTAGTCAAAGCCCAGACCTCAATCCAATTGAGAATCTGTGTTATGACTTAAAGATTGCTGTACACCAGCGGAACCCATCCACCTTGAAGGAGCTGGAGCAGTTTTGCCATGAAGAATGGGCAAAAATCCCAGTTGCTAGATGTGCCAAGCTTATAGAGACGTACCCCAAGAGACTTGCAGCTGTAATTGGGGGGGGGGGGGGGGGGGGGGGTGAATAGTTATGCACGCTCAAGGTTTCTTTTTTTTTTCTTATTTCTTGTTTGTTTCACAATAAAAAATATTTTGCATCTTCAAAGTGGTAGGCATGTTGTGTAAATAAAATGACACAAAACCCCAACAAATCCATTTTAATTCCAGGTTGTAAGGCATCAAAATAGGAAAAATACCAAGGGGGTGAATACTTTCGCAAGCCACTGTAGTTGTCTAGCAATGATCAACAACCAATTTGACAGAGTTTGAAAAATTGTGAAAATAATAATGGGCAAATGTTGCACAATCCAGGTGTGGAAAGCTTAGAGACTTACCCAGAAAGACTCACAGCTGTAATCGCTACCAAAGGTGATTCTAACATGTATTGACTCAGGGGGTTGAATACTTATCTAATCAAGATACTGTATATTAGCGTTTTTTTTTCTCGTTTTTTTTCCACTTTGACATGACAGATTATTGTGTGTAGATCACTAACAAACAATTACTATTCAATCCATTTTAATCCCACTTTGTAACAGAACAAAATGTGGGAAAAGTAAAGGGCTGTGAATACTTTCTGAAGACACTGTTTATTTTATTTGATACCATCTAGGGTACATTATTGTGCACTGTGTTGTTTTGTTTTGGTCTGTAGAGAAACTGACAAACACAAACACAAAGAAAACTGAAAACCTTCCACTGAAGATGAAGGTAGAGAAATGGCACGACTACAACAAAACACCAAATACTTATTTCAAACAATAGACAGTGTGGTGACTCACTCTCTGTCTCTCCGATGGGGGTTTACACATTCACACTCCAAGATGGATTCTGGCTTTCATTGCTCCTATATTTTTTGCCGCAGGCTACGTGACAGTAATGAGTTCAAATATATATTTCAGGCCAGAGGTTTTGATATAATAAAAAGGCACGCTCACCAAGGGAATCCCAAATGACTCTGTTAACATTTATATTAACCCATAATGGAGTTATCCCCCAGCCTCCCCCTCTCTCTTCCTGCCTCACCTAAAGGCATAAGCATGCTTCAGTTCGGCTGGCGGCTTAGGCGAACCGAACGAGTGTGCTCCCATTCGCCCTTAAAATACATTCGCTTGAAAAATGAGAAAAAAACGGGAATAGTACTGTTTGTCCATTTAGAGATATTAATACTGTAAGAATTAATCTAAGATAACTCAAGAAATCTGTTATAGATTTTGACGTTTTTGCCGAGCAGATCTTAGTCGCGCAATTTTACATCTAACTAATATTTAACAGTATTTCTAAATGAAAACATTTGCATGAAAACGATTTGTCTCTCGTTGAATGACAACATAGACTTTACTGAAGAATCCCTACTGTTGACCAATCACCGACGAAGGGGTGTAGACTTCGGCTACCGACTTTTTTTTGTGTGCCTGAACAACCGAAAAAACCCTTACCGAAGTCTAAAACAGAAAAAAAAACGTCACAAAATGTCTTCATAATATATGCACAAACTCTTCCGAACTGTTTCGGCTGGGAAGCATGCGGACGCCTTTACATCCTCTTACAGGGAGGGTAATATTCCATTCATTATCTGCCATGGCAGGGTACAGCTATAAATCAGATCCCTTTCCTCTCCTTCATAACCATGGCTTGTCCAGCTGTCGATTGCCCTCAGATAAATGTGTTGGACTAGCCTTCTTCATACCGCATCACTGGACCCAACCAGCCACATGGACAAGCATGCCTTCCGTATTCACCCTACATTGGTATTGACGAGTGAATGAGGCGGGCAAATAAAAGCCTGGTTCATCTAATCTGATTCCATCCTAGCCTCCTGTCACTGCCTGACAATTACGTTAAGATCATGCTTCCCTGGTCGTGTCTGGCATCCTGAGTGAACAAAGCAGCCCCCTCCTGCCTGGCAAACCACAGCCTCATGCCAATGCACAGCCTGCCCTCCACAACAATAACCACGGCCATGCACAGGTTGTTATTAAAATGAGTGCAATTTATAATTCATATTAGCTGTGGCAGGCAGGCCTTTGAAATGGACTGTGTATGTGGTTGGCTGTGTGTAAGGGGGTGTAATGAGAGATATGATTCTGTAATCCTATCTGTGGCTGACAAAGTGCTTTGCTTTAACAAAACTGGGATCGATGTATAATTGTTGTTGATTGGAAAGCATTAAGGTTTTACGTGTATCATTTTTATTTAATCTGAATTGTAATTGTTTTGAACTGTTAAATAGGTTTTGATCTGAGCCTTATTGGACTTTGAAATTATTTGATGGCTCACTGATTTGCTTCTGTTCCATTTCTGTGTGTGGGGGGGGGTTCCATTATTTTGTCATAATCCTTTATCCATGTTGAGTCTAGGGAGAGAGATTTTCTGCCTTCAAAGTTTGAAACTCATTGCTACTTCAGAACTTTTCTTAAATGTCTTTCAATTTGCCAAACTTTTTCTGAACTCGGCTTGCCAAAAATAAATTGTGCCTTGTGATGCCATGGCTTGGCTAAATGAAACCATCTGTATGTAGTCAGAGCAGCTCAAAGTAGCAGTGTTTGCGGAAAGGGAAGTGAGGTGCTTGGGATTGGGACTGGGAGTACAGGGTGTCTGCTCTCCCCCTGCCCCCCCTACTGCCCACCTTCCACCCCAGTGAGGGAGGCTGGTGGTGGAAACTACTCCTCCTGAGAACATGTGGGATTGATTTAGACCTTCAGCCGCTCTCTCCCTGGGCGTCTCCACCCTGTTCCCCCCTGTCTTCTCCGTTTTGGCAGGGGGGAGGCCATTACCGACCGGGAATAAGTTGAAACAGAGCTCTGCCTCTGACACCTCGTGCTAGAGGGGCCGTTTTACAGAGATAGAAAGAAGACCTGGAGTTCAGCTGTGTTTGTCTCAGAGTTATAAAAGGAGACGTATGTAGTTAGAGGATTGTAGCCTACATCTCAAGACTACTCCAGAGAGCCATAGACACACACAGGGAGAAAGAGATGGATAGGCCGATCAAGTGTGGGGTTATGAGTGTGTTGTCTTTTCATATCTTTGGCCATTTTCATTGAAGTCCATCGTTAGAAGGCCCCAGAGATGGGCATATCAAAAGAGCTGTGGTGCTCAGTCATCTGTAACGAGCAGAGTGACATAAATGTGAGTGGTCATGAGGCTTTGAAGCCAGAGATCCAAGGGTTAGCCACACCACTCCAGGCTTTCTGTTTGGCTTTGGACTTGGCCTTTGTAGTAGGACTGAGGAGCTCTTATACTTTCACATAGCTTTAGCCAGACAGACCGTAGACAGTTTACGAATGGAAAGACATAAAATATGGAGTGTAAATTCTGTATTAAAATGCATGAGAAATGACCTGCCTAAAATGACCTACACTGAGATTGAGATGTTGTCTGTCCACTCCACACACACTCACAGAATAGATATATTAGCGCTGTTGATGATTGTTTAAAGGACCTGTTATTATGATGAGTGAGTTCAAACTTTTTTTAGCAGAGTGAAAGATGCCCTTGCACTGTGCAAACCTGCTTGGAGGATTTCATTTTAAAGTGCTCCTGTGGAAGGAGTTCTCCTTCTCTCCCTGTTTTGTCTCTCTGCCTAGTGGCCGAACAGGGGTTGAACCTTATTATTACCATGGCGATTATGATGAGCCTATGGGTCAGGCTAATGGGATAGAGAATCCATGTGATCAAATGTTTATGATATTGGATCTTTGTTTAATAGATTCTTTAAAGACTCTTCTCATTGACACGCTGGTTCTCTGTGCCCTTAATGTGGCTTCCGTAGTCTCCTTGTGAGATAAGTAAGACGTGTAGCTCTCTCAGTGTGACTCGTCAGTATTCATCACTCTCTGTGTGACTCGTCAGTATTCATCACTCTCTGTGTGACTCGTCAGTATTCATCACTCTCTGTGTGACTCGTCAGTATTCATCACTCTCTGTGGCCGGCTTTAGAGCTGAAGCACACCCAGCTGACAGCACAAGACACTTGAAAAGATGACACTACGGCTGTGTCCCAAATTACATCCCATTCCCTATAGTGCACTACTTTTGACCAGAGCCCTATGGGCCCTGGTCAAAAGTAATGCAGTACATAGGGAATAGTTTGCCATTTGGGATACAGACATTTGGGCTGCTATAGTCTGCAGCGAATGTGTGCTGAAACAGCAGTCTGCATTCTTCTATTTGTTTCCTACCTGACTTAGTTTGAATAGATTGGGTGCAATGGGATGCAAATGCATGATTTGACTGTGAAGACATGAGTTGAAGGAGCACTCATTATTCTTACCTGAAAATAACTTGTGGTTTTTTGCTGAGTTGATGTATTATCTAACCCTATGATAACAGGAATATTGTTTTCAGTGAATGCAGTAACGGTTTACTATAATCTGGACTCAATTTACAGTAGTTGATTCTAATGCAAAGTCTTTGGTGACCAGACAATGCTTATTATACTGCAGTATACTGTAATTGGTGACCAAATTGATTCTCCTCAGTTTAAGCTGAAAACGGGTAGTGGGCTGCATGTTGAGGGGTGCCGCCCGCCAAGCTGAACTATAATCTATATCTCATTTGACAGCAGTTCTAATGGTTTTTAGAGCCTGAATGATACTGTATTAACCCCAATTACAGCATACAAAATGTTATTTTTATTTCAACTCCAGTGTCAGTGATGATTAATAGGAATACTAAAGTTGTGGTTTTTAATAGAGGAAGTTTTGTTAGAGGTTGCTGGCCAGCCCATTTGACAGAAACTTTAGTCTAAAACCTTTTTTGATTAAACCCCCCTCACGGTAAAATGTTCAGACAATGCTTAGCCATGGATTTCCTTCTGGGGGAAATGTTTTCCTTGGCTGGGGGAAGCTGTGCAGAATGCTCTAGAATCTGAATTGTGTCCAAGCGCAACCCGTGGCCGGGGAGCCGTTATTCCGAAACTGTGCCACTTTTCAAGAGTAAGGACAGGAAATTATGTCTTGCCAAAGCTGTATGAATGGACGTGAGCCAGTATTTTTATTTTTTACTGCATTTGTATCAGTTCCTTTATGAAATGATAGTACTCATACTCCATTGCATCTCATCTACCATTATTGACTCACGGACGACATGGCTACTTGGCTAGTGGTATATCACTAACCACAAAAATAATTATTTACTCATTAATGTGTTAGGGCTCTGCTTATTCCAGCCATTAATTATTATATTTCTGATAGTGTGTGTTTGCAGATATCTGCCCTGCTTTGTGTTTTCAGGATGATTCTCTGGGCAGAAGGGTCTAGAGAGGAGTCTATCAGTTCTGTTTTATCTCATCTGGACCAAGGATGTTTTCTGTTTGTCCTGCTACTTCTCTCTCTGGGTGACCTCACTAAAATAGCCCATCTGGCCAGGGCATGTGGATGGGCTGGGCTGGAACTTGTCTGTCAGTGTTGCAAGTGGCAGAGTCTGCCTCCACTTCCTATTTTGTCAGCCCTGTGGTGTAGGGACTGTGAGGTGGTGTCTGTCAGTCTGTATCCTGACACACCCGCTGCACTACAAAGACCAGACTGTAGGCTACCATACTGAGGCCTAAACATCAGAGGGATGGGAGCTAAGTCAGCCACTGAATTAATAGAATGCTTGTATCACTGTCTTGATCATCATGGTTGGTTTCGATGCTAATTCTGTGACTGTGATCATTGTAGGGGAACAGAAAAGGAAACCTAGATGAGACATCAGCCACGGGGCCACAGCCAGCCAGTGTTATTTGTCCCTGTCCCTCTGTGGCTTGTACCCCGTGTGCATTCTCAGCAGTAGGGTCATTTTCTAAAGTCCTGATTAAATGCTGTGTCCATTAGTGAGTCTGCCAAAGCCAGCTGGTACCATAGGACGGTTTTAAACAGAATGGTTTTAGTGTAGAATGTTTTAGCATAGAATTGTTCCCATTGAACGATCACCATCCAATCGAACCATCGTCCACACCCCCACTAACCCCCTAACACGGCACAGGGTCTCAGGGTAAATAGCCCATAAAGAACGAGTAGAGAGGGTATGGCAGGCCAGTGTTTCCAGTATAAATCACAACTTTATTCACTGGGGCTGAGGGTGCCATGGATCTGACTCCTCTTCTCTCAATACCCCTTGCAACCATAAATCTCAGTGAAGTGTACAGGAGATATGAAGGAAGGAGTGTAGATGAAGATCAAGGTACCTTGGGAATGCCTGCATCCAGTGTGGAGCATTCATGTTTTTCATTGAGTGCAGCTGCAGTGCTGTGCTGTGTTAAGCCACCGCCATGGCTGTGAGTGTGCATCGAAAGCAGCGCTGACCCATGTGGACACAGTAGACACTCAAGTGGATGGCCAATATTTGTTCAGTATCTCTCTCACTCCCTTTCGTCCTCTATATTTCTATTTCTGTCTCGCTCTCCTGCTCTTTTGTGCTCTATCTCTGTCACACACCTAAAACTATCTGCTTTACCCTGTCCCTTTACATTATACATATGACACTTAAAGCGTTTACACAGGCATGTACAGCGTAATTACAGTGTAGTTACAGTGTAGTACTTATGAGACCTGTGGTTTGTGTAATTTCACCATTAATACATACATTTCATACCACTTAATAGAAAGTGAGACAACACCACATGCATATATCAAATAGTTTATTGTAGTAAACATTCTGCAAGTATGCAAGACTAGCCCTGTTAATTTCCCCTCCTTCGTCTCATACTGTGTCAGTGCTTTGTGTGTAGTTCAAATGTCGGTTAGTGTCAGCTCGCATTCCTCACAGTGAGCAGAGCCTCTCCTGGAATTGACTTGTAATCTCCATAAGATATCCAGCTAGCATGGTCTGAATGAATCAGAGGGACGCTACAGTCATGTTGAGTTTATCTTGGCTGGGACGGGAGGCTGTGGGTATGTAGGCCGCATCCCGAATGGCACCCATTCCCTATATAGTGCACTACTTTTTACCAGTGCTCTATGGAACCTGGTCAAAAGTAGTGTGCACAAAATAGGGAATAGGTTTCTATTTTGGACACAGCACTACTATCATTGTGCTGCCTGCTGGAGCACTTCAGATAGGATGAGTAGTAAGTAGGTAGGTAGCTTAGTGGTTAAGAGCGTTGTGCCAGTAACTGAAAGGTCGCTGGTTCTAATCCCCAAGCCGACTAGGTGAAAAATATGTCAATGTCCCCTTGAGCAAGGCACTTAACCCTAATTGCTCATGTAAGTCACTCTGGATAAGAGTGTCTGCTAAATGACTAAAAATGTAAGTACTACTCTCTCAAATGGATTCTCCATCCAAATAGTTTTCAGTCAGAAGCATTGTACATTGTGTTTGAGACTGGCTTTCCCTGATGCTGCACTGTAAAAGAAAGAGGTTAGCCCTTAGCTGTGCCTTTTTTCAGGATGGAAATCATTTTGTGGTTTCTTCTTTTGTGCTTTTGTAACTTTATGTTAAAACACCTCCTGCATTTGAAGTCCTGTATTCCGTTTCGTGACAGGGCAATTATTCTCAGAGACTGGATTCATCTGGTAAGTGTTCAGCAGTTCAAAGCCTCTCAGATAGTTACCTCTGGGATTATCCTCCCCTTGACAATCTGTCTCTTCCTCCTCGGTAGTTAAATCATTTAGGGTTGTGCTGCTTATCTCCAACTAGGCCTTTCTGCTGTCCCCCATCCCTAAGCATATTTCAGCGCTGTTCGCTAATACCCAGGTTATCACAGATTGAGAATGCACAGCTGAGAATGTGTGCAGAATGTTTTAAAATGAGGCCTAGGTTACGCCTCCTTTAGTGTTTCATCGTGCTTTGTGTTCAGGGCAGAGTTGCCTAGCTAGCTGTTGTGTTTGATGGTTTGATGTTTTTACGGATGGCTTGGCGGTATTTACAGTTTATGTGTGTCTCAGGTCAGGAGTTGCTGCTACTGCATTGCGGCTGCCTCTGATGAAAACAAAACACTTCCTGAACCAGCCCTAACTCTTCCAGGCGGGGATCTGATGGAAAGACACTTGCTGCGTCTGAAATGGCACCTTATTCCCTATTTCCTAGTGTACTTTTTTTGACCAGGGCCCATAGGGCTCTGGTCAAAGGTAGTGCACTATATAGGAAATAAGGTGCCATTCCGGACGTAGCCCCTGGCTTTGCTGATTTATGTACTCGTTTCGTGCTAGCTGCTAAACGAAGCAGCTGAGCAATTAGCTTAAGCTTAATTTGGGCTTATGTGATTGACGGAGGTAATGATGTGGTGTGTTGGAGAGACTTCAGCAACACAGTAGTCCAGAGACATTAACCAATAAGGAACTAAATGATTCCTAGAACCCACCAGGTAGAGTTATATATCCTTTAATGTACAGTGCATTCAGAAAGTATTCAGACCCCTTGACGTTTTCCACATTTTGTGACGTTACAGCCTTATTCTAAAAATTATTTTTTTCCTCATCAATCTATACACAATACCCCATAATGACAAAGCAAAAACAGGTTTTTAGAAATGTTTGCAAATGTATTACAAATAAAAAAACAAAAATACCTTATTTACATAAGGGCTTGTGTTGATGTGTCTAGTGGGCAGTTGGGACTCCGTCTAAGTAGAGCTCCCGTTCCTGGTAGGGGGGACCGGGGGATGTGGGGACAGGGGGCCGCTGGCATGACAGGACCCCCAGCTGAGGTGTGGTGGCAGCTGGGGACAGTAGACGAAGCAAGGCCCCCTGACCTGGCGCTGTGGATGAGCACTATTTCACAACCTGCTAGTTTTATGTGAGCGGTCAGGGGGCCTTGCTTCGTCTACTGAGCGACTTTTGCTTCCCAGGTATAAAGAAGGGTAACACTTTATTCGAAGAGTACCTACATAAGGACTTATAACACATTCATAAATTATACATAACACATTCATAAGCAGTACATGAACATTTCATAAAAGGTTGAGTTACAAGTGGTGGAGTGATTCAGCTAACTGGAGCGTTGCTTACTGGCCTGCTCCACTGGGCCCTGTTTCCCCTCCGTCCTGACCTCACATCCACCTCCTTGCTTGGCACGGCTTTACAACACCTTGGCACAGGTCTCAAGGTGGTGGTGTACTGTGCTGTTGTGAGAGGTGGCAAAAAGACTCACACAATGACATAGAGAAATAACATTTCCATACTCATAGCTATAACTACGTCTTTTTCGTTTTATAATATTGAACGTGTAGGTTAATTAATCATAAATGATAGTGCCATTTTTAAGTGACTGAGGTATACTAAGTGTCATTTTTACGATTAAACGATTAAACAGATGCAGGAGTAATACCAGCCTTGGCTGTGGGGAAAGTACAATACTTCCTCTGTGACCTTTTCAGCACAATTAAACTGGCTTGTGTTGTCATTAGTACTATAATGGCTGTTGCTTTGCTCGCAGGGTGGGAACACAGTGTGAGTTAGCCTACGGGTTAGACAGAGCAGTCACACACCAGTAGTGTTATGAATCCATTCTGCCTCCCAGGCAGCTCGGTGTTAAAATGGAGGGCCTTTCTTCCCTGCTTTATGGTGTTTGCAGTCATGAGGGGATAGCTAGCCTGCCTGAGAGGAATGTCATGATGGGAATCTGCCTTTTGCTGCTGACATTCTTCATGGCCCTGTCTGGCTGTCTGTCTGTCTGGGGGGGATGCCATGTGGTGCGCCTAATGAAGCTCAGTCAGAATGAATGTGGATAATGATCGGCCGCCTTATAGATTATACACGAGGCATGAGCTAAATGCGTTTTGTTATACAGTTGGGAACTTAACTGGGAAAACTGCAACATTATCCACTCCTGAATACTCATTGGATCAGACTCAAATATCTCTTATAATAATACCCCTGTTCTGTTCATATTCAAGTAAGGCAGTAGGCTGAGAAATTGAATTGACTCAGTTGGGGAACTTCCTGTTATAGTGTCTGGTGTTCTGAATAAATTAATAACCTGTTGGCTATTTCTTGTCCATTTGTATGGACAAGATATTTCAGACTGACAGTGTAATGCTCCCATCACACATCTCAATCTGCCTTTGAGTTGTGTGTTGGTGGTTTAGAAGGAGGGAGGGACGGAGTGAGGCATGGAGGGAGGTAGTGAGGGAAGAACGAAAGAGGAATGTCGGAGGGCCCAGAGATGTGCAGGGCGCACTTGTCCGTGACATTCCCCATGGCCCTGAGGAGCCACTTCACCCCTCAAAGCTAGAGCCTTAGCCATTTGTCTTCATGCTGATCAGGGACCCCACATGAGCTCATCTTATTGAGTTAAATGTGAGAGGGGTCTTTGGCTGCTCTCCTAATCCAACAACAGCTAACCTTCCTGCCTCAACACACACGTCCTCCCTTATGCCTTGTCAGAATGTTTAGTTAGACTAGAGAGTAAAGCAGCAGAAAACAAGGCAGTTCTGATGTTGTTGTTGTTAGAGAACACAACCCAGCAGATCTGTAAATGGCCCCCAGCCCAGACCCACACAGGTGTGTTAATGTGGAACAAAGGAGTTGCTATGTTATGCCTTTATCTGCCCTATATCCAGACCCCTGATCCAGCAGATAAGCATGTTTAGTACCTACGCAATAGTCCCCAGTCTTCTGTGGAAACCAAGCCTGGGTTCAAATACTATTTCAAATCTTTCAAAGGCTTTTAGTGTTTGCTTTAGCCTGTCTGGAATGCCAAATGGGCGGGGTTTGCAGTTTTGCAACTATTCTATTGGTTCTATTTCGCCAGACAAGCTCAATCAAGCCCAGCTAAAGTATTTGAAATTAATTCAAATAGTATTTGAACCCAGGTCTTGTGGAAACCCAGTCTCTGTGACGGCCATTAGGGCTCAGTGAGCCAGTGACAAGGGCTGCCATTCAAACACCTCCCCGGTTCATTCATAAGCTGCCCTCCAGATTGCTGGGCTGTGGTGACTGAGGGAGGCCTATTTTTACTCCCCTTGTAACTGGAGCATGGCCGCTCTCTCATTGAAACAGAGCTAAAAGAGCTAAAAGGCAGCCTGGCATATGTCGATCGGCCACTCGGAGTTGGGTCCGACCAACCGCTTCAAGTTGTGCCCAACTTTCCATCCCTCTCTCTGTTTCAATCTCTCTCTCGCTCACTCTCATTCTCTGCATTTCTCTCTCTGCCTATAACAAATTAGAAAAAAACTATTTGTTGTGTTTCGATGTGTAGAATATTCAAAACTTCATAGCCTATCAGTTTTTACCTTCCTAAAACAATAATTGTCCACCTCACGGTACAGCTGTCGGACATTTGAGCGCAAATGCATCAGGGCATTGCATGCATGTAGGCCTATAGGCCACTGTATGATATTCATATTAAAAAATATATATACAATGCTCAAAAAAATAAAGGGAACACTTAAACAACACAATGTAACTCCAAGTCAATCACACTTCTGTGAAATCAAACTGTCCACTTAGGAAGCAACTGTCACGCCCTGGCTCTGGGGACACTGTTATGTTGAGCCAGGGTGTGTAGATCTATGTGTTGTTTTTCTATGTCGGGAGTCTAGGTATGGTATTTCTGTGTTGGCCAGAGTGGTTCCCAATCAGAGGCAACGAGTGTCAGGTGTGGCTGGTTGTCTCTGATTGGGAGCCATACTTATAGAGGCTGTTTTCCCACATTAGTTGTGGGATCTTGTTTCTAGTTGGTTTGTGTTAGACCGTGAACTGTCACGTTATCGTTTTGTTTATTTTGTCGTTGTATCGCTAATAAAGAGTATGTTCGTCTGCAACGCTGCGCCTTGGTCCTCATCTCTTACCGACGATCGTGACAGAAGATCCCACCAAAACTGGACCAAGCAGCGTGTCCAGGAGCCATCGCCAGGGGAGTCGCTAGCAGATCTCCGTGGCAACCTCGACTGGGTCAAGCCTAATGAAGAGCAGAGAGGGTGGACTTGGGAACAGTGGAGGAAGAGTCTCGACTGGGTCAAACCAAATGAAGAGCAGAATGGCTGGAGTTGGAAGCAGAAGAGCGAGAGTTGGGCGAGAACAAAAGAGGCCTGGCCCACGGGGAGGAGAGACCCCCAGAAATTTTTTAGGGGGGGGGCTCACGACGTGGACGTCGGGGCAGCAGGAGGCCGCGATAGAGCGGTCCAGCGGGTAGGCAGAGGAGGCCGCCAGGTTACGGGGGCCACTGGTATTAAAGGGGAAGGAAAGTGTGGAGGCACGGCGAGAGGTACTGGGGTGTGTTACCAGTCCTGTCCGGCCCGTTCCTGATCCCTGCATGGGGCCACTGGTGTGTGTCCCCAGTACGGTCCGGCCTGTTCCTGTTCCTCGCATCAGGCCAATGGTGTGCGTCGCCAGCCCGGCCCGTCCTGTTCCTGCTCCCCGCACCAGGCCAATGGTGCGCGTCGCCAGCCCGGCCCGTCCTGTTCCTGCTCCCCGCACCAGGCCAATGGTGCGCGTCGCCAGCCCGGCCCGTCCTGTTCCTGCTCTCCGCACCAGGTCAATGGTGCGCGTCGCCAGCCCGGTCCGGCCCTTTCCTGCTCCCCGCACCAAGCCAATGGTGCGCGTCGCCAGCCCGGTCCGGCCCTTTCCTGCTCCCCGCACCAAGCCAATGGGGCGCGTCGCCAGCCCGGCCCGTCCTGTTCCTGCTCTCCGCACCAGGTCTATGGTGCGCGTCGCCAGCCCGGTCTGGTCCTTTCCTGCTCCCCGCACCAAGCCAATGTGGCGCGTCGCCAGTCCGGCACGGCCCATGCCTGTTCCCCACACCAAGCCAGTGGTGTGCGTCGTCAGTCCGGCACGTCCCGTGCCTGTTCCACCGGTGCCTAGTCCGGCACCGGTCAGATGCTTCACGCCGGAGCTAGAGCAATCCGCTCCACCAGTGTGCAGTCCAGCTCCGGCCAGCGGGGTCAGACCGGACCAGGGGTACTTTGGGGGGTTGGAGAGGGAGCGGGGATCAGGCCCGGAGCCGGAACCGCCGCCTAGGCGGAGTGCCCACCCGGTCCCTCCCCTGTGGTATTTGGTTGACGCGGTCGGAGTCCGCGCCTTTAGGGGGGGGTACTGTCACGCCCTGGCTCTGGGGACACTGTTATGTCCAGCCAGGGTGTGTAGATCTATGTGTTGTTTTTCTATGTCAGGAGTCTAGGTATGGTATTTCTGTGTTGGCCAGAGTGGTTCCCAATCAGAGGCAACGAGTGTCAGCTGTGGCTGGTTGTCTCTGATTGGGAGCCATACTTATAGAGGCTGTTTTCCCACATTAGTTGTGGGATCTTGTTTCTAGTTGGTTTGTGTTAGACCGTGAACTGTCACGTTATCGTTTTGTTTATTTTGTCGTTGTATCGCTAATAAATAGTATGTTCGTCTGCAACGCTGCGCCTTGGTCCTCATCTCTTACCGACGATCGTGACAGCAACACTGATTGACAATACATTTCACATGCTGTTGTGTAAATGGAATAGACAACAGGTGGAAATTATAGGCAATTAGCAAGACACCCCCAATAAAGGACTGGTTTTGCATGTGGTGACCACAGACCACTTCTCAGTTCCTATGCTTCCTGGCTGATGTTTTGGTCACTTTTGAATGCTGGCGGTGCGTTCACTCTAGTGGTAGCATGAGACGGGGTCTACAACCCACACAAGTGGCTAAGGTAGTGCAGCTCATCCAGGATGTCACATCAATGCGAGCTGTGGCAAGAAGGTTTGATGTGTCTGTCAGCGTAGTGTCCAGAGCATGGAGGCGCTACCAGGAGACAGGCCAGTACATCAGGAGACGTGGAGGAGGCCGTAGGAGGGCAACAACCCAGCAGCAGGACTGCTACCTCCGCCTTTGTGCAAGGAGGAGCAGGAGGAGCACTGCCAGAGCCCTGCAAAATGACCTCCAGCAGGCCACAAATGTGCATGTGTCTGCTCAAACGGTCAGAAACAGACTCCATGAGGGTGGTATGAGGGCCCGACGTCCACAGGTGGGGGTTGTGCATACAGCCCAACACCGTGCAGGACATTTGGCATTTGCAAGAGAACACCAAGATTGGCAAATTCGCCACTGGCGCCCTGTGCTCTTCACAGATGAAAGCAGGTTCACACTGAGCACATGTGACAGACGTGACAGAGTCTGGAGACACCGTGGAGAACGTTCTGCTGCCTGCAACATCCTCCAGCATGACCGGTTTGGCGGTGGGTCAGTCATGGTGTGGGGTGGCATTTCTTTGCGGGGCCGCACAGCCCTCCATGTGCTCGCCAGAGGTAGCCTGACTGCCATTAGGTACCGAGATGAGATCCTCAGACCCCTTGTGAGACCATATGCTGGTGCGGTTGGCCCTGGGTTCCTCCTAATGCAAGACAATGCTAGACCTCATGTGGCTGGAGTGTGTCAGCAGTTCCTGCAAGAGGAAGGCATTGATGCTATGGACTGGTCCGCCCGTTCCCCAGACCTGAATCCAATTGAGCACATCTGGGACATCATGTCTCGCTCCATCCACCAATGCCACGTTGCACCACAGACTGTCCAGGAGTTACATTTACATTTACATTTTAGTCATTTAGCAGACGCTCTTATCCAGAGCGACTTACAGGAGCAATTAGGGTTAAGTGCCTTGCTCAAGGGCACATTTACGTCATTTAGCAGACGCTCTTATCCAGAGCGACTTACAAATTGGTGCATTCACCCTATAGCCAGTGGGATAACCACTTTACAATTTTATTTATTTTTTTATTTTTATTTTTATTTATTTTTGGGGGGGGGGGGGGGTAGAAGGATTACTTTATCCTATCCCAGGTATTCCTTAAAGAGGTGGGGTTTCAAATGTCTCCGGAAGGTGGTGAGTGACTCCGCTGTCCTGGCGTCGTGAGGGAGCTTGTTCCACCATTGGGGTGCCAGAGCAGCGAACAGTTTTGACTGGGCTGAGCGGGAACTATGCTTCCGCAGAGGAAGCGGAGCAAGCAGGCCAGAGGTGGATGAACGCAATGCCCTCGTTTGGGTGTAGGGACTGATCAGAGCCTGGAGGTACGGAGGTGCCGAGTTGGCGGATGCTTTAGTCCAGGTCTGGGAGGAGATCCCTCAGGAGACCATCCGCCACCTCATCAGGAGCATGCCCAGGCATTGTAGGGAGTTCATACAGGCACGTGGAGGCCACACACACTACTGAGCCTCATTTTAACTTGTTTTAAGGACATTACATTAAAGTTGGATCAGCCTGTAGTGTGGTTTTCCACTTTAATTTTGAGGGTGACTCCAAATCCAGACCTCCATGGGTTGATAAATTTGATTTCCATTGATCATTTTTGTGTGCTTTTGTTGTCAGCACATTCAACTATGTAAAGAAAAAAGTATTTAATAAGATTATTTCATTCATTCAGATCTAGGATGTGTTATTTTAGTGTTCCCTTTATTTTTTGAGCAGTGTATAAAGGAAGAGCAGCTTATGCCTAGCCCTAGAGTGACCGAGAGAAAGATATGCCGGCACCATGTTCCCGACACCGACATAAATGTCATTATCCTTGTCAGAAAGACTACTACTGCTATACAGATAAGGCTGTCACGATCGTTTAAGGATTGGTTGAACCAAGGCGCAGCGTGATAAGCGTACATTTTATTAAAGTACTGAACACACGACAAAACAACAAACAAACGAAACGTGAAGTCTTAAGGTTACACCAAACAAACCTATACAGAACAAGATCCCACACAGACTGGTGCCAAACGGCTGCCTAAGTATGGTCCCCAATCAGAGACAACGAGCTACAGCTGCCTCTGATTGGGAACCACCCTGGCCAACATAGATCTAAACGATCTAGAACTAAACATAGAAAACAACACAACACGGAATATCCACACCCTGACTCAACAATTAAACGTCCCCTGAGTCAGGGCGTGACAAAGGCGTACAGAAGGAGTATAATTCATATATTTTTGATCAGAATCTTTTTTATAAAGATAAGCATTATATTGTTAGATTAAAGGAGCAACTCTGGTAGGCCTAAAACATTCTTCCTCACCAATGCGCACTGCCTTCATAATAACCATACCACACCAAACCTTCGCAAAAGTTTCTTAACTTTATTAGGGTAATATCATAAGTAAGTCAAGTCATTGTTAATAGGGAAAATACGAACAGGTTATTATATTGCGGCAGTAAATTAAGTTTTGCATCTCGCCCTCTTAGTTTTTTCATTTTCATGGTTTGAGTGTGAGTAGCTATAGGCCTACCGGTAATTATATTATATTTCTCAAACACAACATTACAGTTAGAACTTAATTTGGCCCCAAGAAATGGCTCAACAGAATAAAACAAAACACTTGTTGCTCATTTTATTTAACCCTTATTTTACCAGGTAAGTTCACTGAGAACACATTCTCATTTACAGCAACAACTTGGGGAATAGTTACAGGGGGGAGGAGAGGGGATGAATGAGCCAATTGGAAGCTGGGGATGATTAGGTGGCCATGATCGTATGAGGGCCAGATTGGACATTTTGCCAGGACACCGGGGTTAACGTTGAAGAATGTTTTGGGGTTAACACCCCTACTCATACGATAAGTGTCATGGGATCCTTAAAGACCACAGAGAGTCAGGAAACCCCTTTTAACGTCCCATCCAAAAGACAGCACCCTACACAGGGCAATGTCCCCAATCAATGCCCTGGGGCATTGGGATCTCCTAAGACCAGAGGAAAGAGTGCCTCCTACTGGCCCTCCAACCTTCACAAAAGTTTTGAACAGGATTGGCCTATATTGCATCAATTACCAACCCAACAAAAGTAATAGGCTAATTATATTTATTTTACAACAGGCCTATCGGAAGGAGCACAAAATTAAAAAGACAGTTAAAACTTAATTTAGCCAATGAAAATGTCTCAACAAAATGAAACAAAACACTTTTTGCACTGGTTTAGATTCTTAAATAGGCCTACAATATGAATGATGATATACAATAATAACAATGATAAAACCCAATGATAATAAATACGAAAAATACATAAATTCAAGCCATGCCAATGTTCTTCTCATATTTGTCCGGGACAATATTTCAACTTGTTCCCACGGAAGACATTCCCGTTGTCGGCTTCTTTTCACTATACTCTTTCTCGTCTAACTTTTATTTTACTTCAATGAATAAGGCCTCTAAGGCCAGTAGCTTAGGCCAGGCTCCTCTCACTCGCTCTCTCTGTCTTTCCTCAACAGCAGGCACACGTGAGCGGCCGAAATCTGTTTCTGTTGGACATAATCTATAAGCTTTATTGAGTTGCAATTGGCTGACACAGACAACAAGCTCGTGCAGTTCTCATCAACTCACACATTATATTAACAGAGAACGGGTCCAGTCGGTAAATCAATTTTAATTGCACATAGCCGAGACCCATGGCAATTATATCAGACCTGACCCAGATTGAAGACAAAACTCAGAATTTAGGACACGGACCCGCTCGGGTCCTGGGTCGGATCTCAGAATTTTGTGTCTGTTGGACCTGTGAAGACCTCTACTTCAAGCCACACCCGCCACACCCACCAAACAGAGAAAACGTAGGCTATCTAAACATCTGTTCAAGAACATTGAAGAATGTTTTGGGGAAACATGTTTTGGACGTATTTTCCCTTCAAAATCCACCAGAAACAACAATTTCACAGCTATTTCTTTTAAAAAAGTATCATGGGGGGGAATGCCCCTGGACCCCTCTAGAAGGGTGTATACCCCGGAACACATTGACCCTGACCCCCACAATATGCAACACAAAGATATGCCCTTGCGCGTGCCTCAATGATTTGAATGGATGGGACATTTACAGAAAATGCACCAAAAAAGTTTGGGATTTTTTTTATTTTGAGCATAACCACTAGAATCATTCAGAAAAAACATTAGATAACTAAATATAATGAAAAATCTATATTTTTTTGGCCGGGGGCTTTTCATAACAGCTTTTTTTGTTAGATTATCACAGGGTAAACATTGCCTACCCTGTCTATCCGGACTGCAAGGACTCAAGAGTGCTCCTCACTGAGCCTGGACAGATCTGTGTAAACAGCTCTGACTACTCTCTCTGTCTCTCTCTCTCTCTCTCTCTCTCTCTCTCTCTCTCTCTCTCTCTCTCTCTCTCTCTCTCTCTCTCTCTCTCTCTCTCTCTCTCTCTCTCTCTCTCTCTCTCTCTCTCTCTCTCTCTCTCTCTCTCTCTCACACACTCCACTTAAATGCCTTCCTACCATACTTTGTTCAGAAGACAAGTGCATGTTCACATTGCGGATAAGAGGTCTGCAAACACGTGTAACTCTCAGCTGTTGTCTAAATGTTTATTTGTTTTGTTACACTTTACTTCACCTCTTTGTCATAAGGTCATGAGTTACAACAGAGTCGTGAAAATGACTTAACGGGAGTCATAAACATTCATGACAGCTGACGCCACCTTATTACATAAACATTATCATGACATAAACCTTTGATTAGGTCCGCTAGCTAACTGGCTAGGCACATTGTTAGCCAACTAGCTTACGCAACCAGTTTGTGTAGTGAAGAGAGTGTGTAAAGCCAGTTAACCCCAATGACCTTAACTGTCATGAAAGTAAACAACAACTGTAATGTCAATGTTATGACAGCGTTATATAGGCTTTATGGCAGATCGGGTTCAAGAAAAGTATCAATTGAATTGAATATGAATGACAGTGGGTGGCCTACCCCTACAGTACAGTATCTACCACCAGGTGAGGTCTGGAAGTTGTTGTCATGCTCTCATTAAGTATTCCCACAGCGTTGTCAGTACATATGGTGTGAACACCTGGTGTTCCTCAACAGACTGACTCCTAGGCTGCATCCCAAATTGCTCCCTATTTCCTACAAAATGCACCACTGTACTTTTGACTAGAACCCCTATGGGCCCTGGTCAAAAGTAGTGCACTATATAAGGAAAAGGGTGCCATTTGGGGCGCACCCTCAACCTGCTCCTACGGCCCTGCTCCCAGCTCCACTGGCTATAAATGAGACAGATGGAGCAGGGCTTAGAGTGGGGAAGGGACTCGTCGGATGACACCTGTGCATGGAGGGTGTGCTGCTGCTATCTGTCACTGCAGACGGAGCACAACACAACACTATTCTCTCTGACTCAGCGCTTCCTCTGACAGGCATGCTGGGTAGGGGCCAGGAGTGCTCTGTCTGTCCCAGCCAGATGGACCTTATCACTTTGATGATATTAGACCATATTTGGGGACTGAAGCAAAACTAATCACTGAGTTTAGATGGAAGTATTTCATACAAACAATTTGCATCAGCGAAGCAAGATTTCGTTAGGAGTTAATAAGTAACATAAGTACTTTGTAAATGCTGCAAATGACAGTATGCTCAGGTCTACTACAGAATGCATGCTTGACACGGCATGCTTACAGGCTTGACTCAAATCTTACTGCCATAGCAATGCTGTGTCATACTGCAGCTACTTTACAATATGTTAGTGGCCATTGAAACTGATGTACTGCATGTGAATCTCTTAGGATTTTGGATTTTATTTGGATCCCCATTAGCTGTTGCAAAAGCAGCAGCTACTCTTCCTGTGGTCTACTTACCTTCAGCTGATGGGCCTATGGTAGTTAGATGGATCATAGTGGCATCTCTTGAGAAGCCGTGAGATCGCAGTGACTTACAGTACCATTGAGATTTCCAGGCTGTATCACTATCTTGTTTCTTCATTAGAGCTATAAGTCTTATTTTTTCCTCTAATTATTTGAGTATGAGAGGGAGTGGAGAGTTAGTGCTGCTCTGCTGTTGTGATTGTGCCAGTCCCCACGTAATGAACCCTGTATTATGCTGCTGCTGGCAGGATGGATGGCAGGGCCTGGGTTGGTCCCTATGTTACAATACAGAGGAGAGAAGAGGAGCCTCCTGACTCATGAAATCTGGAACAGCTTGAAGAGCTTTGGCTGCTTTGGTAAGGCTTGTCATAAGTTTCTGTGGTACTGCCAGGTTAACACACAAACACACATACACGCATGGGCATACACACGCATACACACACACACACAGCACTTGCTATGAATACATGTACAGTCCTAGCAATGAATACACACAGTCCTGGATCAGCACATACAAACAGCTCTGGTTATGTCTCTATTCATTCTGATCTCTCGCTGGAAAAACAGTGGCTGCAGGAGGAACCGGAGACCGGTAAGGGCATACCTATGCTGAGAACTGAGAGGCAGTGTTTTGCTGAAACCTTACATTCTGTCTCACAGCCCACTATATAAGTTAGTTGGATTTGACTCTGTTGCTTTCCATTTCGGTTTCCTTTCCTGCACCCTCCACTGGGCTGAAGTGGTTTCTTCAAAAGCACAATCACAGTTAAACATATCACTTATAAAATGAAGCATCTTGTAGTGAAATAATTTGAACCATCTTGCAGTAAGGGTGTTTTACAGCCACTTAACATGTAATGGCTCCCTCGACACCCTCTGGGAGGCTGTGACGTCGCCCTGAGCCTGGAACAAGGTGTTAAAGCAAGGGAGGTCACTAATCAACCAATCAAGGACTTTAGTAAGGCTGATCCAAAGCCAGGGATGGCATTGTGTGCGTTGGCATGTAAAATGAGGATCTGAGTGACTTTCTGTCCCTGTTCTGTTCCCCAGACAGCTGCCTGTCTGTCTGGGACCGAAATAGGTGATGTGTTGTTGTGTGTTGTAGCAAACTTCTCTGAAATAGGTGTTGTTGTTGTGTGGTTCAGCAAACTTCACTGAAATAAATAACATTTTATTTGTCACATGCTTCGTAGACAACAGGTGAAGACTAACAGTGACATGCTTACTTACGGGCCCTTCCCAACAATGCAGAGAGAAAAAAATATAAATAATAACACAAGGAATAAATACACAATGAGTAATGATAACTTGGCTATATACATGGGGTACAAGTACCGAGTCGATGTGCAAGGGTACGAGGTAATTGAGGTAGATACAGTATGTAGATATAGGCAGGGATAAAGTGACTAGGCAACAGGATATATAATAAACAGTAACAGCAGCGTATGTGATGAGTCAAAAGAGTTAGTGCAAAAAGGGTCAATACAGATAGTTAAATAGTTAACCAATAGCTACCCGGACTAACTATTTAGCAGTCTTATGGCTTGGCAGTAGAAGCTGTTCAGGGTCATGTTGGTTACAGACTTGGTGCATCGGTACCGCTTGCCGTGCGGTAACAGAGAGAACAGTCCATGACTTGGGTGGCTGGAGTCTTTGACAATAGGGCCTTCCTCTGACACCGCCTGGTATAGAGGTCCTGGATGGCAGGAAGCTAGGCCCCAGTGATGTACTGGGCCGTACGCACTACCCTCTGTAGCGCCTTGCGGTGGGAGGCCAAGCAGTTGCCATACCAAGCGCTGATGCAGCCAGTCAAGATGCCCTTAATGGTGCAGTTGTAGAACTTTTTGAGGATCTGAGGGCCCATGCCAAATCTTTTCAGCCTTCTGAGGGGGAAGAGGGGTTGCCGTGCCCTCTTCACGACTGTGTTGGTGTGTGGACCATGATAATTCCTTAGTGATGTGGACACAGAGGAACTTGAAGCTCTCGACCAGCTCCTCTACATCCCCGTCGATGTGGATGGGGGTGTGCTCGGCCCTCCATTTCCTGTAATCTACGATCAGCTCCTTTGTCTTGCTGACGTTCTGGGAGAGGTTGTTGTCCTGGCACAACACTGCCAGGTCTCTGACCTCCCTGTAGGTTGTCTCATCATCGTCGGTGATCAGGCCTACCACTGTCATGTCGTCGGCAAACTTAATGATGGTGTTGGAGTCGTGCGCGGCCACGCAGTCGTGGGTGAACAGGGAGTACAGGGGGGGACTAAGCACGCAGCCCTGAGGGGCCCCCATGTTGAGGGTGAGTGTGGCGGATATGTTGTTGCCTACCCTCACCACCTGGTGGCGGCCCATCAGGAAGTCCAGAATCCAGTTGCAGAGGGAGGTGTTTATTCCCAGGGTCCTTAGCTTAGTGATGGTCTTGGAGGGCACTATGGTGTTGAACGCTGAGCTGTAGTCAATGAACAGCATTCTCACGTAGGTGTTCCTTTTGTCCAGATGGGAAAGGGCAGTGTGGAGTGTGGAAAGGGTGGTGTTGTTGTGTGATACAGTCTTCACTGAAATACGTGGTGTTGTGTTGTAGAAGACTTGATGATACCACAATGTATTCTTTCACATTCACAACAAACCCCACATGGGAGTTATGTTGTTTTTGAAAAGTGACTGTCTGCCTGTGATGTGATTTTCAGCTTGAAATACTTTGAACAACAAAATAATCAATACTAAAGCCCTCCTCTTAAACTCCAACCTTTACAAGTCAATATCATCCACAGAAGACATGATGGGTTTCTTCTGTTTGTGAAGAAAAAGGTGTGTACCATTGTCACCTTTTCACAACTTTTTAACAAGCTTGTAGAATTGTATGAACATACTGAAGAGTTGCTCTTCCGAATCTTGCCTGGGGCTGTATTGTCCTGGAGTGTGTAATGTGTGCATGACAGCACCTAAGATACAGGTTGTATTTCCCATCAGGGACCATTGAAGAACACTACCACATCATGTCTGCTAGTGTTGGATTATAGCCAAATGGCTTTTACCCATTATATTGCAAACATTTGTAACTAAAGCAATTACTTACGTGTCACCAGTCTAGAAATGGAGTAATCCCTTGAATGGTGGTGCTGGTTAAGGGTCATGTCAGGTCTATTTTACTAGGTAGGCCCTGAGGGACAGACATGAGCGTTGAGACAGTGAGAAAGCTTGTGGCAGCAGTGTGAAGACATGAAACACACCCCCATCAGTCCATTCAGCTGCAGTGTGAACTCCAAACACAGCCGTTTCAACACAAAGGTTACCTTTTTTTCTCACTCTCTATGTGAGACGCAAGGACTTGAACAAACAGCCCAAACAGACAAATGCCCAGCAGGTTTAAAAAACAAAACAAAACAAACTGAACTCTACAGTCCACACACACAATGAAGGGTTAGGCCAGGGCCAAGGTAAAGGTTTAATATTGTCGCTATTGTTGTTGGGTGAATGTGTGACTGAATATGTGTATAAGTGAGTAAAACTGTGACCTCTCGGTGCTATAAATGGGAGTGAACAGTGAAGTCATTGCAAGGTGACTGTGAACTAAAGGCTAGTTTTCTCTGGGTAATCCCTGGGGGCTGGGGCTGTGCAGCTACACCTCAAATAAAATAGTAGAGCGAGAGCTCCACTTACACTACATGACCAAATGTATGTGGACACCTGCTCGTCGAACATCTCAGTTGGTCCCCCACCTTTGCTGCTATAACAGCCTCCATTCTTCTGGGAAGGCTTTCCACTAGATGTTGGAACATTGCTGCGGGGACTTGCTTCCATTCAGCCACAAGACCATTAGTGAGGTTGGGCACTGATGTTGGGCGATTAGGCCTGGCTCGCAGTCGCCGTTCCAATTCATCCCAAAGGTGTTTGATTGGGTTGAGGTCAGGCTCTGTGCAGGCCAGTCAAGTACTTCCACATCGATCTCGACAAACCATGGCATCCGCCAAACCCAGATTCATCTGTCGGACAGCCAGATGGTGAAGCGTGATTCATCACTCCAGAAAACGCGTTTCCACTGCTTCGGAGTCCAATGGCGGCGAGCTTTACACCACTCCAGCCAACGCTTGGCATTGCGCATGGTGATCTTTGGCTTGTGTGCGGCTGCTCGGCCATGAAAACCAATTTCAAGAAGCTCCCGACGAACAGTTATTGTGCTGACGTTGCTTCCAGAGGCAGTTTATTAAGTGTTGCAACCGAGGACAGACAATTTTTACGCTCTACACGCTTCAGCACTTGCCGGTCCCGTTCTGTGAGCTTGTGTGGTCTGCCACTTCGCGGCTGAGCCGTTGTTGCTCCTAGATGTTTCCACTTCACAATAACAGCACCTAAAGTTGACCGGGGCAGCTCTAGCAGGGCAGAAATTTGACGAACTTAGTTGTTGGAAAGGTGGCATCCTATGACGGTGCCACTTTGAAAGTCACTGACCTTTTCAGTAAGGCCATTCTACTGCCAATGTTTGTCTATGGAGATTGCATGGCAGTGTGCTCGATTTTCTACACCTGTCAGCAACGGGTGTGGCTGAAGTAGCCGAATCCACTAATTTGAAGGGGTGTCCACATACTTTTGTATATATAGCGTATCATTGAGCCCAGTGATTGTGCTTCTCTCTCCCTCCCTTTTGTGTTGAGAGTGTTTGTGTGTATCTCTTTTTATACCTAACCACAGAGACAGGCCGTTCTTACCAGTGTGCTCTTTTGTGCCTCTCTTCCTCTGTCTTCCCTCATGATTAACGGACTCCATTTTCACACATTACAAGCTGAAATCACTGGTTAATTGTAGCCCTCTGGCTGGCCTGGTGCCAAGGCCAGCATGATGCTCTAGTAGCACATATTATTATGCACTTCACTGTCTGAGAATGGCATTTAGTACATCGTATGCCTGCAGTTTGGTTTTGCCAACATAGATTATACATCACTCAATAGCTGCAAGCAGTTCAGAAAAATAGGAATTTTGTCAGTGATAGGGATTTTGTCAGGTTTTGTCAGTGTTTCAGAGATGAAAAAAAGAATAGTACAGTGATTGATGATTCATACCCAGAATGGTACAATGCGCTGTGTCGAGAGAATATTTGAGCCACCCAAGTTTCAATTATGGCCGCCGGTGTTCAATTGTATCAGAGTTTGAATTGAATTGATGAATTGTTTGCTGCGATTGGCTTAATTGATGTTTGAAGTTGAATGACAAGATACGTTTGTATGAAATTTAAGAGGACATTTAAATGGGTTCCATAAATAGTTGTTGCCAGGCAACAGAGCAGCCTTTGAATTCCAGGAGAAACAGCTGACTAGGTGGCTCTGGACTGCAGCTGGTGTCTCTGCCCAAACTTTAGGCTTTTCTCATCGGCTCTTCTATTTCCATCACTCCTACACACACTGTACTGGATCAATCAGTCTCTACCGGTTCTGTTGATGTCAGATTCAGAACCATGGATAATGCAGTTCCATTGTCACTCACTATCTATCTGGAAAATATCTCAGATGCCCTTGTACTCTTCTATATCCCTGCTGAATTGTGAAGTGTGTCACTCATGAATCATTGAGTAGCATAAAGAAATAGAAAAGGGAGGTTACAATGAAGGTGAAGGTTTACAGACAATTCTTCCTATGGATGTTATTCAATCGAATATCAGTAAATGCTTTCTCCATGATTACTCACCACCTGGGTCCATAAAGAGAGAGAAAGAGAGAGAGGGTAATGGTGCCCTGGTGCACTGGGAGGACAGTACAGGGCCAAAGGGACAGGAGAGACAGATGGAGGAAAAAGCACACCACACTAAAGACAAGCCAAATGGGAGGGCATAGAGGGGCTTGGCTGAGATGTGAGTTACATGTTGTTAAATGGCCCTGTCAGGGAGACTAAAATAGAACATGCTCTCTCTCTCTGAGACCTGCTTTTCTGAGCTGACCTGGAATCATCTTGCAAATTCCGTTAAGAGCGTTTTGCCCCTTTCTCTCCCCAACACTGACGGGAGGGACAGCACTAAATATTTAAAGAATGACTGCCCCTAAAATGCAACTTCTCGTTTTGAAAACAGGCCTGTGGTATCAAATTGAGTCAGAAACATGTATTCCTGTGTCAAAATGTATTACAAAGTGTAAATAGGATAATTTTAATAATGTCAGTCTCGTCCAAAACGGAATGCAGGGTACTGTAACAGTTTTCCTTGGGTTAATTTCAATCCTGCCCACAGCTGGTATTGTAATGCCCATGCTCAATTTGGTTTGACATTCGATATCCCTATGGGGATAGTTAGGGACCATCAGTAAATTACACAATGTACATGGGACAATATATTCTTTTTTTAAAAGCTCAAACCAACTAGAAATTGGATAAATTCATATACAAATATTAAAAGCATTTAATGAGACAAATAAAAGTTGTGCAACATGAAAATATTGTCCCATTTACATAGTATAATTTATTGACGGTCCTTAACTAACCAACTTTGCCATGGTCGCACACCAGCCGCTGAAGCTAACTAGCGAAACAAGTTGGCTAGCACTATCTAGCCTAGGTTGCTTCAAGACACAAGACCTGGTTAGACTGTTTCAAGTTATCTAGAAGGGTGAGTGACTGTAACTGTGCACTGTTTTGGCAGAGTGAATGTACAAACGCTTGCCACGTGGGAACACACACACAAGAGACACCCACATTAAACCACCTCCTCAAGACAACTCTTGTTTGGCTTCAGTCATGGCCGCTGCATTTCTTAATGACCAAGCCCAAAAAGTTCAGCCCCCCTTTAATGACCAAGCCGAAAACTAGGCCAAATCAGGAAGTTCAGCCCCACTTTAAACTTCACTACAGAGCTCATTTTGTCTTTCTTCTGCACAATTACAAAAATATACAATTTTGGATCATGGCACTGGATAGATTTGAGGGTGGCATTGGACAGGTGATAGGGTAGCGGTCCTCTGTGGCAGTGAATTATGCTCTCTTTCTCGGCATGTGTGTTGTGTTGGTGCCCTCTGAACCAGCATTTTCCTGTGGCTCATGCCAGAGCCTGAGGCCAACAATTGTAGGCTACACACACAATGCCAAGGTTGCATAAGAAATATTTTGTAATGAGAGTGTTTTGCGGGTTTAAATAAAGACCACATTTTTCAGTCTCGCTTCCCCAGTCAGTCGTCTCTGTAAATGTACTTTGTACCCTGCGGAAGCATAGTTCCCGCTCAGCCCAGTCAAAACTGTTCGCTGCTCTGGCACCCCAATGGTGGAACAAGCTCCCTCACGACGCCAGGACAGCGGAGTCACTCACCACCTTCCGGAGACATTTGAAACCCCACCTCTTTAAGGAATACCTGGGATAGGATAAAGTAATCCTTCTACCCCCCCCTTACCCCAACCCAAACCCCAACCCAAAAACAAAAAAAACAAAAAAAACATTGTAAAGTGGTGATCACACTGGCTATAAGGTGAATGCACCTATTTGTAAGTCGCTCTGGATAAGAGCGTCTGCTAAATGACGTAAATGTAAATGTAAAATGTACTCTCTTGTCAGACAGATGTCTTTTGGGAAGTTATGAATCATGAATCATGAAAATCTAATATACATCAGGGTGTTATGCTGAGTGGGGACATACTCGGTAGCGGAAGGAAACGTGAAAAAAACCCAGCTCCCCTGGATATATTTTTATTACCAAAGAGAAAAGGTCTCTATGAACATCCTTCCCTTTCCTGAAATGTAGCTCACAGCACATCTGGTTGCATACAGAATTAGAGGCTGAAGACAAGAGATGGAGAAATTAAGTTATCCACTAGCCTCCAGAGTGTCATTCAATACACTTAAATTAAACTGAGTTTCACCTCTACATTTACATTTTTTACATTTAAGTCATTTAGCAGACGCTCTTATCCAGAGCGACTTACAAATTGGAACTGAACTATACTTTTGCAAAAAGTCAGAGCTATTTCATTCAAGAACAGTCAGACATTTCTCATGAAATTCTCCCTGTATGTCTCCAATGAGGACAAAGGTTTGGTTATATACTCCTGCGGTAAAGTGGCTGTCCTAAGCCCTGACAGGCAAAGTATGTTTTCGTCTGCTCTGCCAAAACCCCCAGTGAAAACCCTGGTTCCCTGTTCTGCTCTCACTAAAACGATATCACTGAAGCCATGTAGCTATTCATTACCTCCACAGCTCATGTTGTCATAAGCAATGTGCTAATACTGCTAATACCATAAATTGATTCCCTGCACATTAATACTGAATTCATTATACTGTGTGAGAAATGCAAATGGCTGTATGTTTGAAGGGCTGCTGCTGGTGCTGGTTATACAGGCCTGGCCTCCCACGCTGGTGCTAACTCAGCCCAACGGCTGCTCTCTCTCTCTCCTACCTGCTGGTGGCCGGTCATAGTTTCCACTGTGGGCTGAGGCAGGCAGCAAACAGACGGCCCTGGTCCCTCGTTCAATAGAGCCTCATTCATTCATGACTGAAATCCAAGCCTGGAGGGAGGGCCGAGGCTCAACCAAAATGGCTACAGGCTCTGCTGTGACTGTATGATGAAAAGGTGTAGATTTACAAAAACAGCCTAGATACTCTTTGACTCATGATCTGTTAGCATACATCTTTATATATCACTCAAAGAGATGTTTATTTCATATGCCTAAAAGAGGGATGCCATTATGGCTTTTTAAAATACCCAGTCTGTCTCAGAGTGGTTTAATGAGAACTCTCGTTAACACGTGTGTGTTGACTGTAAACCCTTTTTCCTAGTTAGTCTGGCTTTCTGACACGGACTGGTGAGTTACATCCCTCCAGGGGGTTCCCCCCCCCCCGAGGATATGCTGTTTAGTTTCCCAAACCACTCATCCAATATCCACGCCTCTTGTTTGAAGCTTTAGGCCATGGTCAAAAGTATGCACTAAATAGGGAAATGGGGTATCCTTCGGGACGCAGCCTTGCTTATCTGTATCAGTTTTACAGAGTAACAAATTGCCCTCATGCATATTTGATAGTGATGGGGGATAAATTGATACAGTTACATATCGGGATATTTTTTTTGACTATGTATCATTTTGGCAATATCGCAATATTATTTTGCGCTAGTTGGCTGTACCTGCACCAAAACTCTAGTATTTTTTTTCTTACGTTTTTGAACAGGGAGCCAATTTGTTTTCAGCACTTTTATTTCCTTGACTGATCAAAACTTGTTTTCTCTTGGCTCTCTCTTGTCCCTCTGCAGCAGACATATGGTGAGCAATATGTTAAGAACATGGAAATGCAATAAAATCACAGTATCGAATTGCAATACATATAGAATTGTGAGAATCGCAATACATATCGTATCGGCACCTAAGTATAGTGATAATATCGTATCGTGAGGTCCCTAGCAATTCCCAGCTCTAATTTTCGATGTTGGGCACCTGCATGTTGTCCTCACTCTTGGTTTATGATGAATGGTTAGGAGTGGAGAGGGCGTATTACAGTGGAACAATTAACACCCTCCATTTCCCAAGTGGTGTAGACATACAGAATGAGCCTTCTAGTACATTCCTAGGCACTGTCACCAAACAGCTGAACACAGCTGAACATCACAGGGACGATAAACAAGAAAAACTAATGCACTAATTGCACCTTTTTGGGCTGAAAGGGGGACATTTACATGACACGTTAGTAATTTAGCTGATGCTCTTACCCAGAGCAACATACAATCACTTTAGTTATCTGCCAATGTGCCAATGTGCCTAGATTTATTTACAGTCAGGCTGGGCCAGGTTGAGGCACAGCCAGCTTGTGGAAGCAGATGAAGCAGATTTATTTCCAAGCTGGGCCTTAATCATGAAGTTCTGCCTCTTTCAGACAGAATGACTGGGAAAGAACCTCTGCCTGCCAGCCTAGCACCCCACTCTCCTTCCATGCTGTAGCTGGCAGGCAGCCATCATCTTAAATGAGAATGAAAATTGAGTCTCTTTAGTCATTTCTCTATCCGATGAATAGCAACATTACTTTGGCAGAGGCCATGTTTTGTGTGATGTCGTCGAGTTATAACTAATGCTGTAATACCACAGAGGAGTTAAGATAGCTTTCCAACTTCATCCTCTCCTTCGGTCGGCTGTCTGTGCAGAAATCTGCTGTGCCTCAGCTTCACACAGCGGAAGCAATATTTCAAATTCAGGAATCACAATTTTGATTTAACGTCTCTAAATAGCACAGAGACTTTTCAGCTGGTCGGCCGGTGATTGTAGTCAGATTAAACATGCATGGAGGAGGAAAAGGGAAAAATACATAATTCCTCCTCGGTGCCTCCCTTTGCTGTAACCTGCGTTAGCTGCCAAGTGCGGTGGGGAGTGGAGGTTTTGACTGGCTGGCTGATTTCTTTGGAGGATCAGTAACTTGCCCTCTGTGTCCTGTTGCGTCCAGTTGTGTTCATGGGGAGGACAGACAGATGCATGTGTTTCAGATTCAACGATTCGCTATGAGTAGATCAGATTTGTTCATGTATAGCCTAAATAAAAAAGTTCTAACAAACACAGTTCTCCTTATTTCCCTTTTTGTTCCCCCTCATTGTGAGTGTTTAGAATAATATTGGTGTTGGATTCTCAGAAGCGGGCTGTGGTGAGGCTGGGCCAATCCCACGGCCAGTTCATTTCCTCCCATCATGCCCCTTTGAGAGGCGGTAATGTGCCTGGAGGGGCCATTCTCTTTAGATACAAATAATACCACTGTTCTGTAACTCGGAGGCTCATTGTGTCGGCTCACCTGAGGGTGAACTTCCAATGGGCTTGCGCAACGCGGTCTGTGATGAAACACAAACCAGCCTCACTATTCTCTAGACCCCCCATACTCAACTGGCGGACCAGTATCAGCTCCAAAGCCATAACATTTTACATTTTAGTCATTTAGCAGACGCTCTTATCCAGAGCGACTTACAGTTAGTGAGTGCATACATTTTTTTCTTCATACTGGCCCCCCGTGGGAATCGAACCCACAACCCTGGTGTTGCAAGCGCCATGCTCTACCAACTGAGCTACACGGGGCCCATAAGACTGCTAAATAGCCATAAATAGTTATTTAATGGTTACCCGGACTATCTGCATTGACCCTACCTTGCACTGACTCTATGCACACTCACAATACTATATATACACACTATATACACACTCACACCCTACACTGACACAAAACCCACACACATTCACATACACTACATAAGCACACACACACACATAACACACACACGCATACCAACAACACAAGCACACATACTATACAGTATATACATGCATACCAACACATACACACACATACACACACACATTTTTACACTCATCATATGCTGCTGCTACTCTGTATTCTTACTCTTATTATTATCTATCCTGATGCCTAGTCACTTTACCCTGCCTTCATGAACATATCTACCTCAAATACATCATACCTCTGCACATTGATCTGGTACTGGTACTCCCTGTATATAGCTCCATTCTTGTGTATTGTATTCCTCTTTTGTAACTATTTTTCTTCATTGGTCTGTGTGTGGTTGTGAGAGCATCACTGAGTGCATGGTATTGATACTGCCCATCTGATGGCTGAGGTGAAATCTTATTACTTCTCCTCATATGAAATGACAGACCCTCCTGTGTCTTCCTCCCTAGGTAGACGATCACTTCACTGATGTCGCAAGACAGCTCTGTTCCATCAGCATTGCCCATCTGTCTGTCTGTCTGTCTGTCTGTCTGTCTGTCTGTCTGTCTGTCTGTCTGTCTGTCTGTCTGTCTGTCCGTCCGTCCGTCCGTCCGTCTGTCTATGTCTCAGTGGAGACACTCAATTAGAGAGTTTGTGTCACAGTGATTCAGGACTGAGTATTGAGTGTTTGTTTGCCAGCTGTGCTCTGAGAGGGTGCAGTAGCATTACAGCCTGTTGATGAGAGTGAGATTCAGTCTTTTGGATCACTGGGTATAAGTCATAAGAACCCAGACCCATAACATGTCTGCATGGGCACAAAGGGAACCCCTCAGGGACATCAATGCCAACCTGCTGTTCAGTGTAAACTCTTTAGTTTTCTTCCTAAATGTTTTTTATTAAAAGGTGTCTGTTTTCCACACTATTTCAGTCAAAATGGGAAACGTTCAACTAGTTTAAAGAGTCATGAACAAGGTTGTTTATCCATTGGCTATGATTTGTACTTCTACTTTGAGTATCCTTATGCTAATGTCGGAGCAGACTAAGTTGAGAGAAGGAGAACATGCACAGCATTTAAGAAAGACATAGAAATACATAGATGGATCTCTTACTATGGGCTCCTCACACCTTTGTGAGAGATGTTGAGCTGATGTGACCCATGTCTGTCTCATTGTGGTCTGACAAAAGACAAGACCACACAGGCATTCTGCTTGTGAGAATGGCACACTCTCCAGACTAGCCCTGAGGAAGCTGTTAACCTTATTCTCAATGGTAATGACATAACCAATTGAGACTCTTGAAATATAATTTATGGCTGTGTGTCCTCCCTGCTGTCTGACACTGAGGAGAGAAAAGGGATTACGCCAAGCACATTTATTTCCTAGGCGCATCAGGACCACACTCTCATTCTTGTAAGAAATTGTTTTCAGCAGTTTTGTTTTTTAAATTGCACCCAGAGCCATTCTATCCATTCCCCTAACATGATGGAGTGGAGAAACATGGTGGTGTTGAAATGGAGACAAATTGGATTGTGGCCTGGGGAAAAATAGTAATTAGTGAAGCGCTAAAACTCTCCCTGGCTGACACCCAGTAAAGTTCCCCTTTACTATAATATTACCATGACTACCCTAACCCTCCACTTGAAGGGTAGGATAATTAATCCTTCATGTGGTTGTCAAAGCCGAAAGCCCTAACCTGCACGCCATATTGTCCTGTCACTCAGTAGCTGTGCTGCCAGGTGCTGTTTTTCATCATGAGCCCTGAAGGCAAAATAAAACAGAAGAACACCCAAAGTAAACGTTGTCTCTATCTTTCTCCCCCCTCCTCTCCCTCTCCCTCTCTCTCTCTCTCTCTCTCTCTCTCTCTCTCTCGCTCTCTCTCTCTCTCTCTCTCTCTCTCTCTCTCTCTCCTTCTCCCCCCTCTGTCTCCATCTCTCTCCCTCCCTTGAAAGCGTCAGCCAAGTCACCTTAGCACTCTGACTGAACCTGCCTGAGACGTTTCCTCATCCTCAAACGAGAATGAGAGGATATCTCTCCATTAGCTGCCCGATATTAATGACTGCCCTGCAGTGCTGAACAGAACTCTTCTTCCTCATTATGTTCATCACAAAGGGCACCCTATTCCCTATATAGGGCACTACTCTTGACCAGAGCTTTGGTCAAAAGTAGTGCACTATAAAGGGAATAGGGTGCCATTTGGGATGCATCCCAGGTTTCTTTCTTACAAAGTAGAATAGAAGTGCAGACAGTGCTGAGAAGGCTGATAAAGCCTCCCTTTGAGTTCAGGTAATCCTGACAAAGCTGTCTCTCTCTCCTGTTAACTCCACTGCATGGTACAGTACTGTACAGTAGTTGCAATCAGCACACTTGATGAGCTTTTGTAGTTTTCCAATTCATATGCAAATTGCATGTTTTCCCCCATAATGTAGCAAAAGCGTTTTACATCATAACATTTACATATACATTGATACATTTCTTCACAATATGTAACACAAAAATATTACATTCAATTTTCACAAAATCTATAATGGAGCTATGTGGTCCTCTGTAGCTCAGCTGGTAGAGCACGGCGCTTGTAACGCCAAGGTAGTGGGTTCGATCCCCGGGACCACCCATACACAAAAATGTATGCACGCATGACTGTAAGTCGCTTTGGATAAAAGCGTCTGCTAAATGGCATATTATTATTATTATTATTATTATAGCAAGATAGCAAGATGACTGTTCATTTGTCTCAAAAGTCCAATGACCCATGACAATGTTGATAGTCCACACTCACAGTGTGAGGAACAGTGAAAAGCTGAATGGAGGCTGACACAGATGGGAAAAGACCAGCCTTGCCACCATAATGCAGGATGGACATTTTTCATAGTTAAGATGGTAATGGTAGGAAGTGGGAGAAGTGCTGAATACTGTACCGTACTTCTGCCTTTGATGAATGTCAGTGTCAACACTCAGCCATTCTTGCCTTTGGACATCCACAGTACAGACTTGACCTGGTGCTGTGCACTCTAAGCCGATTCAGGTGTGTCCCCTTAAACCAGAGGTCACTTGACGCGCTAAGACTAATCACCATTGTACTTTAACGTGACTCACGTGACTCGTGCTGAAAGGCCTCGCGTTTGTTTTGTATGGGAAGGGTGGTGGTGGTGAGAGAGCTGCAGCAGTTTCCTAAGTGATTTTCCCTACCGGGTCGGTGCGGGGCTTGTGTGGTGTTTTCCACTAACCCTAAATCAACCCTGGAATATCAAGGGCATTGTTTCTCTGGCCTGGCTGCAACATGTATAGCGTATAGTGAGTGAGACAGGAAGGTTTGGGATTCCAGGAGTGAATTGGAGAGCTCAGTTGGTAGAGCATGGCGTTTGCAACGCCAGGGTTGTGGGTTTGTTTCCCACGGGGGACCATTATGAATAAAAAAATAAAATAATAGAAACACCTGTTCATGTGGGAACAACGGGAAGCTGTGGGGCTATTTTGGCAGTTACCTGTAGAATGGACGGAGAGGTATCGCTCGAGTTGCAACAAAATGGAATATAACATTGCGGATAATGTTCAGAATGACACAATTCCATAAAGTTCGGAATGACACAATTTCATGTGTACAACATCTAAAGACCTGCATCACTATACTGAGAGCTTTGCCATTTCTAAAAGGACGTATTTGGGTGTTTAAGGAGCCTTTGTTCATGTTTTTTCTGGGCCAACATACTACACAACGAGGATGAGGAAGTGATTTGCTGTTAAGGGTAAGTTTCTCAAAAACAAGTGAAATCACAAAAAAAAAGTGTCTGGACCCTTCGTTAACATGCCATTTACATCAAAAATAGAGATTTGGTTGTAAAAAGAAAACGTATCCTTTAAATAGTATTTGGCCTTGCCTAAACACACCCCTCTACTAGCCATATTGTTGTCAGAGTGTGTCAGACTACACCCTGCTGCTTTGGGGAATTTTTGGAGGCTCTGTAACAATAATCAAATCACCGCTGTCTTTACCAGACCATAATTGGGTCAGTGTGTATATTTATAGCTTGCCTTTTCCATCACACACACACTACTTTCATGCTAAGTGGTCTACATAGTCCTCCAGCTAAACGGCAACAATTGCTCTTTACTCTCATTAACCTTCAGTTAACAGCCACGTAGTACATCTTAGTGCATCAACCATGGCAAATAAATACATGGACTCCCACTTGTGGGTCACGGAAGGGGGCCAGGTGGGTTGCGGGATGACATTGCCCAAAGAAAATATTTTAAAAAAGAATATAGATATTTTTTAAACACATTTTCGGGATAGAAAAAGTTTTCAGTGTAAACTTAAACGACTAAAATCAAATAAAAAGTATGTAGAAAAGATCATGGACCTATACATTTTTCAATAATAGCTTATAATCTTTTAGAATTTACAAGTTTGGGAACCATTGATACATTGGATGGTATGTGGACACCCCTTCAAATTTGTGGATTCGGCTATTTCAACCACACCCGTTGCTGACAGGTGTAGAAAGTCGAGTACACAGCCATGCAATCTCCATAGGCTAAAATTGGCAGTAGAATGGCCTTACTGAAGAGCACAGTGACTTTCAATATGGCACCGTCATAGGATGCCACCTTTCCAACAAAATCGTCTGTCCTCGGTTGCGACACTCACTACCGAGTTCCAAATTGCCTCTGGAAGCAACGTCAGCAAAATAACTGTTCTTCGGGAGCTTCATGAAATGGCTTTCCATGGCCGAGCAGCCGCACACATGCCTAAGATCACTATGCGCAATGCCAAGCGCCGACTGGATTAGTGTAAAGCTCACCGCCATGGAGTGATGAATCACGTTTCACCATCTGGCATTTTGACGGATTAATTAGGGTTTGGCGGATGCCAGGGGAACGCTACCTGCCCGAATGCACAGTGCCAACTGTAAAGTTTGGTGGAGGAGGAATAATGGGCCTCACTAATGCTCTTGTGGCTGAATGGAAGCAAGTCCCCACAGCAATGTTCCAACATCTAGAGGAAAGCCCTCCCAGAAGAGTGGAGGCTGTTATAGCAGCAAAGGGTGGACCAACTCCATATTAATGCCCATGATTTTGGAATGACATGTTCGACGAGCAGGTGTCCACATACTGCTGGGCAATGGAATGAAACTGTGCATTTACCATATTCCTGACTTGTCTATTCATTAATATATTAATTCACTCATTTATGCATTCTCCTCTCAGGTGAATATAACAGGGAACTTGACTCTCTAAAGAGAAGCACACATCCATCTTGATGAAGATCATCAGTCTTCATTCGATGCACTGTCACATACTCAAGCGCATTCATTTGAATTACATTCAGACATTCAGCAGTATTTATGCCCAGGCATCACTCACAACGGTTTAATAAAGGGATCTGGTTCCTAAAGGCTTAGATTTTGTTGTAGTAAAGAGCTTGCTTGAGCGGCGTAGTGGCCCTCTGGTTGAATTTGCTGTTAACTGGCATCACCGTTTATCCTGCAGCACAGCTTGGCTTTCCCCTCAGAGCTCAGAGCTCCTGGCGTGCAGCCCAAATGGCACCCTATTCCCTATACAGTGCACTAGTTTTGACCAGAGCCTTACATAGGGAAAAGGGTGTCATTGTGAATTGGAGAGTGGTGGCGGGCCTTAAGCAGCTCAGCCTCGGCCCTTAGCTACATATTGCTCAACAATTTCATTAGGAGTCACTATTTTCTGGCCTGTCAGAGGAATAATAAAGTCCCCTCGCAGGCAATCGCAGGCCAGATGGTGGAACCCAAGTGTTTATCAGACCCAAGCAGGTCTTTCATCTAGAGGCATTCTCAGTAATCCTTTTAATTATGAACCAGGCTTTTAGAGGCACGCATGGCCAGTCCATGCCCCGATTCCCATACTAAACAGTAAGTAATTCCCAATTCACTCCCTACCACTTCTCCTTGGCCCTAACCCTTCACTTTTTGCAGTCTGTAAGTTGGAAGCAATATGGTGGAAGATCCACAATTACCCTGATCTCGCCATCACGGTTGACAACTCCGTTGTGTCCTCCTCCCTGTCGTTCTCCGCTAACATCAAGGCGGTGACCCGATCCTGTAGGTTCATGCTCTACAACATTCGGAGAGTACGACCCTGCCTTACACAGGAAGCGGCACAGGTCCTAATCCAGGCACTTGTCATCTCCCGTCTGGATTACTGCAACTCGCTGTTGGCTGGGCTCCCTGCCTGTGCCATTAAACCCCTACAACTCATCCAGAATGCCGCAGCCCGTCTGGTGTTCAACCTTCCCAAGTTCTCTCACGTCACCCCGCTCCTCCGCACACTCCACTGGCTTCCAGTTGAAGCTCGCATCTGCTACAAGACCATGGTGCTTGCCTACGGAGCTGTGAGGGGAACGGCACCTCCGTACCTTCAGGCTCTGATCAGTCCCTACACCCAAACGAGGGCATTGCGTTCATCCACCTCTGGCCTGCTGGCTCCCCTACCTCTGCGGAAGCATAGTTCCCGCTCAGCCCAGTCAAAACTGTTCGCTGCTCTGGCACCCCAATGGTGGAACAAGCTCCCTCACGACGCCAGGACAGCGGAGTCACTCACCACCTTCCGGAGACATTTGAAACCCCACCTCTTTAAGGAATACCTGGGATAGGATAAAGTAATCCTTCTACCCCTCCCCCCACCCCCAAGAGCGTCTGCTAAATGACGTAAATGTAAATGTACCCTGCTTTTACCTACCTTAGACTTTTTAGATCTGCAAACATTAAAGGGTTAAAGCCAATGTGTAGAGGTAGGGACTGACTGCTAACACTGTATCATGTCTTCTCCTTGCTTGCCACCACCACCACCATGTATTTAGGCTCCTCTGTGCAATCCATCCCTCTTATGTTTCAACAGACAGACACGGCAGGTTTATATATGTGGCCTTGCAGATGGATGCCCTATTAACAGAGCTATAGTGGAGAGGCTCTTTTTTAGGGGTTTGGTCAGGAACTTGACCCAGGCCAAGCAGGAGAGATGAGTGTCAACTCCAGCCGCCCTTCCAGCTCTGTCCTGTTAGTCCCCTGAATGGGAAAAGGGGTCAGATCAGACTAAGCAACTTTTCAATGGGCACCACCACTGATGCTCTGACAGCTGTGGAGAGATGCGCTCAATACATGCAACTCAGTACTTAACGAATTTACACTTAAAAAATGTCACATACAGTGCCTTGGCGTTTTTCCTATTTTGTTGCATTACAACCTGCAATTTAAATTGATTTTTATTTGGATTTCATGTAATGGACATACACAAAATAGTCCAAATTGGTGAAGTGAAAAGAAAAAAATTACTTGTTTCAAAAAATAAACTACGGAAAAGTGGTGCATGCATATGTATTCACCCCCTTTGCTATGAAGTCCCTAAATAAGATCTGGTGCAACCAATTACCTTCAGAATTCACATAATTAGTTAAATAAAGTCTACCTGTGTGCAATCTAAGTGTCACATGATCTGTCACATGATCTCAGTATATATACACCTGTTCTGAAAGGCCCCAGAGTCTGCAACACCACTAAGCAAGGGGCACCACCAAGCAAGCGGCACCATGAAGACCAAGGAGCTCTCCAAACAGGTCAGGGACAAAGTTGTGGAGAAGTACAGATCAGGGTTGGGTTATAAAAAAATATCTGAAACTTTGAACATCCCACGGAGCACCATTAAATCCATTATTAAAAAATTGAAAGAATATGGCACCACAACAAACCTGCCAAGAGAGGGCCGCCCACCAAAACTCACGGACCAGGCAAGGAGGGCATTAATCAGAGAGGCAACAAAGAGACCAAAGATAACCCTGAAGGAGCTGCAAAGATCCACAGCGGAGATTGGAGTATCTGTCCATAGGACCACTTTAAGCCATACACTCCACAGAGCTGTGCTTTACGGAAGAGTGGCCAGAAAAAAGCCATTGCTTAAAGAAAAAAAGAAGCAAACTCGTTTGGTGTTCGCCAAAAGACATGTGGGAGACTGCCCAAACATATGGAAGAAGGTACTCTGGTCAGATGAGACTAAAATTGAGCTTTTTGGCCATCAAGATAAACACTATGTCTGGCACAAACCCAACACCTCTCATCACACCGAGAACACCATCCCCACAGTGAAGCATGGTGGTGGCAGCAGTATGCTGTGAGGATGTTTTTCATCGGCAGGGACTGGGAAACTGGTCAGAATTGAAGGAATGATGGATGGCGTTAAATACAGGGAAATTCTTGAGGGAAACCTGTTTCAGTCTTCCAGAGATTTGAGACTGGGACGGCGGTTCACCTTCCAGCAGGACAATGACCCTAAGCATACTGCTAAAGCAACACTCGAGTGGTTTAAGGGGAAACATTTAAATGTCTTGGAATGGCCTAGTCATAGCCCAGACCTCAATCCAATTGAGAATCTGTGGTATGACTTAAAGATTGCTGTACGCTAGCGGAACCAATCCAACTTGAAGGAGCTGGAGCAGTTTTGCCTTGAAGAATGGGCAGAAATCCCAGTGGCTAGATGTGCCAAGCTTATAGAGACATACCCCAAGAGACTTGCAGCTGTAATTGCTGCAAAAGGTGGCTCTACAAAGTATTGACTTTGGGGGTTGAATAGTTATGCACGCTGAAGTTTTCTTATTTCTTGTTTGTTTCACAAGAAAAAATATTTTGCATCTTCAAAGTGGTAGGCATATTTGTGTAAATCAAATGATACAAACACCAAAAAAATCAATTTTAATTCCAGGTTGTAAGGCAACAAAATAGGACAAATGCCAAGGGAGGTGAATACTTTCGCAAGCTACTGTATTGAAGCACTTCACCAATATCACAGTCATCATAAACAAGTTTGATAGTGATGTTCTAATGTAATGTGTCTTGTTATATTTGTTCATATTTTATTTTATGGTTTCAGGGCACCATTGAAAATGAGACCTTGGTATCAATTGTGTTCCTTTCGCTATGAATATGCCCAGTCATATCTGTGTTGTCATTTCATTTCTCAATGTGACTGAGTGTGGTTCTGGAGTACAGAGAGAATATCCTGTGCCAGCTCTGTTTATTGACACACCCCTTTTGTTTCCCTCAGTTGCCACCAAACAAACCCCCTCTCCTATCCTCTGCATTTCCAGTGAGGAAACAGGGAACATTGCAGTCCTGGGAGCTCTCCCATACCAACGCTGCCAGGCTTAATTGCTAAATGGAGTCATTGATGTGTCTTGTTGCAGCTCGCTCTGTCAAAGGACTGCTTTGTTCCCCAATGTGGCCCTTACTTCAATGGCATGTAACACACACTCAGCAAATAATGTCTGTATATGTGTGGAGAGGAAAGAGAGTGGAGGAAAATTATATCAGAGAGCTGCCATCCCCAACTCTTTTGATACCTCCCATCCTACTCGTTGTGTGTCTGTGTGCATGTGTAATCCTCCCCAGGGCTGTGTGTGTGTGTGTGTGTGTGTGTGTGTGTGTGTGTGTGTGTGTGTGTGTGTGTGTGTGTGTGTGTGTGTGTGTGTGTGTGTGTGTGTGTGTGTGTGAGAGTGAGAGTGAGAGTTAGTGAGTGTGAGAGAGAGAGAGAGAGAGAGAGAGAGAGAGAGAGAGAGAGAGAGAGAGAGAGAGAGAGAGAGAGAGAGAGAGAGACTGTCTGTCTCTCTTGGGGAGGGTTAGGGAATGCACCTGCCTTAGCTCAGGACTCATGAAGGATGAAGAGCCAACACGGAATGGCCTGGGGTTGGTGGGGGGAGGTTCCAGCAGTAATTTCTTCATTCGGAGTGGCTGCAGATCCGCCTTTTTCTGAGTGAAGCTTCTGCGAATGTGCGGATCACATGATGTATATTCTCCACTTTACACGTAAAGAACAGGCTACTCAGGAGAATGGTGCTTGTTTAATAAAATTAGCTCAAAACTGAATCAATGTCTGCAAGGTCACATAATGATGGTATTCTACATAACAGAACTGAATATAATAGCATAGTATAACGTTACTGTAAGACTAAAACAACTTGAAGGAGCTGGAGCAGTTTTGCCTTGAAGAATGGGCAGAAATCCCAGTGGCTAGATGTGCCAAGCTTATAGAGACATACCCCAAGAGACTTGCAGCTGTAATTGCTGCAAAAGGTGGCTCTACAAAGTATTGACTTTGGGGGGGTGAATAGTTAAGCACGCTCAAGTTTTCAGTTTTTTTGTCTTATTTCTTGTTTGTTTCACAAGAAAAAATATTTTGCATCTTTAAAGTGGTAGGCATGTTGTGTAAATCAAATGATACAAACCCCCAAAAAATCAATTTTAATTCCAGATTTTAAGGCAACAAAATAGGAAAAATGCCAAGGGGGGTGAATACTTTCGCAAGCAACTGTATTAAACCAGTATTGAGCACTTGGCTTGGCTGGGCTTAAGGTGTTACTCAATTTGGATGTGTATTCCTCCATCCCTCTCCCTCACTCTGCAGCTACATTGCAATGAGCTGTCTCCTGTGTTCTAAAGCTTTGCCCTTCATCACAACGTTCAGTCCTTCATCTAGCCAAATAATCAGCCATCAGTTACCTCATATCATCTGCAGACCAAGGTTCTGCTTTCTCTGAGTGGAGCTCTTTTCTGAGTGAGTGATTAAGTGAGTGAAGCTCTGTCTGGCTTGAGGAATGAGAGAGATGAAGAGTGAACGTCAGTGATGTTTACCAGTAGAGTAGACTCTTCACTTGTCTGTCTGACAGTGTCAACCCCCACCCTGTGTGTTCTCTAGTCTGCTGCTGCTGCTGCTAGCAGGCCATGGCCTCTTTGTATACATTAAGCTGATTGATGAACAGTTCATTAAATTAAATTAAATGTTATTCGTCACATTCTTTGTAATCAACAGGTGTAGACTACCATTGAAATGCTTACTTATGGGCCCTTCCCAACAATGCAGAGAGAAAGAAAATTGAGAAATAATAGAAAAGTAAAACACGTAATTATAAATACACAATGAGTAATGATAACTTGGCTATATACACGGGGTACCAGTACCGAGTCGATGTGCAGGGGTACGAGGTAATTGAGGTAGATATGTACATATAACTAGGAATAAAGTGACAGATAATAAACAGTAGCTGCAGCGTATGCAGTGAGTCAAAAAAAGTTAGTAGAAGTTGTTCAGGGTCCTGTTGGTTCCAGACTTGGTGCATCGGTACCGCTTGCCGTGCGGTAGCAGAGAGAGTCTATGACTTGGGTGGCTGGAGTCTTTTACAATTTTCAGGGCCTTCCTCTGACACCGCCTGGTATAGAGATCCTAGATGGCAGGGACCTCTGCCCTAGTGATGTACTGGGCCATACGCACTACCCTCTGTAGCGCCTTGCAGTTGGATGCAAAGCAGTTACAATATGAAGTGGTGATGCAGCCAGTCAAGATGATCTCAATGGTGCAGCTGTATAACTTTTTGAGGATCTGAGGGCCCATGCCAAATATTTTCAGCCTCCTGAGAGGGAAGAGGGGTTGTCGTGTGTTGGTGTGTGTGGACCATGATAGAGCTTTAATGATGAGGACACCGAGGAAATTGAAGCTCGTGACCCGCTCCACTACAGCCCAGTCTGTGAATGGGGGCGTGCTCAGCCCTCCATTTCCTGTAGTCCACTATCAGCTCCTTTGTCTTGCTGACATTGAGGCTGATGGCCTCCATAGAGAGAGTCTGCAACAACTGGATTTAATTTGCCAGTGTCCTTTCTTAGCCCCTTTCCTTGCATATACTGTGAAGTATATGCATTTTATTATGTGCACTGTCATTGTGAAAAATATTTTAAGATAAGCAATGAGAATTTGTTTAATTATGCCGCTGAAAAACTATTTAATTAGAGAATCAGACATTCACATGTACAACTGATCTCATTGTGTTTGTTGAATGAGTGGTTGCTCTTGATGCATTAGTGTGACAATGAGTGGCAGCCAGAGAATTTCATCCCATCCTGGCATGGTGGGAGGATTGCGTTGTGAAAACCATGCCTTATGCCCATTTAATCAGTGTTTGGAAAGCTGTTGCTTATATTGTAAATGCAGTCTTACCAGAAAGCATTGCATGCTGAACAATAAGACCATGCCAATGCTGCTGTACGAGCAAACAGTGGGAAATACACAGCCTTGTGTTATGGTCATCAGCACTGACAAGATGACAAGATGGCGCCGACAGACACGGTCGCCCTGTTTCTAACTCCTAGCCAACTTTGCAGTATTTCTTTCTTTGCGTGTGTTATTTCTTACATTATTTGCTCAGAACGTTTAGTGTATTATTACCTAAAGCCAAAAATAATTTTGGGATATTAGGTCGGCGGTCACTCCAGAAATTCCCCTTCCCTGATCTGGATCCTTTCTTTGAACTTCCCGAGGCAGCTCTATTCCAAAACGGTGATGCCGGAGAAGAGGAAGAAGAAGTGGGGCCCTAGTCAGACTCAGGCGGCGTGCATACCATCCACCACTTCTGAGTATATTACTCGCTAACGCTCAGTCCCTGGACAATAAAGTAGACCAGCTCAGGGCGAGGATCTCCTTCCAGAGAGACATCAGGGGCTGTAGCATACTCTGGTTTACGCAATCATGGCTCTCTGCCAAATATATTGTCTCAGTCCATTCAGCCAGCGAGGTTCTCCATCCATTACGCAGACAGGAAGGCGGAGGGGTTTGTTTCATGATTAACATGGTGTGATTGTGGTAACGTACATGAACTCAAGTCCTTTTGTTCTCACGATCTGGAATACTTCACCATCAAATGCCGACCGCATTACCTCCCAAGATAATTTTCTTTGGTCATCGTCACTGCCGTGTATATTCCCCCCCAAGCTGACACCGCGACGGCTCTCACTGGACTATGTGTCTCTGGCCCCCTCCCAGTTAGGGGAAGTGACGAGCTCTACAGCAGAGTCTCAGCACTCAATCGCTGGTTGAAAACTGTTTTCTGCCCCTCCCAAAAGATAGAATTTGTGGATAATTGGCCCTCTTTCTGGGACTCACCCACAAACAGGATCAAGCCTGACCTGCTGAGGAGTGACGGACTCCATCCTAGCTGGAGGGGTGCTCTCCTCTTATCTACCAACATAGATAGGGCTCTAACTCCTCTAGCCCCACAGTGAAATAGGGTGCAGGCCAGGCAGCAGGCTGTTAGCCAACCTGCCAGCTTAGTGGAGTCTGCCAATAGCACAGTCAGTGTAGTCAGCTCAGCCATACCCATTGAGACTGTGTCTGCGCCTCGACCTAGGTTGGGCAAAACTAAACATGGCGGTGTTCACCCTAGCAATCTTATTAGGATAAAGACCTCCTCCATTCCTGCCATTATTGAAAGAGATCGTGATACCTCACATCTCAAAATAGGGTTACTTAATGTTAGATCCCTCACTTCAAAGGCAGTCATAGTAAATGAACTAATCACTGATCATAATCTTGATGTGATTGGCCTGACTGAAACATGGCTTAAGCCTGATGAATTTGCTGTGTTAAATGAGGCCTCACCTCCTGGTTACACTAGTGACCATATTCCCCGTGCATCCCGCAAAGGCGGAGGTGTTGCTAACATTTACGATAGCAAATTTCAATTTACAAAAAAAAAAATGGCGTTTTCATCTTTTGAGCTTCTAGTCATGAAATCTATGCAGCCTACTCAATCACTTTTTATAGCTACTGTTTACAGGCCTCCTGGGCCATATACAGCGTTCCTCTCTGAGTTTCCTGAATTCCTATCAGACCTTGTAGTCATAGCAGATCATATTCTAATTTTTGGTGATTTTAATATTCACATGGAGAAGTCCACAGACCCACTCCAAAAGTCTTTCGGAGCCATCATCAACTCAGTGGGTTTTGTCCAACATGTCTCTGGACCTACTCACTGCCACAGTCATACTCTGGACCTAGTTTTGTCCCATGGAATAAATGTTGTAGATCTTAATGTTTTTCCACAAAATCCTGGACTATCGGACCACCATTTTATTACGTTTGCAATCGCAACAAATAATCTGCTCAGACCCCAACCAAGGAGCATCAAAAGTCGTGCTATAAATTCTCAGACAACACAAAAATTCCTTGATGCCCTTCCAGACTCCTTCTGCCTACCCAAGGACGTCAGAGGACAAAAATCAGTTAACCACTTAACTGAGGAACTCAATTTAACCTTGCGCAATACCCTAGATGCAGTTGCACCCCTAAAAACGAAAAACATTTGTCATAAGAAACTAGCTCCCTGGTATACAGAAAATACCCGAGCTTTGAAGCAAGCTTCCAGGAAATTGGAACGGAAATGGCGCCACACCAAACTGGAAGTCTTCCGATTAGCTTGGAAAGACAGTACCGTGCAGTACCGAAGAGCCCTCACTGCTGCTCGATCATCCTACTTTTCCAACTTAATCGAGGAAAATAAGAACAATCCAAAATTTCTTTTTGATACTGTTGCAAAGCTAACTAAAAAGCAGCATTCCCCAAGAGAGGATGGCTTTCACTTCAGCAGTAATAAATTCATGAACTTCTTTGAGGAAAAGATCATGACCATTAGAAAGCAAATTACGGACTCCTCTTTGAATCTGCGTATTCCTCCAGGGCTTAGCTGTCCTGGATCTGCACAGCTCTGCGAGGGCCTGGGATCGGGAGAGACACTTAAGTGTTTTAGTACTATATCTCTTGACACAATGATGAAAATAATCATGGCCTCTAAACCTTCAAGCTGCATACTGGATCCTATTCCTACTAAACTGCTGAAGGAGCTGCTTCCTGTGCTTGGCCCTCCTATGTTGAACATAATAAACAGCTCTCTATCCACCGGATGTGTACCAAACTCACTAAAAGTGGCAGTGATAAAGCCTCTCTTGAAAAAGCCAAACCTTGACCCGGAAAATATAAAAAACTATCGGCCTATATCGAATCTTCCATTCCTCTCAAAAATTTTAGAAAAAGCTGTTGCGCAGCAACTCACTGCCTTTCTGAAGACAAACAATGTATACGAAATGCTTCAGTCTGGTTTTAGACCCCATCATAGCACTGAGACTGCACTTGTGAAGGTGGTAAATGACCTTTTAATGGCATCAGACCGAGGCTCTGCATCTGTCCTCGTGCTACTAGACCTTAGTGCTGCCTTTGACACCATCGATCACCACATTCTTTTGGAGAGACTGGAAACCCAAATTGGTCTACACGGACAAGTTCTGGCCTGGTTTAGATCTTACCTGTCGGAAAGATATCAGTTTGTCTCTGTGAATGGTCTGTCCTCCGACAAATCAACTGTACATTTCGGTGTTCCTCAAGGTTCCGTTTTAGGACCACTATTGTTTTCACTATATATTTTACCTCTTGGGGATGTTATTCGAAAACATAATGTTAACTTTCACTGCTATGCGGATGACACACAGCTGTACATTTCAATGAAACATGGTGAAGCCCCAAAATTGCCCTCGCTAGAAGCCTGTGTTTCAGACATAAGGAAGTGGATGGCTGAAAACTTTCTACTTTTAAACTCGGACAAAACAGAGATGCTTGTTCTAGGTCCCAAGAAACAAAGAGATCTTCTGTTAAATCTGACAATTCATCTTGATGGTTGTAAAGTCGTCTCAAATAAAACTGTGAAGGACCTCGGCGTTACTCTTGACCCTGATCTCTCTTTTGACGAACATATCAAGACTGTTTCAAGGACAGCTTTTTTCCATCTACGTAACATTGCAAAAATCAGAAATTTTCTGTCCAAAAATTATGCAGAAAAATTAATCCATGCATTTGTTACTTCTAGGTTAGACTACTGCAATGCTCTACTTTCCGGCTACCCGGATAAAGCACTAAATAAACTTCAGTTAGTGCTAAATACGGCTGCTAGAATCCTGACTAGAACCAAGAAATGTGATCATATTACTCCAGTGCTAGCTTCCCTACACTGGCTTCCTGTTAAGGCAAGGGCTGATTTCAAGGTTTTACTGTTAACCTATAAAGCGTTACATGGGCTTGCTCCTACCTATCTTTCCGAGTTGGTCCTGCCGTACATACCAATACGTACGCTACGGTCACAAGACGCAGGCCTCCTAATTGTCCCTAGAATTTCTAAGCAAACAGCGGGAGGCAGGGCTTTCTCCTATAGATCTCCATTTTTATGGAACAGTCTGCCTACCCATGTGAGAGACGCAGACTCGGTCTCAACCTTTAAGTCTTTACTGAAGACTTATCTCTTCAGTAGGTCATATGATTGAGTGTAGTCTGGCCCAGGAGTGTGAAGGTGAACGGAAAGGCTCTGGAGCAACGAACAGCCCTTGCTGTCTCTGCCAGGCCGGTTCCCCTCTCTCCACTGGGGTTCTCTGCCTCTAACCCTGTTACAGGGGCTGAGTCACTGGCTTGCTGGTGCTCTTTCATGCCGTCCCTAGGAGGGGTGCGTCACTTGAGTGGGTTGAGTTACTGACGTGATCTTCCTGTCTGGGTTGGCGCCCCCCCTTGGTTTGTGCTGTGGTGGAGACCTCTGTGGGCTATACTCGGCCTTGTCTCAGGATTGTAAGTTGGTGGTTGAGGATATCCCTCTAGTGGTGCGGGGGCTGTGCTTTGGCAGAGTGGGTGGGGTTATATCCTTCCTGTTTGGCCCTGTCCGGGGGTTTCTTCGGATGGGGCCACAGTGTCTCCGGACCGCTCCTGTCTCAGCCTCCAGTATTTATGCTGCAGTAGTTTATGTGTCGGGGGGCTGGGGTTAGTTGGTTATACCTGGAGTACTTCTCCTGTCTTATCCAGTGTCCTGTGTGAATTTAAGTATGCTCTCTCTAATTCTCTCGTTCTCTCTTTCTCTCTGAGAACCTGAGCCCTAGGACCATACGTCAGGACTACCGGGCATGATGACACCTTGCTGTCCCCAGTCCGCCTGGCCTTGCTGCTATTCCAGTCAACTGTTCTGCCTGCGGTTACGAAACCCCTACCTGTCCCAGACCTGCTGTTTTCAACTCTTAATGATCGGCTATGAAAAGCCAACTGAGAGACCTGAGCCCTAGGACCATACGTCGGGACTACCGGCCGTGGTGACTCCTTGCTGTCCCCAGTCCGCCTGGCCTTGCTGCTATTCCAGTTTCAACTGTTCTGCCTGCGGTTATGGAACCCCTACCTGTCCCAGACCTGCTGTTTTCAACTCTTAATGATCGGCTATGAAAAGCCAACTGAGATTTATTCCTGATTATTATTTGACCATGCTTGTCACTTATGAACATTTTTGAACATCTTGGCATGGTTCTGTTATAATCTCCACCCGGCACAGCCAGAAGAGGACTGGCCACCCCTCATAGCCTGGTTCCTCTCTAGGTTTCTTCCTAGGTTTTGGCCTTTCTAGGGAGTTTTTCCTAGCCACCGTGCTTCTACACCTGCATTACTAGCTGTTTGGGGTTTTAGGCTGGGTTTCTGTACAGCACTTCGAGATATTAGCTGATGTAAGAAGGGCTATATAAAATAAAATTGATTGATTGATATGTGCAAACTGGGAACTGCATATCCTGAGGCCGCATTTATTGTAGCTGGAGACTTTAATAAAGGAAATCTGAGGAAAACGCTACTGAAATTCTATCAACACATCTCCTGTGCTACAGGCGCATCACGGACTCTGGATCATTGCTACTCTCCCTTCCGGGATGGCTACAAGGCCCTCCCCTGCCCTCCCTTCGTCAAATCAGATCATGCCTTCATTCTGCTCCTCCCAACCTATAGGCAGAAACTTAAGCAGGAAGCACCCATGGTAAAGATTGTTCAGCATTGGTCTGACCAATCGGAGCCCATGCTTCAAGATTGTTTTGATCACACGGACTGGGAAATGTTCTGTGTCGCCTCTGAGAATAGTATAGACATATAGACAGGTTCATCAGGAAGTGCATAGAGGATGTTGTTCCCATTGTGACGATTAGAAGTTATCCAAAATAAAAACTGTGGATAGATGGCAGCATTCGCGTGAAACTGAAAGCGTGAACCACCACAATGAACTATGGCAAGGTGACTGGGAACATGGACGTGTACAAACAGACCAGCTTTGACCTTCGTAAGGCAATCAAAAAGGCAAGTCGCAATTCAACTGCTCAGACATGAGACATATGTGGCAGGGACTCCAGACAATCACAGATTATAAAGGGAACGCCAGCAATGTCATGGACACCAACGCCTCGAACCCGGGCAAGCTAAACACTAGGGTTGTGCCGACATGGCCATACTCGTATCCATAAATTGACAGTAAACCTCAGGAGGTTGAAGAAATGTGGCCCTCACAAACCTTTTACAGATGAACTTTTTACAGACGCATTGAGAGCATCCTGTCGGGGGCTGTATCACCGCCTGGTACGGCAATTGCACCGTCCGCAACTGCAGGGCTCTCCAGAGGATGGTGCGGTCAGCCCAACGCATCACCAGGGGCACACTGCCGAGTTCCAAACTGCCTCTGAAAGCAACGTCAGCACAAGAACTGTTCGTCGGGAGCTTCATGAAATAGGTTTCCATGGCCATGCACAATACCAAGCGTTGGCTGGAGGGGTGTAAAGCTGGCCACCATTGGACCCTGGAGCAGTGGAAATGCATTCTCTTGAGTGATGAATCACGCTTCACAATCTGGCAGTCTGATGGACAAATCTGGGTTTGGCGGATGCCAGGAGAATGCTACCTGCCCAAATGCATAGTGCCAACTGTAAAGTTTGGTTGAGAGGAATAATATTCTGGGGCTGTTTTTCAATGTTCGGGCTCCTTAGTTCCAGTGAAGGGAAATCTTAACGCTACAACACCATAGTGCCCTCTAAGCTCATCACTAAGCTAAGGATCCTGGGACTAAACACCTCCCTCTGCAACTGGATCCTGGACTTCCTGACGGGCCGCCCCCAGGTGGTAAGGGTAGGTAACAACACATCTGCCACACTGATCCTCAACACGGGGGCCCCTCAGGGGTGCGTGCTTAGTCCCCTCCTGTACTCTCTGTTCACCCATGACTGCATGGCCAGGCACGACTCCAACACCATCATTAAGTTTGCCGACGACACAACAGTGGTAGGCCTGATCACCAACAACGATGAGACAGCCTATAGGGAGGAGGTCAGAGATCTGGCCGTGTGGTGCCAGGACAACAACCTCTCCCTCAACGTGACCAAGACAAAGGAGATGATTGTGGACTACAGGAAAAAAAAGAGGACTGAGCACGCCCCCATTCTCATCGACGGGGCTGTAGTGGAACAGGTTGAGAGCTTCAAGTTCCTTGGTGTCCACATCACCAACGAACTATCATGGTCCAAACACACCAAGACAGTCGTGAAGAGGGCACGACAAAGCCTATTCCCCCTCAGGAGACTAAAAAGATTTGGCATGGGTCCTCAGATCCTCAAAAAATTCTACAGCTGCACCATCGAGAGCATCCTGACTGGTTGCATCACCGCCTGGTATGGCAACTGCTTGGCCTCTGACCGCAAGGCACTACAGAGGGTAGTGCGTACGGCCCAGTACATCACTGGGGCAAAGCTCCCTGCCATCCAGGACCTCTATACCAGGCGGTGTCAGAGGAAGGCCCTCAAAATTGTCAAAGACTCCAGCCACCCTAGTCATAGACTGTTCTCTCTGCTACTGCACGGCAAGCGGTACCGGAGTGCCAAGTCTAGGTCCAAAAGACTTCTCAACAGCTTCTACCCCCAAGCCATAAGACTCCTGAACAGCTAATCATGGCTACCCGGACTATTTGCACTGCCCCCCCACCCCATCCTTTTTACGCTGCTGCTACTCTGTTAAGTATTTATGCATAGTCACTTTAACTCTACCCACATGTACATATTACCTCAACTACCTCAACTAGCCGGTGCCCCCGCACATTGACAATGCAACGGTATCCCCCTGTATATATAGCCTCCCTACTGTCACTTTATTTTACTGTATATATAGCCTCCCTACTGTCACTTTATTTTACTTCTGCTCTTTTTTTCTCAACACTTTTTTGTTGTTGTTTTATTCTTACTTTTTTGTTTAAAATAAATGCACTGTTGGTTAAGGGCTGTAAGTAAGCATTTCACTGTAATGTCTGCACCTGTTGTATTCGGCGCATGTGACCAATAAAATTTGATTTGATTTGATTTGATTTGATTTGATTCTACACCATGTCGTGAAAATTACCACTAGGGACACTCAAACGGCCGTCCCAGCAGTTGTCTTATATATGGCTATAAACAGACAAGTTATATTTGCATGATTGAGCATAATAAATTAATCATTATCATTTTGTTTCATTCATGTGACCGACCAATACTGGTTCATAACATGTGACGGACCAATACCTCACAAGGCTTCTTCTCTCTAAGCTGAGATCTTGAAACTGAGATATCTTTCATTCTCAAAACAAGGTCTGGGCGTACTGCCAAATTGCAGATACTGATAAGTGAGGATTTGTCCGATTCGTCCGATTGGTTATTAGAACACACATGAATAGAACATAGAAATGTATAGAATAGAAAAGCACAAACATTAAAATGTCCATCACATTCCATCCTCTTATCACTTGTGTGATAATAATAATTGCATTTTAATGTAAGCATTTAGATTTGAGCTTCTATATCAAATTATTCTATACTCCTATTAAAGTAAGGGAAATCAACACAGAAAAAAAACGGACACTTTGTAATTTCAAGCCCTTCATTCTGGGTTGTACAATCCAATTAGTATGGTAATACTATAATCATAATAAAGGTTATACTTCTATTAATGGGAGTAAGTATCCAAAATACACACACATACTCAAGGGATCTGTAGATTCAGAGGTGAATAAATCTCTCAATGTTAACCATTGTTTCCATATCACAATCGGGTTGGATTGACTTATGTTTTTCACTAACTGTCCCTGGGACATCAACTCAGTCAAAATATAAAACTCTGTTGTTTAACAATTCTGCTAATACCTTCAAAAGGTTGGTTGCGGCTCACCAGCTTAGTGTTCCACATAATGTTCATGAAGGTTAAGGGTTTAGATGACCTTACCCTCAACTTGTTAAACTAAAACAACCTTCAATCATTACTCATTGTCCGTATCTACAGGGGGAAATGGGAGCTCATCCAGAGTTGGCAGCTCTGGAAGAGTAGAAAACATGATAGATGCTGAAATCTTATCAGACAGAGGCACAGATCGCCTTACAGCATGTTAATAACATTTCACAGGGAAGAGAGAGAGAACACATGTTATAACAGTTTCACACCAACCTTAATAAGAATGAGATTGGGGCAAGGTTAGCCCAAGCTACAATCTAGTAGCTCTCCTCACATTTTAGGTGCATAAAAGCCTCGCCTTTCCAAATCATAATTAGAACTATTGATAAATGATCCAACCCAAATTTAGAATGACAGTCCTTAGTGCTTCACGTTGGTTCTATCACTTTAATTTAAGACCGCCAACTTAGCACACACCGATACTGGCAGAATGTACATTTACATTGTCATACAGTATATTCATCTCATCATTTCTAGCATTTACTTTTTTCATCACTTGTGGTAATGAAAGATTGGTATCTCAATGCATTCTTAGTCTAAATTACTATAAATGTTGCAGTGTGCAGACCTCCACAATCAACCCGATACCCCAAGTAAACAATTTTGGATAAGCTAAATCAATTACGGGCACGGTTGACCACCCCCCACTGTCCCGGCACATCCATCTAGCGTTTGTTCATGTTCTTCTTCAGATAGTGTTTCAGTTCGTCTTTTTAATGGCACATGTTCAAAGTGGATGGCCCTTGATAATGTCTCTCACCTGAGCCGCCAATGTCCTTTACAGTCATTTATGTCTTTGTCCATTTTCCTACCAGTACACCAGCAAGTTTGGACGGGATCTCTCTCCATGCTCACTCCACGTGGACTCATGTTGCACTCCTGAGAGAAAAAGGCATGAGAGAAAAGGCAGTTGATAGCTTCGACTGGATGCTGTGTACAGGTTGCTGGCTCGGACTCAGGTCTCAGTAGAAGTGGTGAAGGACCATACTAAATGCCATTATCACCATTGCTTCAGCCGGTTAGAGGAGGTGTTGAGGTTCACACTGTTCTTGGTCAAATTATCCCTTCCATGCATCTAGACCATCTGTGGTCACCTTCGCCATGACCTTGAGAGAGGACAGACCAGAACAACAGTTTAGTTTAGGGCATTCCTGATTCAGGAAATCCAGACAAATTATTTACTGTATGAGAAATTATTACTACTACTTGATTCAGGAAATCCAGACAAATGATTTACTGTATGACACATTTTTACTACTACCAATATTCTTAATACAGATTTCTAAAACAAATGTCAAAGAGAATAGTAACAACACACAGCTGAAACCATTTTTTTTCTTCCAAATTGGCTTATACTCCCCTATCATCTTGGCGATCTCACTGCAGAGTTACAGGGTCAGGGAGTCAGAGGGCTAATCCTTAGGGAGAAATCCTGACCATCCAGCAGACCCAATCTGGTGAGATTTGTTATTGAAGCAAGACAAAAACAAAGAAAAGAAAAGAAAACAACAACAGCAATATACATATCACTTGATGTGGGGAGACCGTCAATCCATTTGGAGTAACTGTCAACCATTACCAACATACACTGCCTGTTAAATCAAAAATAAACAAATTAGAATAACACATCAAATTAGAATTACAACTCTTGATAACTCCATAAGGAAATGATTGTATCCCATAAGGTAATGGTAAAATATACTAGAGACAGGTGTCCCTCCAGGGGCAGCACTCTCTCTCTGTCCTTCTCGTGGTCCGAATTACACATGGGACTATTGATAAATTATAAACTTGTTCTATTAATTAGTGTTTACATAGCCCATTTAAATCTCACCCAATGTCACCAGTCTTTCTAGTGAGGGTGATCAGGCTCACCAGGAAGTCAGAACAGAAGTCAGAAGTCAGTCAGCTCTATTAAGTGAGTGTTTGTTTTCCTGTACCTCAGACATGATTTAAAGATATTTCAAACATTTTTGTATCAGGTTTACATTGGGTTTTTCAGTACATTTCTTCTAATCAAGAGAATTGACATGTGTGCAATCAAAACTCTGACAATAGACACTTCAAAACATTTAATTTGTGTACAGCATCCTTTCTAACCTGTGAAAAACCCACTAAAACTAAAATAAAAAGACCCCACACTTCTAAATCAAAAATTTGGGAGGTCCCTTAACAGCTGGATCCAGGTACCTTTGACTGCTCTCCTAAGGCACCTGCCTCAGGAAGCCTTTCAAAGGGAGAGATACAGAATCATTGATAAACATGTAAAATAGCGGACATTCATCAGTCCTGGAAGAAAGAAAATAAACATGATCGAGTTTACTGCATCTTGGGCAGGGAGTCTTAATAAACCCATGCGTATACAGAATTATACTTCAGACTAATTTATACTTCAGGCACATCAGATAATACGGTGTCCCTTAAAGCTGAATTAGGCACCTTCTAAAGTAAACAATCCCAGAGCCACTCTTAAATCCCTGGTGCTACCCAAACTATAGAATTGAGAAATACATTGTCAAAAACATGTCTTATTCAATTATTCACCTCTGTCCCAAATTTCCCACTGTCTGTCTTACAACCTGTTTGAGTTCAGTGTGTACTGGCGGCTATCTATTGTTCCACAGGAAGCTTATCTCTTAACCCAAACACCAGATGGCTTAAACACGAGAGCAGTGGACCAGGCCTTGAAGAGTGAGCGGCCTCTAATTTAAATCGCAATGCTCAATCCCCCTGTCTTACTTCTTCAAATTATTAAAATATTGCATTATTGGATTGCTATCTGAAAGCCAATTACCATTCACTTTGTTACTTTCACTAGTCTCCATATCTGTTTCCCTCAACTCGGACTTCCTTCCATATAGGAAGACCTAAATCACTACTGCTTAAACACACAGATCACTCTCAAACAACATTCTGTTTTTCCCGCTATTTCAAGGTTTAAAACTAAACTAAACAAACATGATAACTTTCTCCATATTGGAAGGGATTGTTTTCATTTTAGTATACCTTCAAAAAGTTATTCTATATTTTTATTACCAATCTCTGTTGGATATTTACTTTCTGCTTCAATATTTATTAAACGTCTATTATTTTAAGATTCATATGTAATGCTTTGGAGGGATCAATATGTATTAAGTGGGTTGTGCTGTCTATCAGTCCCCTGTAGGTGGGATGCTCTGTCCATAACAAGTCTCTACCTAGCACGTTAAACGGTTGAGTAGGTGAATACAGAAAATCATTGGTTCTATTTAACAGGGTATGGGCTTATTTCAAAATGTATTACAAGGGTGGAGGAAATCTCATAAGCGTGTATAGTTTTATTGGTTAGGGGTAAATCAAGTCCCGTACAATGCTTTAACAAATGCTTCATCAAATGTTCCTTAAAGGGACCACTCTGAACAGAATACTTTTTACACCACTTACGTACGTCTATGTGTGGGTGTGCAAGTTGTATATTATTATTATTTATATTGTCACTTCATTGTTATCTCTAGTAACCCATTATACAAATATTATGTTACTTTATCTCTAGTAACCCAATATACACTTGTGCTACATCACAAATTCCCCCTCTACACCAGTGTTCTATTCATACAGGGGTTTAAATATTCACTAGTGTTCTATTTAACAGCATATTCGGAAATAGTACTTTCTCCTTTCATATCTCCATACAGAATCCCTTTATAACATTATAAATCTTTAGGTTTTCACCTCCATACTGCAGCAACAATCATAGTGCAGCAGCCCGAGAGGTAAAGATATCGTTCAATGTTCAGGCTCCTTAGTTCCAGTGAAGGGTAATCTTAACGCTACAGCATACTGTTGTGGGAATTCTACACCATGTCATGGAAATTACCACTAGGGACACTCGAAGTCAATCTTAAATGAATAATCGTTTATTGTCAGCGCGCTGGAGAGATTTCAACCAACTCAATGCACCATAGTACACATGTCAATCAGGAGCTCTGCTGGGGCCGTCCCAGCAGTTGTCTTATAAACGGCTATAAACCGACAAGTTATATTTGCATGATTTAGCATAATAAATTCATGATTACTGTTTTGTCTCATTCATGTGACCGACCAATACTGGTTCATAACATGTGACAGACCAATACCTCACAAGGCTTCTTCTTGCTAAGCTGAGACCTTGAAACTGAGATATCATTCGTTCTCAAAACAAGGTCTGGGTGTACTGCCAAATTGCAGATGCTGATAAGTGAGGATTCGTCCGATCATTCACTTGCATGAACACAGAAATTGGTTATTAGAACAGCACATGAATAGAACATAGAAATGTATAAAATAGAAAAGCAGAAACATGAACATTTCCATCACAATACAATGACGTTCTAGACGATTCTGTGCTTCCAACTTTGTGGCAACAGATTGGGGAAGGCCCTTTCCTGTTTCAGCATGACAATGCCCCCTTGCACAAAGATAGGTCCATACAGAAGTGGTTTGTCGAGATCGGTGTTGAAGAACTTGACTGGCCTGCACAGAGCCTTGACCTCAACCCCATCGAACACCTTTGGGATGAATTGGAACGCCGACTGTGAGCCAGGGCTAATCAATCAACATCAGTGCCTGACCTCACTAATGCTCTTGTGGCTGATGGAAGCAATTACCTGCAGCAATGTTCCAACATCAGGTGGAAAGCCTTCCCAGAAGAGTGGAGGCTGTTATAGCAGCAAAGGGGGGACCAACTCCATATTAATGCTCATGATTTTGGAATGAGATGTTCGACAGGTGTCCACATACTTTTGGTCATGTAGTGTATATATATTCCAGACTCTGATATTGCTCGTTCTGACATTTCTTAATTTCTTTCTTTTTACTTTTTAGATTGTGTGTATTGTTTGGTATTGCTAGTGTCGTGACGTGATTTTCATTAATCTGATGACTGTAATTTATCAAATCAACTAACTATGTTTAATTGTTACTCAATTACATGAATCATGTAACAATTAACTCATTAGGATTTGGGGCATCACGGAATAAGTTGTTTATAGAGTTACCATCTCCGAATTAAACTCAAAAAATCATTACCTATCAATATGTATAAAACAGTCAACGTATTAATCATGACCTCTTATCATATCATCATTCTGAACGGTCGCAACCTTCTTGGATCTGCAAAAACCCCAGCTTTACTTATGATTCAGCACTACACAAATTGGTTCAATTATTTATTCACTAGCTAACAAAATGATAACACAGAATAACATACACACATAATACATGAGAAAAAGGTCCCTAGCGGACTAACAACAACATGACTGCTTGTTTACTAAAAGAGGGAGTGGTAGAGAGAGAGAGATTGAGAAAGAGAGACACAACACTTATCGTACATTTGGAAACTACGCTCACAGTAATCATTTACTTTGCACACGAACCACCGCCCTTTTGGAGTAAGAAATCATGAATGTATTTACATGATGAATGCCTTCGTTCGCCGTTTATCTCTGTTGGACCAAGCCTTCTTGAAAAGGGTTTGGCTGGTGGTCCTGTGTCGGTGTGAGGCTCTGATTGTCCACCAGAGGTCACATTGTCCTTCTTCTTAGTTGTCTTGTCTGTATTGGAATATTTCCTCAGAACAGATACTCAGCTGTACCAGTGATTGTCTGAGAGGGGATTTTCTCCTTTCTTCACCTTGTGTGGATAATCAAAGTTCCAAACAACTTTACATGGACAGCTGCAGACTGGCAATGTTCAGGTCTAGTCTGGTGAGTTTATCTTCTTCACCCCGTGTTGAGGTTCAAAGTTCTAACCATTTCAAATGTGTAGCCACCTCTCCACGCTTTCTGGTCTGATATGTTCATTCTTAACCTATCCTTTTATACACTCTAGTTAAAAGGGTGTTCCATCATGCTGACACGCTCTCTGAGCTCCCTCTGGGTGTGGCTACTTACTTGTGCAAAGCTTATATGAAAAACAATTATCTCATTAGAAAACTAATATCACATTCCTATCTTAACAAAAATACTTTCATCATTTTTCATATTATATATTGGATGAAAACTTGACAGATAAAGGGGATATACTTTCCAAGTTACAGTATTTTCTTGATACCATTTTTTATGACATCACTAAATAACAAACAACATGACATGATTATTCTTTAGATCCCCACTGACCATTCCCCACATTCTTATCTTAGAAATATTGTTCCAGTATTCACTTTTTGGACATTAGAGTTTTGGGCGGCAAAAGTCTCTGGAGACAAAGGACATTCCTTTAGCCAATACTGGAGGGTAAAGAGAGAGAATCCTCTCCTTAAATTTACGACCGGGTGTGAGGTGTCAGAACCACCACACCAATCCCTCATCCCCTCTTCTGTGGGTGGGAGAGGCCTGGTTATTGTCAACCATTGTCAAGCTGATCTGAGCCCTTGGATCCTCACACAGGACAGTCATGACACTAGGTATTGCTGCACTGTTGGAGCTAGAAACACAAGCATTTCGCTGCAGGTGTGATAGCATCTGCAAATCTGTGTACCTGACCAATAAACTTTGATTTGATTTGATAATGATTGTGGTTGGTTTGTGCATGAAAGACACTGATTAACATCTCCATCATGCTGTCCATATCATACAGAGACAGTTCATTCTGATCTCCTCTGTTCTACAGTTGTACTACATAAACACAGTATTTAAGTGTGCTACAGACTGCTAGCGGCCAGTATGAGAGATTGGAGAGCGTATACTGTAGGGGCAGTCCTGTTCTGCTCAATCTCAGCTTCCTGCAGGATGTGACTGGAGAATTGGTCTGACCTCGCTCGCTTGCACGGAATGGCTTGCAGATGTCACTGGGAGATAAAAGCCATAACAGTTATGATTGTGTCAGAGGAGGCGGGGGGTTGGAGGGATAAGAGTGGCGGGGCCAAGGGTCACAGCATCACAGAGTAGCAGTCAATCATTTCACTTTCACTAAAATAGAATGTATTGCTGCTTCCCTGCTCATGCTACTTACTGGGTTGGAGGACTCAGCATTGCAGAGCACAGCACACTGAGAGGGAACTGGGCTGAAACCTGGAAAGAGACGGATGGACGGGTCACGGTTCGCACATTGCTTTCTCTCTCTATCTTTCTCTCTTTCTCCCCCCATCTCTCTGTCTCCCCCCTCCTCCCTCCCTCCCTCCCTCCCTCCCTCCCCCCTCTCACTCTACGTAGGGCCCAATAGACTGAGTTGTTGTCTGTAGTATTTCTGGGTCTTCTCCTCAGGTTTCAGCCCCGTTCCCTCTCAGTGTGCTGTGCTCTGCAGTGCTGAGTCCTCCAACCCAGTAGTAGGATCAGGGAAGCAGCAGGAATTTCTATTTTAATGAAAGTGAAACTATTTTTGAACTTTGTTGAACTCCGGCCCACTAGATAAGAGAACATTGACGTGGAAAAGACCCAGTACACATGGCAGCCTTAGGACAGATTAAACTTGAATTCTGCCATTCATTTGAATTTCTTCCACTTTTTAAATTTAAATTATGGCCTCGGAGTAACGTGAAGAAACAAGATTGATGGAATCTGCACATTGGTTTAGTCAGATATAACTCTCAGGGGTCTGACAGTGGCCCACACATGCAGCAGGCCCAACAACTGCCTGCAGTCTGGGTTTAGAATAAGAATGGTGAGGAATGTGATGCTAGGTAAGCCAACTTCTGCCACGCAGATATGTACAACAGCATTGCTCACACTCCCTATTTGTCAACCAGGAAAATTGAGAGAGAGAGGACCAAATTGTGTGGCTGGTGGTCTCTATATTTGCAGAATCCCCCTTGGTGCATTCTGCCCAGATGGGGTTACAGCACACTTGTGGCAGGGAGGGCAGTGAGACTATTTGACCTTACTACTGTGATCTAAATACTCCCACATATTTACCAGCCAGGGCTAAGCCACAATGACTTCTGCTTAAGCCATCTGCTTTATTCCAATTGACCTATGTGCTACTCTGGTTTTCATTGTCTGCGTCCCAAATGGCACCCTATTCCCTACATCAAATCAAATCACATTTTATTTGTCACATACACGTGTGTAGCAGATGTTATTGCGGGTGTAGCGAAATGCTTGTGCTTCTAGCTCCGACAGTGCAGTAATATCTAACAAGTAATATCTAGCAATTTCACAACATATACCCAATACACACAAATCTAGTAAGGAATGGAATTTAACAATATATACATATATGGACAAGCAATGACAGAGCGGTATGGACTAAGATACAGTAGAATATTATAGAATAGAATACAGTATATACATATGAGATGAGTAGTGCAAGATATGTAAACATTATTAAAGTGACTAGTGTTCCATTTCTTAAAGTGGACAGTGAATTCAATAGGCAGCAGCAGCCTCTAATGTATAGTGCACTACTTCTGACTGGTTACCAATGTAACTAGAGCAGTTAAAATAAATGTTTTGTTATACCCATGGTATACGGTCTGATATACCACGGCTTTCAGTCAATCAGCCAATCAGCAATCAGCAATTTCATTTCATCAAGGAAACAGGCGTTTGGGACCACAGTGCTGGGGTGTGTGTGGCCCTAGCACCCACCTCTGAGTCTCAGCATGATGCTCATCATGCCCAGCGGGCACACACACACACACACACACACACACACACACACACACACACACACACACACACACACACACATGCTAGCATGTCCTGTCAGTTGAGATGCTCGATCACTATGGAAAAGACAAACATGTTCCCTATAAACTGCATCAAGCTAAAGTTCCAACAATGACATCCCATGTGCATGTTATCTAGGGATACCCATCCCTAGTGTTATCATGTGATAAGAATTAGTGTGGTAAACTGTTTAAGATTACATTACTAAATCACTTGATCACAAATAGCCTTTTTCCTTCATATTTTTTCCTTTACAGTTGATGAAAAGGTGCTTATGAATATTCAAAAAATAGGGCATAAAAAGCAACAGTGCAAAGCATTTTATTTAGTCTCAAATACATTATGTAAATTGTATTTATTTTCTTTTACATTGGGCTCTCTGCAGCAGCGGCAGCAGCACAGGTTTTCTCATTTTAGCTTCTTAGTCATAGAGCAACAGCAGCCTTTACCCAAGGCTCTCGTTCTCTCTCTTGCACTCTCTTTCTCGCTCTCTTTCTCTCTCTCTCTCTCTCTCTCTCTCTTTCTCTCACTCTCTCTCTCTCTCTCTTTCTCTCACTCTCTCTCTCTCTCACTCTTTCTCACTCTCTCTCACTCTCTCTCTTTCTTTCTCTTTCTCTCTCTCCCGTCATTAGTTTACATGGCTGGAAGTTTAATCGGCCAGAGGATCTCAAATGGCTTAGTTTCCAGTCATTTATATTCATCTGAAAGCCATTTCAAGCATAATAACGAACATCAAATATCTAGCTAACTTATAAGTAAACAAACTCCGCTCCTGTCCTCGTCTCCTGCTCCTGGCCTCCCCCAACAGCAGAATTGCTTCTTGTCTGATCCGCTGTCACCCATTTATATTAAAGGCTGTTTTAACATGTATGCTGTCTCCATTGACAGCCAGGCCCGCTGGTGTAGGTGTGGAATACTAATGAACTGTGTGAGCACAGAGTGGTGTGTCTCAGAAGTGTGCATGCATTAGAGACACAGAGTGGAGCTCTCAGGGGGCCACAGTGAACGGGGCCGCTACAAACTTCAGTTATCTAAGCACTGAGAGTTAGTGAGAGTTTGATTACTAGTAAAAAATAACTTAAATAAGGCAAACGGTCTCTCTCTGTTTCTCTGTCTCTGACGCTCTCCCTCTTTTTCTGTCTCTATTTCTTCCCTCTCTTTCTGTCTCTCTTTCTTCCTGCTTGAGGATGGGAAAATATCTGTTGTTGGAAACGAAACAGATGAAAATATGATGAAAAAGAGAGGTTTGATGATTTGAAAGAGCTGGGATTGAGATTGCAGGAGGTTATGGCGGCCGGGGTATTCAGGGGTATTTCTTTTTTATCGGCCTGAGACTTAGTCCAATCATCTGATCGCTCAGGTCTGAATCTGTTCCTGATTAGAGGAGAAAGATGAAAAGATGAAAATCAGTGCTGTGCTGCAGACCTTGAAATTGAACCACCCCATGCTCAGGTCGTACCTCACCGTTTCAAATAGTTTTATCCCCACTGGACATGACCCTGGTCTATAGCAATGTTATTGATGAATTTTCAGAGCAGGCACTAACCCTGTGGGTTGGGAGGGTGGCTAGGCCTGAGCCGGGATATCCCTGTGGGTTGGCATTGTAGGGTGGTGAGGCCTGTGCCTGGCCATCCCAGGACATAAGGGGCCAGTGGGCAGTCTGGAGGAACACATGGTCTCCATCTGCAGCCCACTGGGACAACCCTAACTAACACTTTAATTAATGAGAGAACAATCCCACAAAAATCCCACAGACAGACAGACAGACATCTCTGTGTCCTCAATGGACCAACAAACTCTGCCAATGATGAATTAGTGGACTGGAGAGTGGAGCCCTGCAATAACCCCACAAGCGCTTCTCTCAACAGGAAAACGCTCATCCAGATGCAGCGCTCCTAGTGGCCGGGGACTTTAATGCAGGGAAACTTAAATCCGTTCTACCTAATTTCTACCAGCATGTTAAATGTGCAACCAGAGGAAAAAAAACTCTAGACCACCTTTACTCCACACACAGAGACGCATACAAAGCTCTCCCTCGCCCTCCATTTGGCAAATCTGACCATAACTCTATCCTCCTGATTCCTGATTATAAGCAAAAACTAAAGCAGGAAGCACCAGTGACTCGGTTAATAAAAAAGTGGTCAGATGACACAGATGCTAAGCTACAGGACTGTTTTGCTAGCACAGACTGGAACATGTTCCGGGATTCTTCAGATAGCATTGAGGAGTACACCACATCAGTCACTGGCTTCATCAATAAGTGCATCGATGATGTCGTCCCCACAGTGACCGTACGTACATACCCCAACCAGAAGCCATGGATTACAGGAAACATCCGCACTGAGCTAAAGGGTAGAGCTGCCGCTTTCAAGGAGCGGGACTCTAACCCGGACGCTTATAAGAAATCCCGCTATGCCCTCCGACGAACCATCAAACAGGCAAAGAGTCAATACAGGACTAAGATTGAATCGTACTACACTGGCTCTGACACTCGTCGGATGTGGCAGGGCTTGAAAACTATTACAGACTACAAAGGGAAGCACAGCCGCGAGCTGCCCAGTGACACAAGACTTCCAGACGAGCTAAACCACTTCTGTGCTCGCTTTGAGGCAAGCAACACTGAAGCATGCATGAGAGCACCAGCTGTTCCGGATGACTATGTGATCACGCTCTCCGTAGCCGATGTGAGTAAGACTTTTAAGCAGGTCAACATTCACAAGGCCGCAGGGCCAGACGGATTACCAGGACGTGTACTCCGAGCATGTGCTGACCAACTGGCAAGTGTCTTCACTGACATTTTCAACATGTCCCTGACTGAGTCTGTAATACCAACATGTTTCAAGCAGACCATAGTCCCCGTGCCCAAGGACTCTTAAGATAACCTGCCTAAATGACTACCGACCCGTAGCACTGACGTCTGTAGCCATGAAGTGCTTCGAAAGGCTGGTCATGGCTCACATCAACAGCATTATCCCAGAAACCCTAGACCCACTCCAATTTGCATACCGCCCCAACAGATCCACAGATGATGCAATCTCTATTGCACTCCACACTGCCCTTTCCCACCTGGACAAGAGGAACACCTACGTGAGAATGCTATTCATTGACTACAGCTCAGCATTCAACACCATAGTGCCCTCAAAGCTCATCACTAAGCTAAGGATCCTGGGACTAAACACCTCCCTCTGCAACTGGATCCTGGACTTCCTGACAGGCCGCCCCCAAGTGGTAAGGGTAGGTAACAACACATCTGCCACACTGATCTTCAACACGGGGGCCCCTCAGGGGTGCGTGCTCAGTCCCCTCCTGTACTCCCTGTTCACCCATGACTGCATGGCCAGGCACGACTCCAACACCTTCATTAAGTTTGCCGACGACACAACAGTGGTAGGCCTGATCACCGACAACGATGAGACAGCCTATAGGGAGGAGGTCAGAGACCTGGCCGTGTGGTGCCAGGACAACAACCTCTCCCTCAACGTGACCAAGACAAAGGAGATGATTGTGGACTACAGGAAAAAAAAGAGGACTGAGCTCGCCCCCATTCTCATCGACGGGGCTGTAGTGGAACAGGTTGAGAGCTTCAAGTTCCTTGGTGTCCACATCACCAACGAACTATCATGGTCCAAACACACCAAGACAGTCGTGAAGAGGGCACGACAAAGCCTATTCCCCCTCAGGAGACTGAAAAGATTTGGCATGGGTCCTCAGATCCTCAAAAGATTCTACAGCTGCACCATCGAGAGCATCCTGACTGGTTGCATCACCGCCTGGTATGGCAACTGCTTGGCCTCCGACCGCAAGGCACTACAGAGGGTAGTGCATACGTCCCAGTACATCACTGGGGCCAAGCTTCCTGCAATCCAGGACCTCTATACCAGGCGGTGTCAGAGGAAAGCCCTCAAAATTGTCAAAGACTCCAGCCACCCTAGTCATAGACTGTTCTCTCTGCTACCGCACGGCAAGCGGTACCGGAGTGCCAAGTCTAGGTCCAAAAGACTTCTCAACAGCTTCTACCCCCAAGCCATAAGACTCCTGAACAGCTAATCATGGCTACCCGGACTATTTGCACTGCCCCCCCCACCCCATCCTTTTACGCTGCTGCTACTCTGTTAATTATTTATGCATAGTCACTTTAACTCTGCCCACATGTACATATTACTTCAACTACCTCAACTAGCCGGTGCCCCCGCACATTGACTCTGCACCGGTACCCCCCTGTATATATAGCCTCCCTACTGTTATTTTATTTTACTTCTGCTCTTTTTTTCTCAACACTTTTTTTGTTGTTGTTTTATTTTTACTTTTTTGTTAAAAATAAATGCACTGTTGGTTAAGGGCTGTAAGTAAGCATTTCACTGTAATGTCTGCACCTGTTGTATTCGGCGCATGTGGCCAATAAAATTTGATTTGATTTGATTTGATCTCTCTGCCCAACGCAAGAGTGGCGCCACCCTCAAATGCCTTCACTAACAATGGGTAGGGGGTGTAACTAGATTTGAATTTTCAAATGATTATTTTGTGATTTGATGATAGTTTTCTTATCAATCTAGTCACAATAGAGCCAGTCATGTAGTTAAGATATCTAACATTTCCTCCTCAGTGTTTGGTTGGTATTTCTAGTTCAGATGAAAGCATGCAGAAAGCACTCTAGATTGACACGCTGTTCTCTTTTGATGGTTTTTCAGACGTTGCGCTTATACATTTCCCCCCTCCCAGAACCACTCCAGCAGATAAGAGCAGCTTCAAAACCGGCAGGTTCCGCTCAAATCTTAAGCAGGCAAATGAACGACTGACTGACTCACAGATTTGTGTAGTCAAATGGCTTTGGGATGTGTGGGATAGATGTCTTGCTAGAATCAGATCAATATCGTAGTGCCTGAAGAGAACATTAGAGAGCTAGACTACCATACAACAAACTAATCACATCAGGCATCACGCCACCACCCATCAAAGTGAATAAATAAATGAGCATTTGTGGGGGGGGGGTTTCATTGTAATACCTATGCTAATTACTACTCTAAGATCTCAGAACTTTTCGCTTACAGATTTTCCATTGCTGTTAAAAAGATTTCAGTTAGATTGTTTGGAAATGTTATTTAATAAGATTCGGCGCAATCAACTGACTCAAAGCTATCAAGCTAAAGATGTTTGTGTTTTATTTGTGATCAGCTGTGTTGTCAAAGCAGGGATTGTTCTGTGCTTTGGGTGACATGGCAGTTTGCAGTAGACATGATTTTATCATTGTAAAGTCTCAATCTTAATAGGCAAGAATGATACTGACAAACATCAACTGGAGTCTGCCAGTTTATAGGGGAAATTAGGTTATATTATGTGAATATCTATGTCCCTGTGCTGAGGTAGAGGGGATTCTATAATGTGAATATCTATATTGACCCTAAGCTGACACTGGGTGAAGTTTATGATGATGTCACTGTGTCCTTAGTTAGACCTCCATAGTTCCCCTCCTGGAGCAAGGTGAGGCCTAAGAGGGGATTTGCGAGGTTCAGTAACACTCACAATGGGCAGGTCTGTGAGGAATCTGGCTTTTCTTAGGATGTAGCTATGGCTTGCTGTCAGAATTCCCACATTTAAACCAATAGCTGCAGATAGAATCTAGAGTGTGTGTATGTGTGGTGTGGTGTTCATCCCTTGAGCATTGTTTGTACACTTCATATACAGATGACCTAAAAGTATACTAGATGTTGAAATTACATCTGTGCCCACTGAGCAGGAAACATACTAGAAACATACTCATTACATTAGAACACTTTTGGCACCAGCAGTGGGCCTCTAGGCTGACTTTAATTATTTAATAATATAAGAGGTAATCTAATCATATTAGAGTCAATCTCCAGGTTGACTCTAAATGACTCTAATGATTTACGCATATGTACCTTGGATGGTGCCTACATTGATCATGTCCCTGCTTACAAATATCCGGGCGTTTGGTTAGACGATAAGCTGTCTTTTTAAAAGCATATTGATGAGTTAACTAAGAAACTGAGAATAAAAATGGGCTTGTATAGAAATAAGTCATGCCGCTCACTAAAGAGTAGAAAGCAGATCATTCAGTCCACGTTCCTTCCGGTCAGTGTTGGGGAGTAGTGAAGTACATGTAGTTCAACTAATAATTTAACTACATTTTGCAGTAGCTTGGTGGTAGTTGAACTAAATTCAAATCTAGGTCGTGTTTTCAGTAGTTAATAACTTTTTTCCAATGTAGTGGTGTAGCTAACTACTGGAACTACACACTACATTTTTTTGCAAAAATAAAATAAAATATGGCAATCATTTCCATTCTTTTTCGGCATCAGGCCTACAGAATTCTCACTAGAAACATGATTTTTGTGTTTAATAGGCTAAATTACACATTCTGTAAACATAGGACCCCAAAGTGATCTGTCCTTGCAATTTGTTGTCTGACATTTCAAATTAACATATGATAACTTATTAACTTCTTCCAGTATAAAGTAATTGGTAGCTTTTTAAACTATATTCCCCAACACTGCTTTTGGTACTAGACTATGGCAACATCATCTACATGAATGCAGCTGCCACATCATCTACATGAATGCAGTTTACCATAGTGCACTTAGTTTTATCACGGATGACAGGTTTTGCACCCCATGTACGGAACAATCTTCAGAGTCCCTACAACTGGATGCATTTTAAGAGCCCAGCATTGGTGCCTTTCAGGCAGTTCAGAGTGTTGATTTGAAGACCTCTTTGTTGAGGAATGTGATTGTTTTTCATGAGTGTGTATTGTATTTCTGTATTATCTTTGTATTTGTTTTTCTGGTGTATTTCCTATGTGTAATTTGTTTTGTAATTGTAAGATGCAGGGCTCCCTTGCAAAAGAGACCTTGGTTTCAATGGAACTCCCTGTTAAAGGTAAAATAGGTTCAGTTAGTCGCCAAAGCAGGGAAAACTGTTTATAAACTAAGTATAACTGTTGTACTTTTTTACCCTATTTTTAGCATTGTGCTTACGTTTACTGTAAAACAGACTTGTGATTGGCGTTGTTGCCACTTAATTACAAATGTCTGTGATTTTAATTATGTCGCTTATTCTCTGAATCATATTTTCCACCCAATGTGTGGTCTGCTCCTGGGCTCTTAAAATGCTCTTTCAGCTGAAATGGCTGTGCTTTGTTTGGCTCACTCCTTGTTCTTATCACTGTGGGCAAAACACATCATTCGTAGACCAGGGATTTTATTGGGATTTTATTGGTGGGGGAACAGCTGCAAAAATGTATTGCTTTTCCCTGATCATTTATTTGAAGCTAAACTAACGTCTACCAGACTATGTCTCCCAAGCTAATGTGGTAGAAGTTGGTCGATCTCTGTTCTGTTACCCCCCAACTGAACCCATGTTGTTAGAAGTGAGTAGGCTAAGTACTGTATGGTGTTATGTGAGAGGAGAGATCATTAATATTGGTGGGGCTGACTAACCTAACTTTTCCTCTGCATCCCTGGCTGCTGTTTTGTGTTCTATCCTCACTCAGTTCACTGACAGACAAAGCTCTGGATTGTTTCACTCTTGGTTGCATCTGCATAGGCCATCCAGCTGTACTGTCTCACCCTGTGACAGTGTTTGATGCGGACGTGGGGGGGTGCTGGGGGCTGGAGCTCACTGTGGCCATGCTCCCCCAGGCCTGCTAGCACAGCAGCTCATTCTCCTACCTACAATATAGCCTCCACTCTGAATAACTTAACAGAGCAGAGGGGGGAGGGAGAGGCAAGGAAGGAAAGAGGATCATCGCCATGAACAGATACCAGGAATTCATTGCTGTGCATACATGTGTTTGTGGTGTGTGTTCGCGTGTGTGCTCAGGTGGGCCTCTAGAGGGAGACCCTGCAGAAGCGATGAGGCATAAAAACCTTTCCTGGGTCAATACAATGTCTTGACATTTCAGCCCACAAATCCACTGAAAATGAGAGCAGTGATAAAAATTTGAATTGGTATTCTTGAAAGCAGTATTGTTGCAGGTATCTCTGCATATTTCCCAGTATGTGATGATGAATAAGCCTGTGGATAAAGTCAAGCTTGACGCACAAAATGTCTAAGCGATTCGGTTTTAGTCCTGGACAAGGTTTTCCAGAAATCCCAGTTGGGGGATTCACAGATGTTCTGTTAATTCCCTCCTGAAAACCTTGGAACCTGATGTAGTGAGGTAGCGCGTGAGGGTTGTGTGTACCATCCATAACAGCAACACACTGCCTCTGCCAACTGTCTGTCTCCCTGCCCAGTCTGTCTGTCTGTCTGCAACTTCCTCTCTAATTCCAGGAAATGTTAGACATTGTAATATAGCTCAGCTCTGGGCTCAAGTATAGCCCTATCCTCATGTGTAATCATCTCTCATTGACTTTTATATCTGAGGCTGAGAGGAGATCTGATCCGTCCCATGCATGGCAGATGATGCCATTGCTATTATTTCTGAATCTCGACAGGCGAAGAAGCAATTCCAGCTTTACACCATGCCCGCCTTTTTGCAAGGCTTGTTGTTTTCCCATTTGCGTGGGATTAAAGATGCTGAAAATCTTGTTTGCGCTGCTGACTGTGTTTGGGTGAGGCTGTGTGAGGTGGTGTGTGTGGTAGAGGTGATGGGGTGAGTAAGGAGGGGGAGGGGCATGCAGCAGTCGCCTATTTGCATCCCATCTCTCCATCCCTAATTTCATAGGCAGATTACATGCCTCTATCAGTATGTGTCGGTATTTGCCAATATATTTGTGTGTGTGTGTGTGTGCATATGTACACATCCAAGTGTGCATACATGTTTGGTGAATCAATAATGAATGAACTATGAATGGAGGATCCTAACGGCTGTCCTCTCTCTCGCTCCTCTGCAGGTGCCCCTGGCTGACCAAGGCGATCTCCCCCGCTGTGCCTCTCTACAATGGCGTCGTCTTCCTCTTTGTGCTGGCCAACTTCAGCATGGCTACATTCATGGACCCTGGAGTCTTCCCCAGAGGTCAGTTCCCTTTACTACTGACAGTGTCTGTCTGTATGAGATGAATGGGTCTCTCTCTCTCTTTCTCTCTCATCTCTCTCTTCTCAGTACCCATTAGCTCACAAAGACAACCTGTTGGAGGCAATAACTGTTCCTTCTCTGCACCAGGCTCTGCATTACATACAGACCTGTGACTGAGCGACCAAGCCCTGGTCGAGGCTAAATAGGCCCACTGCTGCCGCCTTAGGAAAACGACTGGCAGTACTTGATGTCAGTCAGCTGTTAGTAACAGTAAAGGAAGGGAAACACTGTGTGTGTGTCGTCCACTGTAGAATCTGCACTGTGGCATAACATACAGTATGTCCCTAATGCACTCTCCTGGGGGACGGCCCGGCCCCTATGTTTAGTAATGATCGTTGAATGCGGCCCATTTACACCTGATGGTTGTAACGTGCTTGTAAAATGATAAGTACCTGTCTTTAAGAACTTCTCTTACCCCCATAAACAGGTAACAATTATTAGGGCACATATGGCACAGCAAGGTTACTGTATATCTCCCTGAAGTGACAGTGTCCTTCTGGTCTCTCCTCACCGTGGTTGTTATGGAGATGGAGGGGAGAGCAGCAGTAGTTTTATAGAGCGAGATCGAGTGTTACAGAGAGAAACCTATGCCCACTATAGTGAGATGCCTGTGGCCACATGGATAATCCTACTCCTTCTGCATCCACACACTGTCTCTGTTTGGGGAGAAACAAACTGCAGTTAAATCCCTGCTTCTAGGAAAGATGTGACCTACTCTTTAATTGGTGTGAATCATGTATGACGTATGTACAGTGAATGTGGCTACCAGCTTCAAATATCAAGGCTGATATTATTCTGTAATATAAAGCCTTGAAATGTAAAGCCTTATATTGTGTATTGGATGATAAAGCCTCTCATTAATCTGTCTGCTGAGGATTGTTTTGAAAGAGCAGACTGCAGGGGAGATGTCTACATTCAGTTTCTCAGTCAGTTACCTTTTAAATCTATTTGAAGAGTCGGAAAACTCATAACAACAGATAAGACTCCCAGTAGGATTGTGTGTGTGTGTGTGTTCAGAGTGTACTTGTTCAGAAGCCGCTTTCTCGTCTCCCTCCAGGTATTAAATGGGGAGAGTGTAAAATGTGTTTTTAGATAAAGCCCCATGATGATCCTCCTTTAGGTTGAATGGGCTCTTTGATTAACCGAAAGACATCCCATGTTATTTTCCATCTCTATCCAGAGCAATACACTCCACATAGAAATATAAATATTGCACTAAGGCTAAGCGTAAAGTGGCTCATTGTGCAAAGATCCACTAAACCTGTGGAAATGTACTTTTTCAGAAAGACAGCAGCAGTGCAATGACCAGCGGTGTGGAGTGAATGTGATTTTTTAGTCATTCACTGAAAGCTCCGCCCCCGGGCTTTAAACATTACTGTGTGTTTACTACCTTGTTTAAATGCATTGTGTCTATAAAATGTCAATTTGTACAGACAGCTAACCATGGGAGCTAGCTTATTTAAGTCTACCTCCTGTTGCCCCTGTCAAATGGAATCATATAAATCAGATTTGTGTGCGTGTGTGCATGTGTGTGAGTGTACTTTCCTGCTAACAATGTGTGTGTTGTCTCTCTGTGGCACAGCGGATGAGGACGAGGACAAGGACGAGGATTTCCGGGCGCCTCTCTACAAGAACGTGGAGATCAAGGGAATTCAGGTCCGAATGAAGTGGTGTGCCACCTGTCACTTCTACAGACCGCCCCGCTGTTCCCACTGCAGCGTGTGTGACAACTGCGTGGAGGTAAGACACACACAGTCAAAGGCCCATTGCTCTTGACAGTACAATGTGGTGTTAGCCTTGTTGCTATTGGTGACCTCTACAACTGACTGGTATGTTTTCACAGGTATGACCTTTAAATCAACTGTCTGTGAACAATATTAATTCATTATTGGATTGCCATCATGTTTTACACCATATCCAAGCAGTATTCAGTAATATAGAAAATTGGTTTCATAACTTTTTTCCCGATTTGAAGTCGCATTCTCCAGCTGTGTTGCTCCCCAAGTAGCCTTCTGATGTGGCTCTGCCTCGCTCTTTCATGTACAGTCTAACTCTCCATGAAAGAGGTCAAATCTGACTTTGAACTGAAGGTTGTGAGGAAGCCTACTATATGTCAGCCAAACTTCTTCCACTTCCACTGATGCTATGTTCTTCAGTAGATACTCAACCACAACCAAAAACTAAATCAAAGTCAGCTAAATTAGATGTTTAAAAAAAAAACCCGACCTCAGAAATCTGACTTGCAATCAGAGGTGATGGAATTGATAGAAACATCTCTGTTGAGTGAAAACACTGAAGCGCTTTATCATGTAGTGTAGAGTCTGATCCTGTTCATCTCCACTCTACCCTATGACCATCGCCTAACACCCATCTATCTCTCTGTCCCTCCTCAGGACTTTGACCACCACTGCCCCTGGGTGAACAACTGCATCGGACGCAGGAACTACCGTTACTTCTTCCTGTTCCTGCTGTCGCTAAGCATCCACATGGTCGGCGTGTTCTCCTTCGGCCTGCTGTTTGTGCTGCACCACATGGAGCGGCTGGGCACGCTGCACACTACCATCACGTATCCTTCCACACTGCCGCCAGCTGGGTCTTATTTCCCCTGTAACAAAACTAGTGCCTTTTGTGTTCTGTTCTGAAGGGCCTAGGGAAAGGTGTGTCTAAGCATTAAAATGGACCACTAGACTGGAACCCCTAATTTGTATGGTTTGACAGATGATCACATCCTTGCTGGTGGAGTATGAAAATGTTGATTGTTGTATACAGAAATGCCTGCTCCTCTAAAAGGGTTGTCTGAATGGCTCAGTGGCAGCCATACAGTCATTGTTGGCAGTGCTGGTTGGTTTGCAGCTGCTAAAATGGGTCCAGAAAATGTGCTCTCCTTGACTGTGTGTGCCCAGTCTGGTGGTGATGTGTATAGCAGGGCTCTTCTTCATTCCGGTCATGGGCCTGACAGGCTTCCATATGGTCCTCGTCGCCAGAGGTCGCACCACTAACGAACAGGTGAGCGGGGGCCCACCCAAGAGCAGCTTACAAAGACACATACACACACTCACATACAGTACATTATATCGTGTATCTTACAGGACACAATATCAGCATCGCATCTTCACTTGCCAACTCAAATCCGCTAACTAGTTCTAGGTGTGTGTGTGTGTGTGTGTTCTGGCCTTGGGTGTCCTCTCCCTCCCACTCTAACAACGCCTTCTGTTCCTCAGGTGACGGGCAAGTTCCGCGGAGGAGTAAATCCCTTCACGCGGGGTTGCTGTGGCAACATCAAGTATGTCCTGTGTGCTCCCCTGGTGCCCAGGTAAGGAGGACATGGATTCCTAGGTGAAGTGGTGTGGGTGGTGGTGGGAGCTGGACAGACAGACATTAAAAAGTCGACCAGGGGGTTGCCACAGTACCAGTTCTGCTGTAATCATTCTGAGTGGACTGCTGAGATAGAACTGCAACAATGTCCAAAGCAAGATGTGTATATGTGCTTTTGTATGTGTGCGTACAGTACCTGTCAAAAGTTTGGACACAAATCAAATCAAATCAAATCAAATTTTATTGGTCACATGCGCCGAATACAACAGGTGCAGACATTACAGTGAAATGCTTACTTACAGCCCTTAACCAACAGTGCATTTATTTTAAACAAAAAAAGTAAGAATAAAACAACAACAAAAAAAGTGTTGAGAAAAAAAGAGCAGAAGTAAAATAAAGTGACAGTAGGGAGGCTATATATACAGTAAAATAAAGTGACAGTAGGGAGGCTATATATACAGGGGGGTACCGTTGCAGAGTCAATGTGCGGGGGCACCGGCTAGTTGAGGTAGTTGAGGTAATATGTACATGTGGGTAGAGTTAAAGTGACTATGCATAAATACTTAACAGAGTAGCAGCAGCGTAAAAAGGATGTGGTGGGGGGGCAGTGCAAATAGTCTGGGTAGCCATGATTAGCTGTTCAGGAGTCTTATGGCTTGGGGGTAGAAGCTGTTGAGAAGTCTTTTGGACCTAGACTTGGCACTCCGGTACCGCTTGCCGTGCGGTAGCAGAGAGAACAGTCTATGACTAGGGTGGCTGGAGTCTTTGACAATTTTGAGGGCCTTCCTCTGACACCGCCTGGTATAGAGGTCCTGGATGGCAGGGAGCTTTGCCCCAGTGATGTACTGGGGCCGTACGCACTACCCTCTGTAGTGCCTTGCGGTCAGAGGCCAAGCAGTTGCCATACCAGGCGGTGATGCAACCAGTCAGGATGCTCTCGATGGTGCAGCTGTAGAATTTTTTGAGGATCTGAGGACCCATGCCAAATCTTTTTAGTCTCCTGAGGGGGAATAGGCTTTGTCGTGCCCTCTTCACGACTGTCTTGGTGTGTTTGGACCATGATAGTTCGTTGGTGATGTGGACACCAAGGAACTTGAAGCTCTCAACCTGTTCCACCTACTCATTCAAGGGTTTCTCTTTAATGCATTCCAGGTGACTACCTCATGAAGCTGGTTGAGAGAATGCCAAGAGTGTTCAAAGCTGTCATCAAGGCAAAGGGTGGCTACTTTGAAGAATCTCAAATATAAAATATATTTAGATTTGTTTAACACTTTTTTGGTTACTACATGATTGCATATGTGTTATTTCATAGTTTTAATGTCTTCACTATTATTCTACAATGTAGAAAATAGTAAAAATAAAGAAAAACCCTTGAATGAGTAGGTGTGTCCAAACTTTTGACTGGTACTGTATATGTGTATGTGTGTGGAGGTGTGTCCTGTTCTGCCTGGATGAAGCCATCTACCCCTGGGGGAAGGCAGATGGCTTGGA
>NC_140001.1:33802467-33851515 GCF_964263955.1 Coregonus lavaretus
CTGGTGTATTGAACCAAACTGCTCTCTCTGGCCTCTTAGACGTGCTCCATCTCATCTGAGTGCTAGAGTGATTACTTATATAGCAGTTGGGCTTGATGAATGAACTCCAGTGTGGCAGGACTCTATGGCCTCTTCATCAGCGAGGAGAAATTAAATGTAATTTGACATGAGCGGGCCTGGTTCAGTGAACCTGCTCCAGATTTGTGATAGACTGTGTGTGTGTGTGTGGAGGGGGGGTGTTGTGAGATGGGTTCAGGGGAATGTGAGGAGATAATTACAGCATGAATCACTCTCTATGTTACTGTATTCTAGGTGGAGTTCTGCCAAGTAGAAGAATATGAAAATAATATGGATATTTATCTGTAGGACCCTATTCATATAAATGACTGCCTTTTTGTGCTAAATCAACATTTTAAGTGAACAAGCTATTGAGAGTGGGCTATAGTAAAGGTTTGATAGCTTTGCCGTTTGCTTCTGGTAGCATTGTATAAGGAGATGGGATACCACAGTGTTAGTTTTAGGAACACGTCTAGTAAGATAAACTGGATATAGTTACAGAGCATTATGGGTACTGTAGTACAACATGCTACAAAACATGACATACACTGCAGGTGTTTTTCTATACACTGCAATGGTATGTAAGGCTACATCAGCACTGAGTGTCCAAAACATTAGGAACATCTGCTCTTTCCATGACATAGACTGACCAGGTGAATTCAGGTGAAAGCTGTGATCCCTTATTGATGTCACTTGTTAAATCCATTCAATCAGTGTAGATGAAGGGGAGGAGACAGGTTAAATAAGGATTTTAAAGCCTTGAGACATGGATTGTGTATGCTTGCCATTCAGCAACTCAATATTATGTTTTGTACACTCAGTGTATAGTGTCATATTTCATTGTATGGACCTTCCTGTTTATTTTTTCCCTCACTGTAGCTCTACTGCCACTTGGTGGTATTTTATGTTGCTGCATTATTTGCAGCAACATGAGGTGAAGACATAATGAGCCGTGAAAACAACACTATCAATTCTAACCCAACATAAATTGGATGCTTACATCATTTTAACAGAGAACAGACTGATTGTTGTGCTGTGATCTGATGACTGTCTGGCTCTCTCTCACACAATAACATTGTCCTCTCTGTCCTCCCCTTCCAGATAGTTCCCTAACTGGTAAGACCCACCCCTCCACCCCGGCCATGTACAAGTACCGGCCCTCGTTCAGCACCATCCCTAAAGTCCACTACAACGCGGCAGGGGAGAAGGTCAGACTAAATGACTGTTATTTGATAGTAATTGCAAACAGGCTTACCCAGTATTTACTGTATTCCTGCACAGTTGCGAGTGTGATTGCATATGAAGTTGACAGCCTGTAACAATTTGTAATAAAAACTTTTTCATTATAATATGGCTAGTCAAAATAATAGTCCAGTCATATTTCTCACTACTGTGTTGTTTTGTCTTGTCAGATTGTAATGCCAGATGACCACCGTAAGGCGTCAGCCATCTTGGAGGAGGGCCGTTGCCACGTTGACTACCGCTCAGAGCCCAACCTGCCTGACTACCACAACGCCCCTCTCCACCGCACCTTCCAGTCCTCCCCACTGCAGCTGGACTCCTACCCCATCACCTCCCGCTCCCTCAGCCTGAAGCATGCCCACCATCGCAGAGACAAGGGCCAGCTGCCTGCCCTGCAGCCCGAGACCGTCACCTCCACCCCCTATAAGAGTGTCTTCTCCCCCAACACACTGTCCAACCGCAACGGCAGCCTCTCCTACGACAGCCTGCTCAACCCCAGCATTTCCCCAGCCGCAGAGGCAGAGTGCATGGCCCACCCTGGTATGCCCTCAATGGGCTTCCACACACCCTACCTGCCAACCAAAATGTGCCACGTGCGAGGGCCTGAACTGCAGAGCCAGAGGCAGCAGGTCCCCCCTAGCTTCAGCCCCATGTTGGGCTCCAGGGGGATGGGGATGAGCAGGCAGTCCCCCCAGGACCGGGACCGGGACCCGTCCCCGGTGCGCTACGACAACCTCTCCAAAACCATCATGGCCTCCATCCAGGAGCGTAAGGAGATGGAGGAGAAGGAGAAGGAGAAGCTGCTGCACCACGGGGGACGCTCCCAGGCTCAGGCCTATGCCCAGGCTCAGGACTCAGGCATGTTTGACAGCCCTGGAGGGTACGGCCTGCCTCCCAGCGCCTGCTACCCAGACGGGCCCCGGGGCCCTAGCTCCAAAGGCCCCACACCCCCGGCCTACGGAGGCTCCAGGGACAACCTGATGGGGGTGGGGGTGGTGAGCTACGGGCCGCGGACCCCCGTGCTGCGCTCCTCTGGTGGCTCCTCTCTGCTACGTGCCCCCAGGACTTCCTCCATCTCCTTGCACACTGACAGCAGCATGCAGGGAGGCAGGGCCCCCGAGCCCTCCTACCGCTCCCCGGCCCACCAGCCCCACCACTCCCCCGCCATGCCCCGATCCCCCTCCTACACCCACCAGAAACTCTCCTTTATCCATGCCCTGGAGAGGACAGACTCACCCCGCCTGGGTGGCCCAAGGTACGAATCCTAACATCCCCCTAACGTCTCCTGGGGTGCATGAAATGAGCTAAGGGGCTGGGGACAGACCTCAGTCCCCACAGGAAGCCCTGCTGGCTGACTGGGCAGAAACTAGCAGTGTATGGGCTCTAGTCCCCCCCACACAGGATAAGTAGTGAGTCTCAGAGAGCTAAGGCTAGGTGTTAACATGTAGCTTCTGTATACCACAGGAGGTTGGCAGCACCTTAATTGGGGAGAACGGGCTCGTTGGTAATGACTGGAGCGGAATCAGTGGAATGGTATCAAATACATCAAACACACATGGTTTCCAGGTGTTTGATGCCATTACATTCTGCTCCGTTCCAGACATTATTATGAGCCCGTTCTCCCCAATTAAGGTGCCACCAACGTCCTGTGGTTATTATCATTATTATCCCCTCAGCAGCCTCCTGTGCTGTATACATACAGTATCTTTCAGATATTATACCCTTTTTATCCGAATGAAGTACTGTGTATGTCACTGGATTTAAATGTTTTGCCTTCATTTTTCTAAATTGTCTGTCTTTCGGATTAATAAAGTTGCATTACCCCACTATCATTTCCTTCTGTTTGCATGCTTATTTCCATCCTGTCCATCTCTTACATCTGGGAGGGCAACATTAACATCTACGTCTCTCTATGCATGTGTTCACCACCTACAGAAACTCCTACAATATCACTAACAACACACTATTGGTTTACCCCTTATTTCTTTCTTATAATATTTTATTTAACAGGAAAAGACACCACAATTCATACACATCAGTCTATTTCCTTCCCACTTCTTTTAAAAACTAATTTCCAAAGGGAAAAGTTTGGTAACAAAGTAAAACCGAAACAAAAGACACACATACACATATAAACAGAAACAGCACAGCTTCCATATAATTCATTTCATAATAATGTAGAGCTCTCTTACTTGCATACAAATGTAGCCGTGTCGCCACTCCCTGCCCCGCGGGGCCCACCGCACTACGCAACCGTGCTCCAACCCAACCCACCTTACCCCTTATTTCATAACATTTAATACAGATTTTGGGGTCATGAATACAACACTCATGGTAATTTATGCTAGCACCAGCAGGTACACTGGCGTGTGTTTCATTACTCCTCTAACTAGTGTCATGGTCATTTCCATACTGCATGCTCCGGGGACATAACACCAACTACTAACACCACCAGAACATGCATGCCAGAACAATACACACTTTCTGGTGGGACAACTGAATTATCTGTGTTTATAATCCATGTGCATGTATTAAGATGGGGGGAGAGATTATATCTAAAGCAAAGTTAGTTCTCACACTCGAATAACTATGCCCTCTCTTGTTTTTCTCTACCCATTCAGAGAGGCCATGATGCAAAGTAAAGTGAATGGACAAATGAACTGCCATCTAGGGCCCAACAGTTCCGCCCCTCTCAGCCCTAGTCGCCACAGTAATGTCAAAAAGGTGACCGGGGTGGGTGGCACCACCTATGAGATATCTGTGTGAGAGGGCTGGGGCCCGGGGCGCCAAACCTTGAGGGAGAAGTCAGCATTGACATGGCAACCACCTCCAATGGCAACAACATCCACAACCGTGCTAGAGGATTCTCTTCTTCCTTGTACCTTTTTTTATTCGATTTTAACCAATCAGGGGCGCAGAGCACTTCCTACTTGGGAATTATTGTCCAATCAAAGGATCTCTGCTCATTCCGGGCCTAGCCCCGGTCTCTGTGTCTGTACTGGAGGAGTGGATCTTGATCAGTATGTGTTGTGGGAAAAGAGCAACTTCAACCTAAAGAGGGCTGATGTTTGTACTGAGTGTTGTGTTGTTGAATTCTGTGGCTTGTTGTGTTGGTTATCACTGAACAGTCTGAATCAGACAGACAGATCTTAAATGTGTTGTTTACGGCGTCTCTCAGTTGCAGTCTATCTGCTGTTATGTGTCATCATCACACTCACTACACACCCACCCAGACCACAAGAGGTTAACACCCAGACACACAAACACATACAATTGATGTCACACATCTTTGTTCAGTCACATTCTTTAAAATAGCAATGGTATGGATAGCCATCTCCAACCCAATAAGTCATGCATACAGCAGCACTCCATTGGATTCAAGCATACAGCATCCCTCTTAGGAATTCAAAGTGCTTCACATATCCTGTCCAAATGACCATGTCTGTCTGGTCCATCAACAACATGTTGGCCATTACTGAGCAGCACAGAGAGAAGATCACATTAAACCAGTCCGTTTTAGATCAATACAACCTGTAATAGGCCGACTGTTCTGAGCTGAAGACAACACAAGATAGGATGAATGGATATGAAATGTCAATACAACGGTGCTGTGTTGCACTCAGAGACACAGGTCTTGAATGTCTCCAACTCTACATTTATCCTCAAAGTTTTGAGGAGGTGTTTTAGGGCTTACAGTACAGGAGTATATTCATCTCAACTCTAGCTGAGCTCCAGTATTTATTTCCCTATACAGTATACCATAAGCTACAGTCTGTACGTTATCAGCAACATACAGTGCATTTGGAAAGTATTCAGACCCCTTGACTTTTTCCAAATTTTGTTACGTTATAGGCTTATTCTAAAATTGATTAAATTAATGTTTTTCCTCATCAATCTACACACAATACCCCATAATTACAAACCGAAAACAGGTTTTTACTTTTATTTGCACATTTATGAAAAATAAAAAACAGAAATACCTTATTTACATAAGTATTCAGACCCTTTGCTATGAGACTCGAAATTGAGCTCAGGTGCATCCTGTTTCCATTGATCATCCTTGAGATGTTTCTACAACTTGATTGGAGCACCAATTGATGGTGGTAAATTCAATTGATTGGACATGATTTGGAAAGGCACACACCTGTCTATATAAGGTCCCACAGTTGACAGTGAAAGTCAGAGCAAAAACCAAGCCATGAGGTCAAAATAATTATCCATAGAGCTGCGAGACAGGATTGTGTCGCGGCACAGCTCTGGGGAAGGGTACCAAAACATTTTTGCTGCATTGAAGGTCCCCAAGAACACAACGGCCTCCATCATTCTTAAATGGAAGAAGTTTGGAAGTTCCTCTGTGGAGATGGGAGAACCTTCCAGAAGGACAACCATCTCTGCAGCACTCCTCAGTAATAGGCACATGACAGCCCACTTGGAGTTTGCCAAAAGGCACCTAAAGACTCTCAAGACCATGAGAAACAAGATTCTCTGGTCTAATGAAACCAAGATTGAACTCTTTGGCCTGAACGCCAAGTGTCACGTCTGGAGGAAACCTGACACCATTACTACGGTGAAGCATGGTGGTGGCAGCATCATGCTGTGGGGATGTTTTTCAGCGGCAGGGACTGAGAGACAAGTCAGGATCGAGGGAAAGATGAACGGAGCAAAGTACAGCGAGATCCTTGATGAAAACCTGTTCCAGAGTGCTCAGGACCTCAGACAGGGGTGATGGTCCGTCTTCCAACAGGACAACGACCCTAAGCACACAGCCAAGACAACACATGAGTGGCTTCAGGACAAGTCTCTGAATGTTCTTGATTGGCCCAGCCAGAGCCCGGACCTGAACCCGATCGAACGTCTCTGGAGAGACCTGAAAATAGCTGTGCAGCGACGCTCCCCATCCAACCTGACAGAGCTTGAGAGGATCTGCAGTGAAGAATGGGAGAAACTCCCCAAATAAAGGTGTGCCAAGCTTGTAGCATCATACCCAAGAAGACTTGAGGCTGTAATCGCTGCCAAAGGTGCTTCAACAAAGTACTGAGTAAAGGGTCTGAATACTTATGTAAATGTGATATTTATGTTTTAGATTTATTATAAATTTGCCAAAAAAATCTAAAAACCTGTTTTTGCTTTATCATTATGGGGTATTGTGTGTAGATTGATGAGGGAAAAAACAATTGAATCCATTTTAGAATAAGGCTGTAACGTAACTAAATGTGGAAAAGTACTTTCCCAATGCACTGTTTATGTAGTCCAACATCCTATCTATTAGTTTGAATGTTATGTTACAGTGACCCACTGACACAGACCAGTGCTAAGCAGATACAGTGGGGAGAACAAGTATTTGATACACTGCCGATTTTGCAGGTTTTCCTACTTACAAAGCATGTAGAGGTCTGTAATTTTTATCATAGGTACACTTCAACTGTGAGAGACGGAATCCAGAAAATCACATTGTATGATTTTTAAGTAATTAATTTGCATTTTATTGCATGACATAAGTATTTGATACATCAGAAAAGCAGAACTTAATATTTGGTACAGAAACCTTTTGCAATTACAGAGATCATACGTTTCCTGTAGGTCTTGACCAGGTTTGCACACACTGCAGCAGGGATTTTGGCCCACTCCTCCATACAGACCTTCTCCAGATCCTTCAGGTTTCGGGGCTGTCGCTGGGCAATACGGACTTTCAGCTCCCTCCAAAGATTTTCTATTGGGTTCAGGTCTGGAGACTGGCTAGGCCACTCCAGGACCTTGAGATGCTTCTTACGGAGCCACTCCTTAGTTGCCCTGGCTGTGTGTTTCGGGTCGTTGTCATGCTGGAAGACCCAACCACGACCCATCTTCAATGCTCTTACTGAGGGAAGGAGGTTGTTGGCCAAGATCTCGCGATACATGGCCCCATCCATCCTCCCCTCAATACGGTGCAGTCATCCTGTCCCCTTTGCAGAAAAGCATCCCCAAAGAATGATGTTTTCACCTCCATGCTTCACGGTTGGGATGGTGTTCTTGGGGTTGTACTCATCCTTCTTCTTCCTCCAAACACTGCGAGTGGAGTTTAGACCAAAAAGCTCTATTTTTGTCTCATCAGACCATATGACCTTCTCCCATTCCTCCTCTGGATCATCCAGATGGTCATTGGCAAACTTCAGACAGGCCTGTACATGCGCTGGCTTGAGCAGGGGGACCTTGCGTGCGCTGCAGGATTTTAATCCATGACGGCGTAGTGTGTTACTAATGGTTTTCTTTGAGACTGTGGTCCCAGCTCTCTTCAGGTCATTGACCAGGTCCTGCCATGTAGTTCTGGGCTGATCCCTCACCTTCCTCATGATCATTGATGCCCCACGAGGTGAGATCTTGCATGGAGCCCCAGACCGAGGGTGATCCACCGTCATCTTGAACTTCTTCCATTTTCTAATAATTGCGCCAACAGTTGTTGCCTTCTCACCAAGCTGCTTGCCTATTGTCCTGTAGCCCATCCCAGCCTTGTGCAGATCTACAATTTTATCCCTGATGTCCTTACACAGCTCTCTGGTCTTGGCCATTGTGGAGAGGTTGGAGTCTGTTTGATTGAGTGTGTGGACAGGTGTCTTTTATACAGGTAACGAGTTCAAACAGGTGCAGTTAATACAGGTAATGAGTGGAGAACAGGAGGGCTTCTTAAAGAAAAACTAGCAGGTCTGTGAGAGCCGGAATTCTTACTGGTTGGTAGGTGATCAAATACTTATGTCATGCAATAAAATGCAAATTAATTACTTAAAAATCATGCAATGTGATTTTCTGGATTTTTGTTTTAGATTCCGTCTCTCACAGTTGAAGTGTACCTATGATAAAAATTACAGACCTCTACATGCTTTGTAAGTTTAAAACCTGCAAAATCGGCAGTGTATCAAATACTTGTTCTCCCCACTGTACACAAAATCCTCTGCTTCAGAGCGTTACAGTGGTGGCTGTTGTCTGCGATTAGTTCTGAATACCCAGTCAAAACAGTCCTCACCATATTCAGTACAAATCCCACCAGCTTGGCAGTCAGCCATGCACAGCTAAAACCTCTGACAGGCAATTTATTACTTTTGTGACTTTGTATTTTTTGTAAAATAGGTCTGCCCATAATAAATTATGTTAATGCCATGTATAATTGTGTTTTGTTATGATTCAAATCAAGTGTGAAAAAACCTTGAAAATCAAAGTATTCAACTGTGTTACAAAATGTAGAAAACTCACCATTGTTAAAACATTTTATTATTATTATTATTATTATTATTAATATATACCCAACCTTTGGAAAATGTTTGATACATCTTGCTTTTTATACAGATGCTCAAGCTTGGAATGGATGTTTGTATTTTGAGTGGATTTTCTTGTTGATAATTTATAATTTAAGGGAATAAATAAATAACATAACGCATACAGAGAAGGGGGTATACTAGTTTGTTGTATTTTGCAGTGTAAAACAAGTTATTGATGAAACTGTATGATGAAGCAATGTAAAGTCATAGGAAGCAGATGTTGTTAAAAAAAAGTTTGGTTAAAAAGTGCCAAAGGTGGCTACTTACCCTGACACTGTTAACACTCAGGGTATTCCTGACTGTCAGTCTGTCTGTCCAGAACATCAACAGGCTTCAGACTGAAGACAAGAAATGCATCCACTTTCATCAGCTGTCTGGTACAGCAAACCAATAGTATTACAATACATAAGGGAAGTCATACATAAAACTATGGGACTGTTTTTTTTTGTTCACTGAAGAAAATAATATATATTTGGTCTATTATTTTTGTTCATAAAAAAATCACTGATTAAATGTACACTGAACAAAAATATAAACGCAACATGTAAAGTGTTGGTCCCATGTTTCATGAACTGAAATAAAAGATCCCAGAAATGTTCCATACGCACAAAAAGCTTATTTCTCTAAAATGTTGTGCACAAATTTGTTTACAGCCCTGTTAGCGAGCATTTCCACTTTGCCAAGATAATCCATCCACCTGACAGGTTTGGCATATCAAGAAGCTGATTAAACCGCATGATCATTACACAGGTGCACCTTGTGCTGGGGACAATAAAAGGCTCTCTAAAATGTGGTTTTGTCACACAATGTCTCAAGTTTTGAGGGAGCATGCAATTGGCATGCTGACTGCAGGAGTGTCCACCAAAGCTGTTGCCAGTAAATGTAATGTTCATTTCTCTACCATAAACTACCTCCGTCATTTTAGAGAATTTGGCAGTACGTCCAATCGGCCTCACAACCGCAGACCACGTGTAACCACGCCAGCCCAGGACCTCTACATCCGGCTTCTTCACCTGCGGGATGGTCTGAGACCAGCCACCCAGACAGCTGATGAAACTGAGGAGTATTTCCGTCTGTAATAAAGCCCTTTTGAGGGGAAAAACGTATTCTTATTGGCTGGGCCTGTTTCCCAAGAGGGTGGGCCTATGCCCTCCCAGGCCTCCGCCCCTGCCCAGTCATGTGAAATCCAGATTAGGGGCTAATTAATGTATATGAACTGTAACTCAGTAAAATCATTAAAAATTTTGCATTTATATTTTTGTTCATTAATGTTGATTCATTTCAGGGACATGTTTTGATCAAAATGTATGTATTTGTTCTCTGCAACAGCACCATCATTTGGAATTTATTAGAATGCATTTCACTGTCACCACAGTACTGAAACAGTACAGAACTTGAAAGGTTGGTGAATAAGCAGTGATTATCAAACACATGGAATCAACTGATGAATGTTTTAATACAGCTTACTGAATGTGTACCATTAGATGATATATAAACATTTCAAGCCAGACCATCTTGCAAGGCAGCCTGAGATGGCATTGAATTTCCATACCAGACTGGCTCTACTGCTCTTTCCCACTTAGCAAGTCCTCACCCCATGTAACATAGACAGACCAAATGGTCTTTGAGAGCTTTTATTGGAAGATGGAGGAAACATCTCAAACCATATGAGTGCAAATGAAAAGCAACATTCCAGCCTGTACATGTATTTACAGATGCACTGGCACGTCGATGCACCTAAGGGGCAGGGTCAACTCAGTAGGTACAGGTCAGAATGGTGAGCACAGCTGATTCCACATCATTACACTCTTGCACTATACATTTTCTACATGCTTTAGTTTCAGTTTGAGGGAATGTATTTTGACCTAAAAACAAACTTGAGCCACCGGGAAGGGTAACCAAGCCAGAACGTACTGTAGCCTATACCAAAGTCTTATGAACCATTGTATTTAATTTTGATATGGTGTGATCAGTCTTCAACAACTAAAAATGAAACAAAATCAAAAACACCTTTCTGATTTGTTGAATTATGGGCATCATATCATCAGCAGTAGGACATCTTAGATACGAGTCACTGATAACTGATCCGAGCAGAGGACTAGTTCCCAAAATGCACCTGATGTTAAACACGTTACGGCTACGTCTTAATGGTCCAAAGTGTCTTCCTTCACTCATTTCCTCTCCTTCATCTGATCCTGACAGAAAATGACAGGTGAAAGCAAATTCCCGCCTGGTAAGCATCCACCACATTGCTTTGCCTTTATGTACATATCTACCTCAAATACCTCATACCCCTGCACACTGATATGGTACTGGTAATCAGTTCCCAAAATGCACCCTCACGTTACCAAGCTACAGCTGCGTCTCAATGGTCCAAAGTGTCTTCCTCCATTCATTTCCTCTCCTTCATCTGAACCTGACAGCAAATAGGTGAAAGCAAACTTCTGCCTGGTAAGCATCCACCATATTGCCCTGCCTTTATGTACATATCTACCTCAAATACATCATACCTCTGCACATTGATCTGGTACTGGTACTCCCTGTATATAGCTTCATTCTTGTGTATTTTATTCCTCGTGTTACTATTTTTCTCTCTGCATCGTTGCGAAGGGCAGTAAGCATTCCACAGTAAAGTGTACACCTGTTGTATTCGACACATGTGACAAATAAAATTAGGTTTTTCACCTTGTCTGTATTCAGATCAGTAAAGACGAAGGAGAGGAATACCAAGAGAGGAAGCCTCCATATTGAGATGCATACCAAGACATTACAGCTCCTCTCTGCCTGTTTTCCATCATACTTGAGGCACTAACAAGCAGTCCTATTCCCTATAAACTAACTTTGCTTCATTCAGAAGAACACAAAAAAGACTTACCCAATGTGGGAATTACCAATATCACAAGCCTCATTTCACAGTATGTCAAGTTGACACAGATGAGCAGAACAGACAACTTGTTTTCCATAATGGAAAAAAAGAGGGCGGGTGGGGAGCGGCACATTTTAATGAATGGATACTTTTTTTTAGAGTGGCACCAAGGTCTTGCGATCTCTCCAGGCAAACAAATCATTTAAAAAAAACTACTAAATAAATCAATATGCAAGAGTCCAAATTCAGTTTCTTTAGTCTATGGTAGAAAAAAAGGAAAAAGACACGTTGAAGATCAGTAAAGCAAGTTCACTTGGATTCATTTCTTCTCTTCTGCTGCTGCTTTTTCCTCCCTTTGATCCTCTTTCTTTTCCTCTGGTGTCTTGGTCTTGTCGTCCTTTACAGATAGTGCCTCCAGTTTCTCTGCCACTTTGTTTGCGCGGTCAATGTTTTCTCCTGCAGAAAAGTACAGAAAGATGAGATTGTAAGTGTGGTGTGCCATGGTGGCCCAATGTACGAGCGAACAGGATGGCTAAGATGGGGCCAATCAAATGTATTTATAAAAGCCCTTTTCACATCAGCAGATGTCACAAAGTGCTTATACAGAAACCCAGCCTAAAACACCAAAGAGCAAGCAATGCAGATGTAGAAGCACGGTGGCTACACATCAACAGTAACAGTCTTCTTCATGTAAGAGCTTGTTTTAGGGCATTGGGGATGTCTGCCATTTGAATGACTAAGAATATTCCAGCTTGAGTGTTTCACAAGACTTCTCGTTCCACTGATACATTACGTAAAGTTAATCTACTGGGTAGTGCTTAACATGTGACCTGCTGAACAATGGTTGTTCTTTGTAATTAACATTGCAGAGAAAACAATTCTAAGTGTGCCAGAACGTACCAACATTAGCCTAACAGTAGGCCAGCGAGTTGTTACATTCTGCATGTTAATTTAGCAGACATAAAAAGTTCCAGGCTGGAGTGATCGGCAGGGAACAGAGTATTGTCTGCATACTGACTATGAAAGATAATGTGGAAAAAAGAATTGCACACCAACCTGATCCATCTTGAGATTTTCTGACTTCCTCCTTGCATTCATCGAACTTCACCTTAAATTTCTGAGCGTCTGAAAAGTACAGAAGTTATTTTAAACCCCATCCACACTTTCTGTATGAGAAGCCGACTGAATTGTTAAAAGCTAAACGCAGTGACTAAAATAGACATGTTGTCGCACTCACTTTCTGAATTGAGGAAACGGATTGCCAGGAGTTCAGGTTTGGGATGCTCATCAGCGAAGTCAGCGAGTGTGTTCCATACCCAGGCCCTGTCACTGCCAGCGTTGGGCTTCAGCTCCATCACAGGGAAAACTGAAAGAGCAGAAGATGAAAAGGAATTAGGCCACTGACCCATAGAGTCACATATCTATACAATGACTTGTTTTGCTTATACCTCACTATCATCTCATACTTAGAATGGTAATTCAGTGGACAGGCAACATGCATGGGTTAATGGAAAGGTTTCAGTCTGACACACACCAGTCTGACACACACTAGACAGCAGTGATAAACACTACTGGTTGAGACAGGAAGCCTTCTGTGACTCACTGTTGTGATTGGCACAGATCTTCAAGGTCCGGTCTCTCCTCATCAATAGGCGGATGGTGCCCTTCTCTTTGTGTTTAAGGAGCTTGACGTCGCCTGTGCCGCGCTCCTTCCACTCTGGTGGGTCATTCTCAGAGGCAAAACGGTAGAGCTTCGCACGCCTGTGGGGCGAGACAATATGGGTAGAATGATGAAGCTTTGGATGGAATCAGTGACAATACCTGGGTGACAGAGGCAGGGCTCTATGCCAACCTTTTTTTACAAGGAGCATGTGTGTGCCTAAGTTGAAAAATGTAGGCACACACAAAGAAATTTAGGAGCACTGTGAAAAATATTTGAGGTAATACTTTTTCTAGGCGTATTAGGTCCACACAAAAAAATCCAGGCCGCACAGCAAACTATTTAGGAGCATTGGAGAGTAAAATGTTCGCACTGTAGAGCCCTGACAGGGCTGGATGGTTTCATAACACTTGAGCCGAATCCTAACTTCCACTTAAGTAAAATAAATAAATAATGTTCTTTTTTTATTTAACCTTTATTTAACTAGGCAAGTCAGTTAAGAACAAATTCTTATTTACAATGACGGCCTACACCTGCCAAACCCGGACGACAGTGCATGGCTAAGTGAAAATTCTACTCATTTAGAAGTTCGATATCAGGATTCGGCCCTGAATGAATTACAAATTGTGTATTGCACAATGATTTAGGCTATTGAAAGCTTTCAGCATCAGCTTACATTTTGAACAGTTCCTCCTCGTCCTCCTCTAGAGTCTTCACATCCTGCTCTGGAAGAGACACGATGGGCTCATAATGGGGATCGTGGTTTGATTCTTCTGCATTGTCTGTTGAAGTCTCCTGCTCTTCTGGCGTTTCCTATGAAAAAAGATTTCCAAACACGTTAACCCACTAAGGTCGATGTCCCCCCCGCAGACATCTAATTAGCTAAATTTAAAAATGCCCATAAAAATCTGTCAGTTTAAGCTAGAGATATGTGATATATTTTTTGCATTGGATGCATCTCAAATCGACCGCATCCGCCTATGTAACACTTACGCCGTGAAAGGTGACAGAGCTAGAGTGTTTGTCAGACCATTAGACATCCCTAAAATTGGTCTTCTCACAAAATTGTCTGTTGCTTCCAAACGGTTTAGCCTACAAACTTTTATGACACCTCTATGGAAAGACGACTCTCACGATGGCGTTCTCCATTTTGCTCTACGATCCCCACACGCATCTTGGTACTTGTCTAAAGTCAGTACAGGCAACTTCTGTCTGAAGTGTCCGAAAACAGTTTGGCCTACACACTAACATGTTTTGGCCTACACACTAACATGACCCCTCTGTGTAAAGGTGAGACATCTTTAACACGTACATGTCACTTGTTTTGCTCTAGGATGCCCACAGGCCTCAAGACTCGTCTGAAGGTCCCCCAGTACCAGTAGAAAAAATTTATGGACGTATATATGGAGACTTTAGTGAGAACAATACGGGTTTAAATACTTGTAAAATAAAAATCCTGATCTTTGTTTTACTGTAGCTCTCTGATATAGGATAGATAATTTGGGGGGGACTATCTGTTGTTCCATGTAGTGAATATGTTATTCAATGTGTTTATATGGGCTAATAGCAGTAACACAAAATTCATTTTTTCATCAAATAATTGTTGATACTTCAAGGGGTCTTGAAATTCAAAATCAAATAGCAAAATGATCCTTGGTATGACCTTATTAAAACAATTCCATATAGCTTAGTAGAACCCCCGCCCCCCTTAGACACTTATGGGTTTTAAGGACAGCATTTGGCTTTCATTAAAAATCATCCTCAAATTTTGGTGGGCTTGTAGTTTCACCTGGATTGTCATCTCGTTTCAAGTTAGTAAAATGTACTTTACTAGTCAATGTATTAGACTGTAAAAACAGTAGGCTCCACCAACTAACTGCAGAGGGATGTGAATAGAGGGATTTGAGAGATCAGGCTTTGGAGGTTATCCTTTGTGTGCAATTTGCTGTGGCAACTGAACTTAGTGGTGCTGGTGCTGAGCCATGCATCTTTGCTGCTGGATGGCTTTACAAAAGACCTTGTAACTCCATATGATCTCACACTTACTACAGAATATGGTAATATTGCCTAACAGTACATAAAAACGCTCATCACGAGAGGAAGAGATAAAAGTGAAGCAAGTGGACAATAATCACAAAACAATAACTTATGTTAGCTGGACAACTAGGCCCAACTTAAACTAGTAGCTAACGTTAGTGCTGTTTGTACATGAGAGTTAGCCACATTTACAGTCAGCTACCAAAAAACTAACTTCACATGAATATCAGCAAGCCATCTTGCTAGATACTGCCGTAAGATTAATTGATTAACCTTCGCTGCCTGAACAAAATGTAAGGGGCGCGAGGCTGCTTTTGAGTAACGTTACTGTATGGCTAGCTAAAACTTCGATAGCAACATGTCTCCATCCAAGACTAGCTAACTAGCAAGTCATCTCAATCGTTGTCTTGTTACGTTAGCTAATGAAGTTATCCGCTTGGTTATATAGCTAACAGTGCCATAACTCCGACAGCATGTCAATGTTTACATCATTTCTAGCTATCTAAATGGTAAACAAGCACTGAGAAAGTTGACATTTCTTTCGGCCTGGAGTTAGCAAGCCAGCCAGCTAGGCCATTCAGAAAAGCACCAAGCTAGCAAGTTAGTTAAATAGAGATGAATAGGTTTAGCCATCGTGTCAATGACACATACCTAGTTAAATGCAATTACCCACTATGTTAAATAAATGCAAACAAATATTGTAAGCTCAGGACACTTCTACAATACTGCAATTTAAAAAGATTCTAACGTTAACTAGCTAACGTTAGCGAGTTAACTGGCTTTTGTTAGTTAACGTGTTAGCCAGCTGGCTAACAATTACTATCAGAATAACAGACAACTAGTTTCAAAGCCAAATATTGTACATTAATATCTCAAACAAATACATGTTGGGTTTAAATGATCATTTTGAAAGCAGTGGTTACACGATTATACCACAGGCAGAACAATGAGCTAAAACTTTGATTATATCTGTTAGCTAGCTGGCTAATGTTGGCTAGTTAGCTAGCCAGCCAGTTAGCTTTGGAGCAGATATAAAGGGCGGCAAAAGTACCGAGATGTCCACTTTTCTGACACTTTGGACACATACAACAAAGGCATAACTGATTGACCATTGTCAGTAAGTTATTGTTTTGAGACCGATTTACACTTTAGACCTCTAATAGATGTTTAACGAGGTTGTTAAAAATCAGCATCCTTAGCCGGCATTACCTTCCCGGGCACAACCCTTGCAAGATAAACTTTGAGAATGCCAATCAAAACATCACAATTGAAATTAAATGTACATTGAATTAAATGCACGGCAGATAACTATGTTCAAAACTCATAAACTCACCTTCGGATCTGCCATGTTAATGTAGATGTTTGTAGATTACGGAATTTAGTTTGATTGATTCAAAACCAAACTCTCCGTTCCGTTTGAGTTCCTCTCTCTTCCTGCTATAGATTTCGCGCGCCGAAATGTCCTACTCGCGTTTCTCCACCCCAGCACCCCCTCCATTTTCGCTATTATTTTAAAGGGCTTTAAAGCGTATAACATGCTCTACAAATAGCATAATGGTATGTGTGATATTGTTATTTTACGAAACATGAATACACTTGATTTATTATTGTTTTCTTTATTACATATGGTAAATTGGTTGCAGTGCAAGTCTACTGTAGACATTTCATTCAGCGTTGTAAAATGTTGCTACATATCTCAAAAGTGTAATGTGTTGTTGAAACATTAGATAGATAAGTAGCTAGCTAGAAACAATTTCAGTGTCAACAAAAGTAACAACCCATTCACATTTTGTAGATCTAGCAGCTTCCTCACTTCCTGTGTCTTTTTATTTTTATAGATTTATCATTCCACTATAACACAATTAACAGGAATCATGGAGAACATGCATCCTATACATTTTCAGCTGAAATATCCAGTGATGTAAATATATATATATTTATATACTGCATCATGTGAAAGTTAATATTTGCATGTGTCCCACAACATGGCAGCCTGCAGTTTATTCTAGTTAGAATAGAATTGCCCGTAAACAAATGTTCTTTATCAGGTAACTTGGTTGTTTGCTTTAATGTATAGTAATGTCCTAGGTTAACTGTTCTTCTCAATGCTAAATTATGTTCCTGCTTTTAAAAATGTGCTTTGCTAAATCTGCTTGACAGCCACTTTGCTACACTCACTGTAACAACTCTGTAAGATCTGGGAGAGCTTCAGGCTTCCTTGATGCATACCTAAAGCAGTGCAGAAATAGTGTATGTCTAAAATGTGTATTTTGAAATGAAATGCAGACTGTCTAGATGAAGCACACATTCAACTATCCCCCCCCCCCCCCCCCCCCCCCAAACAAGAACAGGACAGACGTTGGTGACATCCCAGTGATTGTTTCTCCATCACTGAAAGAGGAGAAGGCATCTGACCCCAAAGAAGATTTAATAGAGGGGGGGACAAAAGAGCCAGTAGAAGATGTGATGGACGGGGTGAAAACAGATGAACTCAAAGCTGAAGGGGGAGGAGAAGCAGCCTCTTCCGACCCTAATAATCTGTACCGCTACGTCCAAGTGGACCTCTTCACCTCTGAGATCTTCAAAGTGGAGATCCAGAACCTTCCCAAGTTCATCGGCTTCAACGACCTGAAGAAGTTCCTGGAGAAGCATCGCCTCAACCCACACAAGATCAAACTGTTCGGGAAGCAGACGTTTGCCTTTGTCACTCTCAGGAATGAGGAGGAGAGGGACAAGGCCATGAAGATGGTGCACGGCATGCAGTGGAAAGGCCGGGTGCTCACTGTGCGCCTGGCCAAACCCAAGGCTGACCCTATCCTCAGGAAGAGGGGGCGGGATGAGGCAGAGGGTGCCGGGCAGCCCCACTCCAAGCAGCAGGAGCCAGAGGAGGATGAGGCACCCCTCAGCGTGCAGATCGCCAACGCGGTGACGCCACTGTGAAACGTGCCTTTATGAGGTGCAGCTGAGGAGGAAGAAGCAGGAGGTGGAGGGGGTGCTGCAGAGACTGGTCAGGTACAGAGACATGTATAAACCCATGCCATGTGTGGCTTTGGTTCACATACAAAGAATGGCCTTAAGTGGGGCATTGATAGGATTACGGGCAGTCTATTGCATTATATCCTGTCTATTATTATATTCAGCCATGAAAGACACCAAAGAAATGTACTAATGAGATTACTTTATAATTCAAGTCCTTCCTTTGGTCTAATGAACGGAACAATTGGATGTCTTTATTTGAGTATGTCTTTATTAACAATTGATAAAGAGGAAAAGTGTGTTACTCAAACCACACAAAGGAAAACTGACTGTACATCATGTTATGTCCTCCCATTTTCTGTTATTACACACCGCCCGGGCAACGAAGGAGTGGCTTCGTAAGAAGCATTTCAAGGTCCTGGAGTGGCCTAGCCAGTCTCCAGATCTCAACCCCATAGAAAATCTTTGGAGGGAGTTGAAAGTCCGTGTTGCCCAGCGAAAGCCACAAAATATCACTGCTCTAGAGGAGATCTGCATGGAGGAATGGGCCAAAATACCAGCAACAGTGTGTGAAAACCTTGTGAAGACTTACAGAAAACGTTTGACCTGTGTCATTGCCAACAAAGGGTATATAACAAAGTATTGAGAAACTTTTGTTATTGACCAAATACTTATTTTCCACCATAATTTGCAAATAAATTCATAAAAAATCCTACAATGTGATTTTCAGGATATTTTTTCTCATTTTGTCTGTCATAGTTGACATGTACCTATGATGAAAATTACAGGCCTCTCTCATCTTTTTAAGTGGGAGAACTTGCACAATTGGTGGCTGACTAAATACTTTTTTACCCCACTGTATATACATATACATACATACATACATACATACATACATACATACATACATAAATATATATATACACACACACACACATATATACATACAGTTGAAGTCGGAAGTTTACATACACTTAGGTTGGAGTCATTAAAACTCATTTTTCAACCACTCCACAAATTTCTAGTTAACAAACTATAGTTTTGGCAAGTCGGTTAGGACATCTACTTTGTGCATGACACAGGTAATTTTTCCAACAATTGTTTACAGACAGATTATTTCACTTATAATTCACTGTATCACAATTCCAGTGGGTCAAAAGTTTACATACACTAAGTTGACTTTAAACAGCTTGGGAAATTCCAGGAAATTATGTCATGGCTTTAGAAGCTTCTGATTGACTCAAATGATGTCAATTAGCCTATTGGAGGTGTACCTGTGGATGTATTTCAAGGCCTACCTTCAAACTCAGTGCCTCTTTGCTTGACATCATGGGAAAATCTAAAGAAATCAGCCAAGACCTCAGAAAAAGAATTGTAGACCTCCACAAGTCTGGTTCATCCTTGGGAGCAATTTCCAAAAAGCCTGAAGGTACCACGTTCATCTGTACAAACAATAGTACGCAACTATAAACACATGGGACCACGCAGCCGTCATACCGCTCAGGAAGGAGGTGTTCGGTCTCCTAGAGATGAACATACTTTGATGCGAAAAGTGCAAATCAATCCCAGAACAACAGCAAAGGACCTTGTGAAGATGCTGGAGGAAACAGGTACAAAATTATCTATATCCACAGTAAAACGAGTCCTATATTAACATAACCTGAAAGGCTGCTCAGCAAGGAAGAAGCCACTGATTCAAAACCACCATAAAAAAGCCAGACTACGGTTTGCAACTGCACATGGGGACAAAGATCGTACTTTTTGGAGAAATGTCTTCTGGTCTGATGAAACAAAAATATTACTGTTTGGCCATAATGACCATCGTTATGTTTGGAGGAAAAAGGGGGTTGCTTGCAAGCCGAAGAACACCATCCCAATCCGTGAAGCACGGGGGTGGCAGCATCATGCTGTGGGGGTGCTTTGCTGCAGGAGGGACTGGTGCACTTCACAAAATAGATGGCATCATGAGGAAGGAAAATTATGTGGATATATTGAAGAAACATCTTAAGACATCAGTCAGGAAGCTTGGTTCTTCCAAATGGACAATGACCCCAAGCATCCTTCCAAAGTTGTGGCAAAATGGCTTAAGGACAACAAAGTCAAGGTATTGGAGTGGCCATCACAAAGTCCTGACCTCAATCCTATAGAAAATGTGTGGGCAGAACTGAAAAAGCGTGTGCAGAACTGAAAAAGCGTTTGCGAGCAAGGAGGCCTACAAACCTGACTCAGTTACACCAGTTCTGTCAGGAGGATTGGGCCAAAATTCACCCAACATATTGTGGGAAGCTTGTGGAAGGTTACCCGAAACATTTGACCCAAGTTAAACAATTTAAAGGCAATGCTACCAAATACTAATTTCTGACCCGCTGGGAATGTGATTTTTAAAAAAAATAACTTAACTCAGTTGCCGGAGATTAAGGAACCCGCTCGGATTTCACCATGAGGCCAATGCAGTGTTTAAATGTATTTGGCTAAGGTGTATGTAAACTTCCGACTTCAACTGTGAAGTCGGAAGTTTACATACACCTTAGCCAAATACATTTAAACACTGCATTGGCCTCATGGTGAAATCCGAGCGGGTTCCTTAATCTCCGGCAACTGAGTTACGAAGGACGCCTGTATCTTTGTAGTGACTAGGCGTATTGATACACCATCCAAAGTGTAATTAATAACTTCACCATGCTAAGGGATGTTCAATGTATACTTTAAAAAAAAAATGTATACCCATCTAACAATAGGTGCCCTTCTTTGCGAGGCATTGGAAAACCTCCCTGGTCTTTGTGGTTGAATCTGTTTGAAATTCACTGCTCCACTGAGGGACCTTATAGATAATTGTTTGTGTGGGGTACAGAGATGAGGTAGTCATTCAAAATCATGTTTAACACTATTATTGCACACAGAGTGAGTCCATGCAACTTACTATGTGAGTTAAGCACATTTTTATTCCTGAACTTATTTAGGCTTGCCATAACAAAGAGGTTGAATAGTTAGACTCAAGACATTTCAGCTTTTCATTTAATTAATGTGGTTTCTCTGTAGATATCTTAAAGTACTATTTGGGGCAGGATTAAACCGCATTTCAGTTTAATATCTCCTTGGTTGTCATCTTGATGCATGTTTTATGAATTACAAAATAAAAAGATCCACCTAAAACAAGCCCTGGTTAATTTGGACACACTAATACAGGCAGGGGTAATTTCAAAGCAGGAGCCAGCCTAAGTCATGACAATTTTATTTGCATAAACAAATTTCACTGAAAGTCAGCGTTCCCAAGTCGCTGTTACATACTTCAATTTCTAGGCAGAAATATTTCTAGCAATCAACTTGTTACAACTCTAAAAGGTAACAAGTATAAAAAGCATTTTCTTCACACACTAGGCAAGACAGAACACGCAAATATAAGGGGGGGAGCATTCAATACAACAGCCTTGTGCCCATGTACAATGGTGAAGTCTGAACAGATGCAGTAAACATTCAGGAAAAGCGCACACAAACCAAATACTTCACACAATGAATGCGCAGCAATTTATATTTTGTTCCAGCAGGTATTGCATCTTTATCCTTTCCTGTATATATAGATATTATTTACTTATGTATTGTATGCAGCAACCTACAGTATTCTATAAAAATGCATAAGACTGTATTTAAGCTTTGGTTCACACTGCTTCTTTAGCTATCGGATTTAATAATAATGACATGTAAGTATTTTGTTTGAGGTAAAGTGTGCCAACTTCATTTCCATAGATTGCCTTTTGCGGAAAGGATCGCAGTGATTCTACACAATGCTTGAAAACGTGATTGATCAGAACACACACACAAATCGGTCACAATGATGGCAAACAAACACACGTTACAGACGAACAACCCATTAAGACAATTCTTAATTAAAATCTGCACATGCTAAAGGCAATTCTTCCAGAACATCAATATTAATGTCTTGTCGTGTTATTACACATCTTAACTGGCTAAACAAATGCTGTATCAAGAGGGGCTTGGTCAATCCATTTCCCTTGAAGGGGGACTTGGGCCCTGTGAGTTCTCTGGAGTGGGAGCCCTTCATGAAATGGGTCAACTAAGGCAACATGTAGCCAATTGTTTCCCCATCTGTATATGGGTCCTTAAATGAATGGCTGAATAGTAAGAGTCTGCATGTTGTATGGTTTTGCTTTAATTTGTGTCTAAAAAAGAATGAAGCAGCTAACACCTAATTACAGAAACAAAAGTCAAAAAGTATAGGCCTTTTTAAATATGTAACAACTTTACCTTGTATATCTCCTCAATGACTACAGTACTTCAAGCTCTTGTGCTTGTGTTGTCTGCAGTGCTAACGTGAAAACAGGATCTTAGCTTGACAGACCAGCCTTATCAGCTGTCCATTGATATGTTTCATCCTGTATATCCAGAACAAAAAAGGCAATTTAAATCATTAGTCCCTCTTAATAGGTCTCGAAAAATCGTCCATTACATAATAAATTCAAAATGCATTTCTCGTACTAAGAACATGAGCATGTAACAAGAAGTATGACTCACTCACTTGAATTGTGCATTTGAAAATATAACTTTTTTTCTCTCCTTAACAGGTAAATGTTTCACGTGCAAATGAAAACGTAAGCTTGCCATTCTTTAGACGAAGCATACTCATCAAAAACCCTAATCACCCTCCAAATTATACACATCAACCATCAAACATCCAAATTACAACAGCATATAAATTGGTTTTCCACAACGTACCGGAATAGCAAAAGCAGAGACCTCAAACTTATCCCTTTGAATAGGCTATGCTTTAAGCATACAAGGAAACCTGTTCGAAAAGTATGGAGTGTATTAGAAATTCAATCATCGCAATATAAAAGAAGGGGGGGGGGGGGTCTAGTGGTTTTCAGCAGTCATTACTACACAGTAAACAGGCTGACAGAAATTGCTGTGGTTCATAGATACATGTCAAGTCATCTCAACCTGTCTGTCTGCAACCCCTGTGGTTCAATTTATAGAAGCTGCGTAGAGATCGCATCTAGAGGTAGATGGTTCTCACTCGACTGTCTGTCTGACTGTTAGTGCATCTGTCCTTTTCTTACCTGATCCACTAACAATGAACCAAAAACACCTTGGGGGTCAAATAATAAACAGCTTGGAGAAATAGTGCTAAGATGACCACCTTTATAGTATAAATGTGCTGTATTGCCATTTCACAATGATGCATAATTGGATGATAGATTGGTGGCGTGGTTTATCTGACAGTGACTATGGCTACCATTGGTCAGTGCCATGTTAGGTTGGTTGCAGTGATAGTTCCTAGACGTCAACAGTACAGAGCGGCTGACTGCCAGGCTGGGCCGACTCCATTATGGTCATCTTGGGCTTCTTCCTGGTTTCTGCCTGAAGCACAACAAAGACATCAGGGTCGTATTTATTAGGGCACACCGTAACAAAATGTTTTGCACCAGAAAAAAAAACAATTATACTTAAAATATATACGCACCAATTTCAAAGATTTTACTGAGTTACAGTTTATATACTGTAAGAAAAATCTGTCAATTGAAATAAATAAATTAGGTCCTAATCTATGGTGTGACTACCATTTGCCTCATGCAGCGCAACACTTCTCCTTCGCATAGAGTTGATCAGGCTGTTGATTGAGGACTGTGGAATGTTGTCCCACTCCTCTTCAATGCCTGTGCAAAGTTGCTGGATATTGGCAGGAACTGGAACACGCTGTTGTACATGTCGATCCAGAGCATACCAAACATGCTCAATGTCTGGTGAGTATGCAGGCCATGGAAGAACTGGGACATTTTCAGCTTCAGGAATTGTGTACAGATCCTTGCGACATGGGGCTGTGCATTACCACGCTGAAACATGAGGCGATGGCAGACAAATGGCTCGACAATGGGCCTCAGGATCTCGTCACAGTAGCTCTATGCATTCAAACTGCCATTGATAAAATGCAATTGTGTTCGTTGTCCGTAGCTTATGCCAGTCCATACCATAACTCCACCATGGGGCACTCTGTTCACAACATTGACATCAGCAAACCCCTCACCCACGACCCAATACAAGCGGTCTGCCATCTGCCCGGTACAGTTGAAACAGGATTTATCTCCAGCGTGCCAGTGGCCATAGAAGGTGAGCATTTGCCCACTGAAGTCAGTTATGGCGTCGAACTGCAGTCAGGTCAAGACACTGGTGAGGACAACGAGCACGCGATTTCCTGAGACTGTTGTGCAGACCCAGTTTCATCAGCTGTCCGGGTGGCTGGTCTCAGACAATCCCACAGGTGAAGAAGCCGGATGTGGAGGTCCTGGGCTGGCGTGGTTACATGTGGTCTGCAGTTGTGAGGCCGGTTGGACGTACTGCCAAATTCTCTAAAACGGCGTTGGAGGCAGCTTATGGTAGAGAAGCTTTGGCAACAGCTCTGGTGGACATTCCTGGAGTCAGCATGCCAATTGCATCAGTGGTTGTGTGACAAAACTGCACATTTTAGAGTGGCCTTATTGTCCCCAGCACAAGGTGCACCTGTGTAATGATCAGGCAGGTTAATCTGCTCCTTGAAATGCCAAACCGTGGATGGATTATCTTGGCAAAGTGTAAATGCTCACTAAAAGGGATGTTAAATTTGTGCACAAATTGAGAGAAAAAAAGCTTTGTGCGTATAGAACATTTCAGGGATCTTTTATTTAAGCTCATGAAACATGGGACCAACACTTTACATGTTGTGTTTATATTTTTGTTAAGTCTATTTCGAATTGGACAAATTCAGGTAGTCCTTCCGTTTGTCAGTTCTCTTCCATTTGGTGCCTAATGAATACAACCCAGAAATTGTCATAACAGTTTGAACTGCTGCACCGAAATGTGAGCAACTTACATTAAAACATCCTTCAAGATCATTATCCAGGCCACACTTGCATACAAACCTGATTTATGACAGTGTCTGAAATAAGGTAAGGCTGGAGCAACCATAGGAAATATGAGTAACACGACAGTGCAGATATATGGCAAATGGAGCAAAGACCAGAAGAATTGCAGGTGTGTCAGAAAGCGGGGGAGATCTCCCTGTCTAGGTACCTCTATGTCCAACAATGGAGTAAGAGCAGCTTAGGTAGCCTGACAGGGTTATCAGACAGATGTATAACTCTCCAGTAAGAAAATCCCTGATGAGGCCAAATGCAAAGGTTACACCAGAGACCCAGGATCTAATTGGAGCTCCTCCTACACTCTACAGCTAACACTTACCCTATCCTTAGCCAGTTTCTTCATCTCCTCTTGCAGTTTGTTCAGGATGTGAAGATTTGGCCTGTTCTTTTTGGCATACTGCTGAAGTTCAATCACACTCTTATCTGAATTTTCCTGCGGAAAACACAAAAAACGCCATCATTTATAGAAATGAGAGAGACGCACATCTGGTTGAAAGAGAAGCAGCATATGCCACCCTGACTTAAGACCTCCAACAGCAGTGGAGCAGCTGTGCTGAGGAACAGTATATGGAGGTGTACAGGTAGTACCTACCTTCTTCACCATCTTACTGCTCTCTTTGCCGTACATGCGGAGCAGTGACCCCCAGTTCTTCACGTGGGGGTGCAGCATCTGTAGGATCTTCTGCGACGCCAGCTGCTTCCCCACGCGCTTATTCTTGCCTGGAAAACAAGACATATACATAGAGCAGCTGCCATTAGTAATGCTAACTAGATTTACACTACATGAACACAGATCAGCTTAGAGCAGGGATATGCTGATCCATATATAGTGTATATACAAAAGCGGAAACATGGTGTCCAGTGTAAAAGTTGTCAGAATTCTCTATATATGGCTCTGACAAAACACACAGAGCACTTGCAATTAGTAATGCTGCTTTTACACTACATTACCACAGAGCGGCATGGAGCAGGTTAGGTCTGGGACTTGCTGTGGTGACTGGAGGGTCAGTGTGGGGGTAACTTACACCATCCACGCACAGTGTGCTTGCCACACGTCATCACATATTCACTCTTCTGGTTCTTCCCTGGGATCACCTCAAACTTGATGCTGGTGTCACCCATTCCATGGTTTCTACATGGCACAAGAGACGGTTGAAATGTAAGGTTAATAGATTAATCAGATCAGAACTAGAAATTTCAATTATTCTTACACCTCATGTCTTGAGTCTTACCTCTTAAGGCACTCGTGTAGAATCTGATATGGCGAGAGTAAGCCTGCTTTATTGGTTAGTTCGTACACCCTTGAATCTTCAATACTGATATGATTAAAATACTGCAGGAAACAAAAACATGAATGGACATTAGTATTCTTCCAAATTACCAACCAGCTAGTAAAGTACAATGTTATAACAGAGACATGTTATCAGACCAAACAAGACAAAACATTGATTTAATTAAAGGGCCTTTCCAATGATTGGCAGGCTGATACCTCCAGTTCATCCCCTTCTATCAGCTTCTCCTCAGACGTCTGCTTCACAAAGTCAGGGATGAGGATCTCCAGTGTGGCGCGAGCTACAAGGTAGACGCATCAGTAAATTACAAGCGAAAGTACCTGTTTATGATTTAAATTTTTTTATAGTTTACAGACAACCGTTGCAGCTGCTTCAGAGGATAGAAAATCAAATAATGACAGAATATGAAAGTACTGTACCAGCTTTATTCTTGGCAAGTTTTTTACTGCTTGCAGTTCCTGTGCCATATGTCACACCGTCTATAATGACTGAGGCGCCAAAGGGTTCACTTGGGTTCTCTGGAGGAGATGGAAAACGAGGATTCATTTGGTGTAAACTGCATAAAGGCCCTTTCTCCAGTCAGTGCTTTGGTGATTTGTTTGGTTTTAAGAAAAACATGTCACTTGGACAAGCTAGTTGAAATCAACATTATGAAGGGGAGAAAAGAGAGAGAAAAATCAATCAATTAAAAAGAGGGACTTACCACATTCAAAAAAGTTGTAAACAGGTCGGACCTTTAGGACACGTTGCATATATTCATGTAGGATGCAAACTTCAGATTTCCCATTTGGGTTAATGACAAACTCTGAGAAAAAGAAAGAGGGAAAGAGTTGATGCGATTAGCTCAATACTCCTCACTGAAATAGTTATTAGACTATGTACGCATCCAAAATGGCACCCTATTCCCTAAATAGTGTACTACTTTTGTGAATAGGGTGCCAATTCAGATGTAACCTATGGTTCTTCTTCTGCATCTATTACCTTTCTTGGTGGGGGTATCTGATACAGACAGAGTGATAAGTTTCTGGTTGGCAGGCAGAATGGGTCTCTCGGACTCGGCCTGCTTCCTCTTCATGTCCCTGTTAAACTGCCTGCGCTCTGCCCAGGTACGGAACTTCTTCACTGTCACTTGTTCAAAGTCAAAGCACTTCTCCAGGTAGCTGCGGAACTCCTCAATTTCTGGCGGGGTTTCAATAAGGGAGGGGTATCGGTTAGATTGTTGCTTTAGAAGCCAAACTAACTTCACGCAGATAGGTGTTCTTATGAAATACCCACCAACATATTTGTATCCCCTACGTTCACAAGAAATTAAACATACTAGCCATCAGCCATGGCATTCAAAACTTCTACCTGCTGGCAAGACAACCGCTCATCATGGAGTGTGTTGACCCTTACCTATGGATTCATCTTTGCACACCTCCACCTTGGCCCTGAACTGTCCCAGTGCCCCCTGGGCCATTTCACAGGAGTGGGGCATCTTGCCGTGCGGGACTGGGCACCTCTCCATGGTCCCCTCTGTGACCAGTCCTGTCTCCAACTCCGCCTCTCCCTCCCCCAGGCTCAGACCCAGGGCCACAGTGGTAGGGTCCTCCTGGGCCGTGGAGTCAGGCTCGTCTGGTCTCTCCAGGGAGTCTGCCTCTTCCCCAGGCTTCACCGGAGACACCTCAGCGTTGGGCGTCACCTCTCCATTCTGTTGCTTTTCCTCATGATCCTTCATCTTCCTATAGTGCAGGCAGGGGATGCTACTGGTGGGAGGGTCGTGTTTCTGTACACAGGGGCACGAGGGGTTTGGTTAGAAGTAGGTTGTTACAGTTGTTTGAGAATAGAGAAATAATGGACATTCATCCTTATTCCTTTAGTTTGATCATTCCTACCAAAAACTGAAATATAACACCAGTATTCAGTGTATAACAATGGGGTTCCTGACATGTTACTAACCCTCTAAAAGATTCAAATGTACAGCAGTTTCCATCTGTCTTATCTCTTCCACGTCTTACCCTGATGCTCCCGGTCCCCAGGAAGTAAGGTCTGGACCAGGTCACCACTCTGGTCTCTCTGTGCAGGTAGACTGGAATGCCAGAGTTATGGAATGTCATGATCCATCCATCAGGTAGTGGCTCAGTGGGTGGACGCCCACGACCTGGGAAACACACACACTCACTCATCACTACACATCCGCAAGCAAACACCACACACACACACGACTACACGTCTGTAGACAGACATGACTACACATCTCACACACTTATTTTTCTTAAAACTGCATTGTTAGTTAAGGGCTTGTAAGTAAGCATTTCACTTTAAGGTCTACACCGGTTGTATTCGGCACGTGGCAAATAAAATGTGATTTGATCAGTGTCCTCTCACAAACGTGATGATATGCATTCATAAGGTATGATATGAATGCATAACATCATTATGTGCCAGCCTTAGATACACCGTTACCAAAGGCAGATCAGCGCCAGACATCCACCACTCACTCTTCAGGACTGTTTTAATTTTGGTCATCATGGGCTGAACGCCTCCCTCCCCGTCCGACGCATGGTCACTGTCCCCTGCATACTCAGCAGCCCCCTCTGCCAGGCGCATCTTTTTGGGCATGGGCATGCCCTCCTCCAGCAGAGCGTCTACATCATTGTCGAAGTCCTCCTGGAAAAGACTGTCGTTGAGCGCATGGGGGAGAAGGGAGGGGTGGGGGCAGCCCTAACCTGTCATGTTTTCCATTCAGTTTGGGCTATGCCATCTTGTCATGAGAGAATTTCAAGTCATATTTGCAACCAATATCTGGCATGCATAACAAACATAAAAGCGTTGGAAACAAAGTGGATGAGGGGAGATTCAAATCAGGTTCAACTTTTGAAGACACCAAGCATACCAACTATATCAATCTCAAGTAGAAAAGAGAGGATTTCCATCAAGAATCAAAAGTATGATGCAAAAGCCCCCCGTGTAGCACAGTTGGTAGAGCATGGCGTTTGCAACGCCAGGGTTGTGGGTTCGATTCCCACGGGGGGCCAGTATAAAAATGTATGCACTCATTAACTGTAAGTCGCTCTGGATAAGAGCATCTGCTAAATGACTAAAATGTAAAAGCTGACATTTTGCTGGTGACATTGGAATAAAATGACTATACACTATTACCCTTTTCACATTACAGAGCCAAACCGTACTGGGCTAACATCATTACTAGAGCCTGTCCGATATATCGGTCCACCGATATAAAATCGGTTGATATTGGCTTTTTACCGCTATATTGGACGACAATTCCACCAATAAATAGGATGAAAAAGGGAATTTTATGCTTATCTGAACACTGGCAGCCATTCTCATGATGTGTCATTCATTTCACAATGTAAGAAATGAACATTTTAAGCATATTTCTTGGACAATTGCTGTTTTGGATGGCAATTTATGAGAATGCAGTATGGAATTTTTTTTCTTTTTCATTTCCCCGGCGTAAAACAGTATGTTTTAATATTTCAGTATTGGTAAGTTTGGTACCCCAAAAAATCGTTATCTGTATCTGACCCCCAAAAATGGTTATGCATCCTCCATAGTTGCTGGAACTGTGCTGGAAATGACGATGTGAAAAGAATATCCAAGCCATTACGGTTTCGGGTTAGACCCTACAGTGTGAACAAGGCACAAAAGATTAGTGAGTGGATGATGATGATGATGATGAGGCTCTGCAGAGGCAAAGATGGGGCCCCTTGGTTACGTACCTCATATGAGTAATTCAGGTTCTCCTCGTCAGCGTTCTCCTGTTGAACCATTTCCTCAGACCTGAAACCCCCCTGCTCCACATTCTCCGTATGCAGGAAGTCCTGACTGAAGTCCTCCAGCTCGTCCAACACCGCAAACTCCACTTTGTTCTCCAGGTCTGCCTCCGCCCCTCTCCTCCCTGCACTGCCATCGACCGTCCCGTTCCCCAGCCCTGAGCTACCCTCAACAGCCTCTAGCTCTGTATCGGCATCATGCAACTCACCATTAAGGCCCTCTGAGCTGGTCTCCCCTACACCACCACCCTGACCTATCCCTGTGTACAGCACCTTCCTATCTTTGCTCCTGCTGCTATCTACGACGCTGACACTGATCTTAATGTCTTGTAGTAACTTGAGCTCTGGCAGGAACTTGGTGATGGGGGGCGCGTGGCGGGCTGTTCTAGGGCACGGTGCGCTGGATTCGGCCTCATCTGACAGGTTATTACTTAAGGTTATGGAGCCCTTGGCGAGGAGCCCCAGGCCCTGGTCCCCTGCTGGGGTGTGTGTGTGTCCATCACCACCAGAGCTAACGTCCATTTCCTCTGCGTCACTGGACGTTTGCAGGGGAGGTGGTGGAGGCTGCGCTTTACCATTAAGGCCCTCCGAGTTTAAATCATCAGGTGGCTCCAACGGCAAGGGGGGTAATATATCATCTATCTCCATGTTGACTGTCTTATGAATCCCTAAATATAACAAATTATCTATGGGTCACCCTGACTCTGTTTTGGCAACCTGTTCTCATAAGCTTTTAGCTAAAATGCATGCAGAAGCACATTGTACACAAGATTTCGAACGAAACAACTTCCCTGTGTTGACCATGTACCAGTGTTGAATATGCTAAGCTGACTACATTGTTCTTTTCATTAATGTAGACAGCTTTTTAGAATCACTGTCTAAATTATTGGAAATCACAATGCATTCAGCTTATATTACTCGGATCTAGGCACTGCGAATCCTCCACTGGCGAATCCTCCGTCAGAGCTAGAAAAAGAGGGACACAAGTTAGTCAATAATTGAAGCCAAGACAGCAACATTGCAGTGCAAAAACATGTAGCCAAGGCATCTATGCACATTATGCAGTATTTTTATGATGGCTTACTAATGCCAAAACCACAGGCCAAGCACTGCCAGATAAATCCTTGCTTGATTGCAGAATGCTAACGATAGCTCGCTGTCTGTGTAAGATATTTGGAAAACTGGATTCACCCTACAAAGTCAACTAATGCAAAAACTTTTGCTACTGGTTAGCAATATGGGGCACCTTCAAAACTGAACGATTTCAAAAGACGACCATCAATTTGTATTGTCCTTCTACGCACTAGCCAAGCTAACTTTAGCAACCTGGCTAGCTTAGCTCAAACTTGAAGCTAAGCGGTTTTTAAGCTACACAATTAGGTGTCGAAATGACTGGGCTAAACACAGAAACAACGAGCACATTTGATCACTCACCTATATTTTATTTACTCCATTTTCTTCCCTAAGCTAGCTAATCTAAATTATTTTATTCTTTTGACGAGGCCAGACAGATCCCTTCCCCGTTCCGCCATCTTGCAGACAGCTGCAGACTTCTTCTGAAACTCCACCCCCAATACCGGCTTTTTGAAGATTGACCGGTGACGAGTCCAATCACCATTTAATTCAAAGTGAGCACACTAATCATCAACCGACAAAGGCAGGCCTTGCCTCACTGCGGGAATAAATCGACCAATCAAACATTAGAATAGATCACAGTTGACCAATGAGAACGGTAGGCACAATTGGGGTTGCGAAGTGCAGTGACCACATACTGTCGCTAGGTGGCAATCATCTCCACCCATTGTCTTCACCAGAAACATTGTATGCAAAGTAGCGGTCAGTAAAATAAGATATATCATAATATATGAAACATTGTATACAATTTGATATTTGTTTTGATGCATAATCTATCCACTGATAAGATTAGAACCCTGCTGTTTATAATCTGCATAAAGCCTCTGACCAACTCTCAGACATACCATCGTGTTTACTGAAGATTCAAAAGTTTCTGCGAATTATATCAGAATCAATATTTAAACATAGAAACTGTGACAACCATTGCAATGACCACAGTTTATTCAGCTACAAACCATACACCACATTGCGTTAATAAGCTTGTGATTGTCTAATAAAATTGCCTGATCAGATCTATTCTTTAAAGAATAGTATACATTTGCAAGACACACTGACGTCACGACTCTTGGCGGCAGTAAGAAAGACATCGCCATCTGCGCCAATTCAACATAGCCAAGATTTACGTTTTTATTACTTCTAAACAAAATAACTTTTTGGGTTCTCATACGCTTACAATGATGTTTTGATTCTTGATTTAACAGTCGCTAAAATTATATTTGGTTGTGATCTTTGCAAAATAACTATTTTGGATGCAGCAGTTGTTAGCTAGAATGCTAACGCTCATTGACATAGGCTGTAGCAAAAAGCTAGCCAAAGAGCCATTTTACTGGTTGAAGTATAATGCAGTTGATTTGCGATGATGACACCAACATTATATTAAGCAGGACATTCATAAAATCCTTAAAATCCAATGATAATCCAAAAGTAGTGTGAAATGCACGCATATGCAACTAGTTTTTTTGTTGTTGCTGGAGTTCTATTAAGAACTCCCCTGTGTTCTGCAAACACAGAAAGGGGTCTATATAAATTTCCAAAATACATGAAAAAGTACTTTATTCACAATTTATATCAAGACACCAGTGACGTGGTAAACAGGGGTTTCTGTACTTCTATGGATACCGGAGGTCAGTAACATAAACCCTAGAAAACCACTGAAGGATCCTCATCATTGGTACATATCATCAACACAAATTGAAACAGTCATTCACATTTGTGAGAGTTACGATGGAGAGTAAGTGGGTAAGAACCACAGACTGAACACTACAGATGTGAGTGACAAAAGGAATCCTTTTAGTTAGTTCACAGCAAGGCAAACAGTCCCTCCTAAGCAGTATGTGGAACAAGGCGGGAAGATATCAAAGAAAACACTTTGCTTACCATTTAGAAAAACATTTCAAGTGATTTCCTCTGTTTTACTTTTAACTAACAAACCTCGGTCACAAAGTCCAAATCTGTGGCAATGATAACGATTATACTACAAGGCAGGCTGTCACAATATGCCTTCCTAATTCTGTCACAGGAAAGTTAAACACCTGCATGAGAGTTTAGGAAACCAAACCGGTCATTCTTATGACAGCATTTTATAAGGATGTTGATGGCTGCTGCTGCTTCTATGAGTGTTAGCGTTTTACACTTCAACTGAAGATACAAACAAACTTGGCTAGTAGAAGGCAGTCTGAGCCACAAAGCCATAAATGACTTATGATCAACCTTTTAGTTCTGTTCTTCCTCAGCAAACCAGTGCTGAGAAAATAGATGCAATGTTAAATGTAAATAATTTACTTTGTTTATTAAATTACATTTGTTCTTTGGCAATAAACTTTAAGCAAACAACTCAAAATAATATTTTAATCAAATTAACAAAATAAGAATAGCACCCATTATGTATGATTTGATCAATTCACACTGTCGTATGTCTAAGCCAAGCTAAAACGTATTTCCCAAAGACAATTACTTGAAAAGTACAATCAATCTCTCTTTCCCAAAAAAGTGCCATAATTTCACTCGCCCACCTCCACCATTTTAAATGGCAAATAAATCTTCATGTTCATTTCACTACTGTGAAGCCAGAGCTTGCTGTGGGAGAAGGAGGGAGAGGGAGGAGGAGGTGGGATGCAGAAAGGCACAGAGTGTGATTCCCATATAGCCCCATTTAGCCGTCTTCAGTCCTGGATTTTGAACTGGAAAGAGCTTGTGCTCCATTGGCTGACGTCACAGTTGAGCATGGTGCGCTCCGTGAAGGTCACGTTCCCTGATGCGTCTATAAGGATAATGGTATTGGTCCTGAAACAGGCAGACACAAAACATAAGAAATAATAGGAGGGGTGAAACGAGAGGCTTGTGCATTTCAAATATGGGGAAAACGTTGTGATTCTGGAGTTCCCCAATCACCTTTCATTATCACACTAGACTGGAGGCCAGGTGGCAGGCTGGTTCTAGATTATATTATATGCACAAGGGGCTGTATGATGTATGGGGCGTATTCATTATGCACTAAACACAGCTAAATGGACAAACAGAGACGTACTACCTGGATTTGTCCAATAAGAAACTTGTTTTCGTTCACAAAACGTTTCCTGTTTGCTAAGGTGTGCACCAATGAATATGACCATGGATTTGTGCCAAATAAGAACCAATTGTTTTCATGTTCCCGTGTACCCTATGAATATGACCCCGCTCTCACCTCTGAGGGCGGGCCCGCATGACAAATGGGAGAGCTAATTGGTGGGACTAGGAGCACAGAATGGGACTCTGACCACAGAATTAAATAACAACACTAGGTTGGATATTGGCAAGGTTTATCACATAGGCCACTCTTGTATTATAATGTATCTCTATGACTCTGGCCTAGCTAATTGGTGTCAGGGACTGGGAGGACTCTGACCTTGTGCCGTAATGTGGGGAGCGAACACACACAGAGGACAGGGCCCGGAGCATGGGGCTGCTGTACCCTTCACCCTGGCTCTCTTGGGCCGGGTCAGGGGTGTTCCTGAAGAAAAGAGAAAGAAACCGTTCTCACTCAAACCTTCTCTTTGACTTTGAGTTTTGGAACAGAAAGAGTCAGGGATGTAAAGTATATTCTGAAAGTATTCAGACACCTTGACTTTTTCCACATTTTGTTACGTTACAGCCTTATACGTTACAGCCCCCCCAATCTACACACACAATGTCCCATAATGAGAAAGCATAAGTATTCAGACCATTTACTCAGTACTTTGTTGAAGCTCCTTTGGCAGTGATTACAGCCTCGAGTCTTCTTGGGTATGATGCTACAAGCTTGGCACACTTATATTTGGGGAGTTTCTCCCATTCTTCTCTGCAAATCCTCTCAAGCTCTGTAAGGTGGGATGGGGAGTGTCGCTGCACAGCTATTTTCAGGTCTCTCCAGATATGTTCGATCGGGTTCAAGTCCGGGCTCTGGCTGGGCCACTCAAGGACATTCAGAGGAGTCCTGAAGCCACTCCTGTGTTGTCTTGGCTGTGTGCTTAGGGTCGTTGTCCTGTTGGAAGGTGAACCTTTGCCCCAGTCTGAGGTCCTGAGCGCTCTGGAGCAGGTTCTCATCAAGGATCTCTCTGTACTTTGCACCGTTCATGTTTCCCTCGATTCTGACTAGTCTCCCAGTCCCTGCCGCTGAAAAACATCCTCACAGCATGATGCTGCCACCACCATGCTTCACCGTAGGGATGGTGCCAGGTTTCCTCCAGATGTGATGCTTGGGTTTCAGGCCAAAGAGTTCAATATTGGTTTTATCAGACCAAAGAATCTTGTTTCTCATGGTCAGAGTCCTTTAGGTGCCTTTTGGCAAACTCCAAATCAGGCTGTCATGTGCCTTTTACTAAGGAGTGGCCACTAGCCACTCTACCATAAAGGCCTGATTGGTGGAGTGCTGCAGAGATGGTTGTCCTTCTGGAAAGTTCTCCCATCTCTACTGAGGAACTCTGGAGCTCTGTCAGAGTGATCATCAGGTTCTTGGTCACCTCCCTGACCAAAGCCCTTCTCCTCTGATTGCTCAGTTTGGCCTGGCATCCAGCTCTAGGAAGCATCTTGGTGGTTCCAAACTTCTTTCATTTAAGAATGATGGAGGCCACTGTGTTCTTGGGGACCTTCAATACTGCAGACATTTTTTGATACCCTTCCCCAGATCTGTGCCTCGACACAATCCTGTCTCGGAGCTCTACGGACAATTCCTTCGACTTCATGGCTTGGTTTTTGGTCTGACATGCACTGTCAACTGTGGGACCTTATATAGACGGGTGTGTGCCTTTCCAAATCATGTCCAATCAATTGAATTTACCACAGGTGGACTCCAAGTTGTAGAAACATCAAGGATGATCAATGGAAACAGAACGCAACTGAGCTAAATTTCGAATCTCATAGAAAAGGGTCTGAATACTTATGTAAATAAGGTATCTGTTTTTCATTTTTAATAAGCATGCAAACACTAAAAACGGGTTTTCGCCTTGTCATTATGGGGTATTGTGTGTAGATTGATGAGAGAAAAAAATATTTAATACATTTTAGAATAAGGCTGTAATGTAACAAAATGTGGAAAAAGGGAAGGGGTCTGAATACTTTCCGAATGCACTGTACCTATAGAAAAGACACTGTTCTCAACTTCTCACTCAAACCTCCTTTTGGATTGGAACCAACTGAAAAAGTAAAACTCTTTAGCACAACTTTAGTGTTACCAGGTGCATTGGGGGAAAAAAAACTGTATACTGAATAGAAAGTTATTACTGAACTGAAAGTTTCAAAACGAGGAGTTATATAATACGACATACAGTAAGTTTCAGAACAACATGATGTACATTGTGAAGCTGGCAAACCTATTAGAGAGAAAGGTAGGCGGCGTCTGAAGAGCAAAAGTTCACCGACTAAAAGCTTTGCAATTAAGTTGACATAAAAGCGCAGGACTCCAGCAACAGCAGTGTACTTCTTTTTCCTAACTGCACATTCATTTAATGTGTGAAGGACTATACTTTCTCAAAGTCATATTGAGTGTTCACGTTTGTACCCCACGTAGCCATGTTGAATGTCCACGTGTGGTACTCGCCACCCCATAATGAGTGAGCATATTTAGACATTTAGATGTCCTTGTTTGTTACTCTCAAATACCTTACGAGCAATAGTGATTTCTATGGTGGTATTTTGGCTAGGCTACTTTGAAACAAGGTAAGACATGCTTCATAAAATGACATAAGACGTCCAGGTTTTAAACAATTATGTTCATGGTTAAATAGTTTCAAAATGCTGACCGCCTCCGCTCAGATTCGAAACTGGCCTCGATTATTACAACAGAATCAAGCCTTTAGACGTTAATGTTAATTATCCTTCATTATATATGTCAAACATGACGGGTGTTTAGCCTATATTTATGTAATTAAAAGTCTCATTGAAGTTGGGCTCCATTTTCTGGCGCCACCCTCATGTCAGCACACACATTGACATGTAGGCTTTTTTATTCATGTACATACATTCCAATGTTGGCTTCTGATCCAATTCTGATCTGATTGTTTGATATTGTAATTTTTGTGTGATTTTTTTACTTGTCCATTTGGACAACTCCAATATATATTCTTGTCCATCAATGTTTTTTACTTGCCCCGGACAAGAGGACAATAATTAATGTTGAGCCTTGTGCAGGTATATGTTTTAATGTATATTACGCTGTGTCACATTGATTGCGTCAAATTGTAAACTAAAACTACAGAGTTTGGGGTCTCACACTGGCAGGTTCATGTTTATTGGGATGAATCTTGTCCTGGAGGCAGAGCAGAGCGATTTCCACTAGATGGGCCAGCTGCAAAGTCAAAATTAGCTATACATCGTAAAAATTCATGAAAACAAAAAATGTGCTTTTTGGTCTTACTTTTAGGTTAGGGTTAGGCACAAGGTTAGCAGTGCAGTTAAGGTTAGGGTTAGGTTTAAAATAATATTGTATTACTTTGTGGCTGTACCCGCTAGTGACTACCCTGCAGAGCTGCCTGCAGTACATGAGTCATCCCAATAAATGCCAACCTGCATCACACAGTGTACAGGTATGTGTGTTAATGTGAAGTGTTTTGATACAGTCTGCAGCGTCATGAGTGTGCAGGTACATTTATTGATGAAGCGTTTACAGTGTCACATTGATTGTATTATTGATACCGAGTGTGTGGTGAACTCACAGTTCCTCGTTGTTGAGGACGTTGAGCAGATCATGGACCAGGCCATCACAAGGCAGTGTCTGGTTCACTACGCTGGTAAACAGTCTCTTCCCATGCTGCAGCTTCCTCCATGGGGTCTCCAACAGGGAGTTACTCAAACCATAGATTCCTGCTGGAGCAGACACATACAGCATTGCTAGAGAATAGAGATTGCTCCAAACGTTCATGTTATCCCCCAAAACACGCACTCACATAGAGGCATGGTCTCATAGTCAAAATCCATCCTGCATACATTAAGGTTTATAATTCAACAGCATGGCTTGTATGGTGCAATGATATAGAATAATAGTACAAGCAATTCCACATTAAGAAAAACAGACCTGGATTTAGACGGATGGGTTCGGCGCTGCCTCTGTTTCCATAGTAACACACAGTGTCTTCTTTGGCCCTGCGTTGGACACAATGAGAGAGGAAAGCAAGTTGGTGACTGATTAAATGTATGCTTAATTGTGAGGGTCATTCTAAATCATTTGCGGGTTAACGCCTGAACAATGCTTTGTACAGTTTGCTATTATTTCCTGATTAATGGAGCCGCTGCATTTGTCAAGGCAAATTGAAATGCCAAATAAAACAAAACAATGGTAAATTGTAGCAATAGATTTAGAGTAAGAAAAACAAAAAACAGTAAGCTGATGCAAATCCTCCAGTCTTACTAGGCCTTTACACTGTGTTTAGCTCTCCGGTCCCCAGTACTGACTTAAAAAGAGATCCTACTTCCATTTGGCATATCTCTCTGACATTATGGTATTTTCAACTGCAATATAGGAAACTGAATGTGAAGTGTTGAAGTGTTGAAAGTGAATGAATTGCATTGTCAGTTTCTGACAGCCATCAGTAGCATCATCAGTCAATGTGGAGACATGTGCAACACTGCATCAATATCTAACCTCCTCGTCCCCTTGTGGAGAACATCTGGCTAGAATCTATCCAGCTATCTATAGTTGTGATCTGTAGAGTCAGTGGCCAGGATCAAAAGTTTGAAAACCATCAATACTTTGATTGGGGGGGGGGTTCTCTATCCCTGAGCTGAGCTTCATCTATAGAGTTACACTGTATATACAAAAGTATGTGGACACCCCTTCATATTAGTGGATTCGGCTATTTCAGCCACACCCGTTGCTGACAGGTGTATAAAATCGAGCACAGAGCCATGCAATCTCCATAGACAAACATTGGCAGTAGAATGGCCTTACTGAAGAGATCAGTGACTTTCAACGTGGCACCGTCATAGGATGCCACCTTTCCAACAAGTCAGCTTGTCAAATTTATGCCCTGGTCAACTGTAAGTGCTGTTATTGTGAAGTGTAAATGTCTAGGAGCAACAACGGCTCAGTCGCGAAGTGGTAGGTCACACAAGCTCACAGAAAGGGACCGCCGAGTGCTTAAGCACGTAAAAATCGTTGCAACACTCACTACTGATTTTGAAACTGCCTCTGGAAGCAACGTTAGCACAAGAACGGTTGGTCGGGAGCTTCATGAAATGGGTTTCCATGGCAGAGCACACAAGCCTAAGATCACCATGCGCAATGGCAAGCGTCGGCTGGAGTGGTGTAAAGCTCGCCGCCATTGGACTCTGGAGCAGTGGAAACGCGTTCTCTGGAGTATTGAATCACATTTCACCATCTGGCAGTCCGATGGAAGAATCTGGGTTTGGCGGATGCCAGGAGAACGCTACCAGCCCCAATGCATCGTGCCAACTGTAAAGTTTGGTGGAGGAGGAATAATGGTCTGGGACAGTTTTTTATTCCAGTGAAGGGAAATATTTAGGCTACAGCATACAATGACATTCTAGACGATTCTGAGCTTCCATCTTTGTGGCAACAGTTTTGGGAAGGTCCTTTCCTGTTTCAGCATGACAATGCCCCCGTGCACAAAGCGAGGTCCATACAGAAATGGTTCGTCGAGATCGGTGTGGAAGAACTTGACTGGCCTTCACAGAGCCCTGACCTCAACCTCATCGGACACCTTTGGGATGAATTAGAACGCCGACTGCGAGCCAGGCCTAATCGCCCAACATCAGTGCCCAACCTCACTAATGCTCGTGGCTGAATGGAAGCAAGTCCCCGCAGCAATGCTCCAACATCTAGTGGAAAGCCTTACCGGGAGAGTGGAGGCTGTTATAGCAGCAAAGGTGGGACCAACTCCATATTAATGCCCATGGAATGAGATGTTCGATGAGCAGGTGTCCACATACTTTGTCATGTAGTGTATGAACAAAGAGAAGATTACTCTCCCGGCGTGAGATTGAGACTCGTTTGATAATAACATCTGCAAATAGCTGCGGACAGAGGGACTGACAGAATCAAATGTCTGACATAAGGGGTTCCGCTGTAAGCTAAATGTTTATCCCTTCCAATTAATTACAAGCTAATTTGCCTGTCTGCTGTCCGAGCTTGTGCATTTGTTTATGCCACAGTAAGCAATTAAGCTGGGAAAATAATAGACAAAGGGTATCTCTCTGTTTGTGTTACTGTTTCTCATTTGGTGTAAATGTCCTTGGGCAGAGGAATTTAAGTAGGCCAGTGTGCTAGTAAAAACACTTTGGGAAAATGACAAAATGAAAGTAATTCTGTTAACATTACACCATCTTCAAAACAAACCAAAGAATATCAATGTCTCTCGCTGATTAAAGCCAAACAAGAATGAAACAACTTTCTGCAATGTAACGGCTGATAACTACGGTAATGACAGAAAACCACCATCTTTTTGCTTTTGTGCATGTCAATGCCTTGTAGCTTCCTTCCATGGGTACAACATTTGCAGCTTCACTGCCTGATGTTGACTCTGGTTTGATACTCTTCTTCAAAGGTAACCCCTCTCCTAAATTGTATATAAAAGAGAGGTGGCAAAGAGGTGGCTAGATGGTGCTATGGTCTCATTGGGCTGGGAAGAGATGGAGCTATTTGTGTAGATTACTCTCAGTCCCAACCCAGACAAACACACACTGTGATATACTGTTTCTACAGATTGAGGCCTAAGCTCAATAGTCTCACCCTAAAGCACAATGGCTACTTTTGCAGTCTGTGGCAGGCATCAAATTGACTCCGGAGGCAGCAGGTGGATATCGCAGACTCAGAGGGGAAAGAGGTATTTCTGATACCCACACGCTCTGACGAGAATATCAAAACCTGGTCAGTTGTGCTGCAGGGAGATTTGGCCTGAGATGAGGAACCACAGGAGGTGGACAGCGTAAACTACCAAACAGGAAGATAAAGTTCTGTGATGCTTTAGAAACAGCACTTTGAAGCTCTAGCTGGCAGAATTATAATCACTATGCAGCAGGATAGTAGATGTTTTTGAATGAAATGCAGTCCATTATTCTGAAGCTTTTAAGTAGTGCCTTATTTTGCTCCTTGCTGCTGTGCCGAGCTTCCTGATGTTTGTTGATATTGGACTGATGAACATTGAGAACCATCAGTGGGGTTGGGGGTGGGTGGTATCTTTGCGAGTCCAAGTGGGTATACAACAATTTCTCTGATGTAGTTTTATGCATTTCACGATCAGCTAGAGGCCCAAGTTGAGCAACAAGGCTAAACTACTGACTGAGAAAAACAGCAACTCTAATCCCAACAGCAAGACCACCCATAACAACATCTGAACATCATGTCCTATAGTTCCTCTGTGAACAAAGAAAAGCCAGTCAATTTCAGCTGAGCGGAAAGGGCGGGGGTCTTTAAAACGTAATGGAATGTCTCAGGTCAACTCAAATAGCAAGTATAAAGTCAACATTCTCAGAATTCAATTACAACATCTTGGTAAGTTAGACAGTAGAAGGTGAAAGGTGAAGGGATGCAGAGCAGATTTCTTTGAATACTGTCAATTTCCAAATATGATCACAAAATTAACTATTATTTATTTTGTAAGATATCTGGCTTTCCTCATGGGCACTGAAGTGCCATTCAATGCTCTAGATGGAGAGATCAGCCCAGGGACTATAGGCCTATTGCTACAACTGCTTACAAAATTGTTTTTTGTTGTTGTTTTACCTGGGTTAAGGATACTGGCTTTGGGGGAGACAAAGAGAATATGCATTACTGTTACTCATCAAAATGAAATAGACCATGCACCACGGAAACCAGATGAGGAATGCTGCTCCGATCTACTGCTGTTTTCCTTTTTAAAAAGGAAAAACAAAAGCCTGCCAAAAGCTACACCACAGTTTCAGACCACGCTAACAACCCACTTTCTAAAAAGTGTTTGAGAATGTATACTTTAAACATATGATAGGTTCTGCTGGGTATTAAGAAGGCAGTGAGGCTGGATGTTATGAGATGACAGTTGACAGTCTGAGGGCATCTTTGCTCCTGATTAAAGGGATAATATTTTACCACCACACAGACTTGAATGAATAAATACAGTTGAAGTCAGAAGTTTACATACACCTTAGCCAAATACATTTAAACTCCGTTTTTCACAATTCCTCACATTTAATCCTAGTAAAAATTCCCTGTCTTAGGTCAGTTAGGATCACCACTTTATTTTAAGAATGTGAAATGTCAGTGATAATAGTAGAGAGAATGATTTATTTCAGCTTTTATTTCTTTCATCACATTCCCAGTGGGTCAGAAGTTTACATACACTCAATTAGTATTTGGTAGCATTACCTTTAGATTGTTTAACTTGGGTCAAACGTTTCGGGTAGCCTTCCACAAGCTTCCCACAATAAGTTGGGTGAATTTTGGCCCATTCCTCCTGACAGAGCTGGTGTAACTGAGTCAGGTTTGTAGGCCTCCTTGCTCGCACACGCTTTTTCAGTTCTGCCCACAAATGTTCTATAGGATTGAGGTCAGAGCTTTGTGATGGCCACTCCAATACCTTGACTTTGTTGTCCTTAAGCCATTTTGCCACAAATTTGGAAGCATGCTTGGGGTCATTGTCCACTGATGTCTTGAGATGTTGCTTCAATATATCCACATACTTTTCCTTCCTCATGTGCCATCTATTTTGTGAAGTGCACCAGTCCTTCCTGCAACAAAGCACCCCCACAGCATGATGCTGCCACCCCCGTGCTTCACGGTTGGGATGGTGTTCTTCGGCTTGCAATATCCCCCTTTTTCCTCCAAACATAACGATGGTCATTATGGCCAAACAGTTCTATTTTTGTTTCATCAGACCAGAGGACATTTCTCAAAAAAGTACAATCTTTGTCCCCATGTGCAGTTGCAAACCGTAGTCTGGCTTTTTTTATGGTGGTTTTGGAGCAGTGGCTTCTTCCTTGCTGAGCGGCCTTTCAGGTTATGTTGATATAGGACTCGTTTTACTGTGGATATAGATACTTTTGTACCTGTTTCCTCCAGCATCTTCACAAGGTCCTTTGCTGTTGTTCTGGAATTGATTTGCACTTTTCGCACCAAAGTACGTTCATCTCTAGGAGACAGAACTTGCTCCTGTAAGTCGCTCTGGTTAAGAGCGTCTGCTAAATGACTAAAATGTAAATGTAAAAATGTAGAACTCGTCTCCTTCCTGAGCGGTATGACGGCTGCGTGGTCCCATGGTGTTTATACTTGCGTACTATTGTTTGTACAGATGAATGTGGTACCTTCAGGCGTTTGGAAATTGCTCCCAAGGATGAACGAGACTTGTGGAGGTCTACAATTTTTTACTGAGGTCTTGGCTGATTTCTTTTGATTTTCCCATGATGTCAAGCAAAGAGGCACTGAGTTTGAAGGTAGGCCTTGAAATACATCCACAGGTACACCTCCAATTGACTCAAATGATGTCAATTAGCCTATCAGAAGCTTCTAAAGCCCTGACATCCTTTACTGGAATTTTCCAAGCTGTTTAAAAGGCACAGTCAACTTAGTGTATGTAAACTTCTGACCCACTAGAATTGTTATACAGTGAATTATAAGTGAAATAATCTGTCTGTAAACAATTGTTGGAAATATTACTTGTGTCATGCACAAAGTAGATGTCCTAACCGACTTGCCAAAACTATAGTTTGTGAACAAGACATTTGTGGAGTGGTTGAAAAACGAGTTTTAATGACTCCAACCTAAGTGTATGTAAACTTCCGACTTCAACTGTGTGAACACAAGATTAGATCAAAGTCGAAAGAAGCACTGGAACAGTAAGATGATGGCTCGGAGTGCTGCTTGGCTGCCATTGCTAACAACATTAAATTGAGGGCATTTGAGATTAAAATTGAGAGATGATGGATTTGAAATAGACACTGAGTGTACAAAACATTAGGAACAGCTTCCTAATATTGAGTTGCACCCCCTTTTGCCTTCAGAACAGCCTAAATTCGTTGGGGCATGGACTCTACAAGGTGTGAAAGGCGTTCCAGAGGGATGCTGGCCCATGTTGACTCCAATGCTTCCCACAGTTGTGTCAAGTTGGCTGGATGTCCGTTGGGTGGTGGATCATTCTTGATACACACTGGAAACTGTTGAGCGTGAAAAACCCAGCAGCGTTACAGTTCTTGACACACTCAAACCGGTGCACCTGGCACCTACTACCATACCTCGTTCAAAGGCACTTAAATATTCATTCTTGCCCATTCACCCTTTGAACGGCACACATACACAATACGTCTCAATTGTCTCAAGGCTTTACAATCCTTCTTTAACCTGTCTCCTCCCCTTCATCTTCACTGATTGAAGAGGATTTAACAAATGACATCAATAAGGGATCATAGCTTTCACCTGGATTCACCTGGTCAGTCGATGTCATGGAAAGAGCAGGTATTCCTATTGTTTTGTACACTCCGTGTACATCATTAGTTCCGACCAAGGCAAGGCTCCATGCATGCAAATTCGTCAACTGGACTGAAAGGATTCAAACCCATCGACAGAGCTATGGATTATTAATGATATTAATGAAAGCAATACTGGTTTAACAAGCAACGTAATTAAGGGAAGACATAATATAAATCATGCCATACTTGAAGTCGAGAAATTAAGAGTTCTATTCAGTTGGATGACACACAAATTATTACTGCATCCCCATGACGATAAGCATATACAGTAGGAATGGCACAATTACCGTATAATTGACGGTTATGGGTGAAGATAGTCATGAAAATTAAATAACCATCACAACTGTTTTTTTTGGGGGGGGGGGGGGGACAAAAATCTGACTGAAAACGGGATGGCCGGGCATTTGTGTGGTTGAGTCCTTTCTGCGATGCCATGGAGTCTTACAGCGTGCTGAAACAAGCAAGGTGTATCAAACAATGAATAGAATGGTCTTGGAAACTCTAACCCTGGCAATTTGACTGGTAAATTCATGGGTACACTCGCAATGGCTGCCTGGTATTGTGTACTAATTACAAAAATAAAAGCAGTACTTTCCAATGTGTGAGATATAAGAGGTGTGCCGTGAGAGTGTGAGAAGAGTGTCAAATGCATGTGTCTCACGGTCAATGCGTGAGAGTTTGCAGCTCTGCATTCGGTCATAGCTTTACTCCCTCTAGTCACAACCCATATCGATGGGTACATTTCCTGCTTTGCTCGCAATGGCCACCAGTTCATCCATTATGCTATCATTGACTTGAAAGGGGACGCCCGTTCTACATGCAGTCAAGAGCGGAGGAAAGGAGAAAATATTCAAAAACATTACTAAAATAATGTGCTATTCGAACGGTTAGTCCCTTGTAGCTCAGTTGGTAGAGCATGGTGCTTGCAACGCCAGGGTTGTGGGTTCGTTTCCCACGGGGGGCCAGTATGAAAAATGTATGCACTCACTAACTGTAAGTCGCTCTGGATAAGAGCGTCTGCTAAATGACTAAAATGTAAATGTTAGAGACCGCGGTCATTTGGCTGGCCAATTACAGTAATTCAAAAGTCCATGACCGTCACAGCCCTAATATACAGGTAACTGACAAAATAAAGTAAACACCAACATAAAGTGTCTTAATAGGGCATTAGGCCACCACGAGCCGCCAGAACAGCTTCAATGTGCCTTGGCATAGATTCTACAAGTGTCTGGAACTCTATTGGAAGGATATAACACCATTCTTCCACAAGATATTCAATAATATGGTGTTTTGTTGATGGTGTTGGAAAACGTTGTCTCATGTGCCACTCCATAATCTCCCATAAGTATTCCTTTGGGTTGAGATCTGGTGACTGACACACACACACACCCTTTAAACCCCCTATGCTTCGTTGAGACCCCTCTTTCAAAGTCACTGAGATCTTTTCTTCTAGCCATGGTAGCCAAAATAAATGGGCATTTTAATACAAGATCAGAATTTCCTCACCGATTTGTTTTACCACTACGTCTCTGTTTGTATCCCCCATTTGCTCAAGTGTTTCCTTTATTTTGGCAGCTACCTGTACAGTCGTGGTCAAAAGTTGAGAATGACACAAGTATTGGTCTTCAAAGTTTGCTGCTTCAGTGTTTTTAGATATTTTTGTCAGATGTTACTATGGTATACTGAAGTATAATTACAAGCATTCCATAAGTGTCAAAGGCTTTTATTGACAATTACATTAAGTTTATGCAAAAAGTCAATATTTGCAGTGTTGACCCTTCTTTTTCAAGACATCTGCAATCCGCCCTGGCATGCTGACAGTTAACTTCTGGGCCACATCCTGACTGATGGCAGCCCATTCTTGCATAATCAATGCTTGGAGTTTGTCAGAATTTGTGGGGTTTTGTTTGTCCACCCGCCTCTTGAGGATCGACCACAAGTTCTCAATGGGATTAAGGTCTGGGGAGTTTCCTGGCCATGGACCCAAAATGTTGATGTTTTGTTCCCCAAACTACTTAGTTATCACTTTTGCCTTATGGCAAGGTGCTCCATCACGCTGGAAAAGGCATTGTTCATCACCAAACTGTTCTTGGATGGTTGGGAGAAGTTGCTCTCAGAGGATGTGTTGGTACCATTCTTTATTCATGGCTGTGTTCTTAGGCAAAATTGTGAGTGAGCCCACTATCTTGGCTGAGAAGCAACCCCACACATGAATGGTCTCAGGATGCTTTACTGTTGGCATGACACAAGACTGAAGGTAGCGCTCACCTTGTCTTCTCCGGACAAGCTTTTTTCCGGATGCCCCAAACAATCGGAAAAGGGATTCATCAGAGAAAATGACTTTACCCCAGTCCTCAGCAATCCAATCCCTGTACCTTTTGCAGAATATCAGTCTGTCCCTGATTTTCTTTCCTGGAGAGAAGTGGTGTCCTCGCTGCCCTTCTTGACACCAGGCCATCCTCCAAAAGTCTTCTCTTCACTGTGTGCGCAGATGCACTCACACCTGCCTGCTGCCATTCCTGAGCAAGCTCTGCACTGGTGGTGCCCCTATCCCGCAGCTGAATCAACTTTAGGAGACGGTCCTGGCGCTTGCTGGACTTTCTTGGGCGCCCTGAAGCCTTCTTCACAACAATTGAACCTCTCTCCTTGAAGTTCTTGATGATCCGATAAATGGTTGATTTAGGTGCAATCTTACTAGCAGCAATATCCTTGCCTGTGAAGCCCTTTTTGTGCAAAGCAATGATGACGGCACGTGTTTCCTTGCAGGTAACCATGGTTAACAGAGGAAGAAAAATGATTTCAAGCACCACCCTCCTTTTAAAGCTTCCAGTCTGTTATTCTAACTCAATCAGCATGACAGAGTGATCTCCAGCCTTGTCCTCGTCAACACTCTCACCCGTATTAACGAGAGAATCACTGACATTCTGGAGTATATGCAAATTGCCATCATTAAAATTGAGGCAGCAGACTTTGTGAAAATTAATATTTGTGTCATTCTCAAACCTTTTGACCACGACTGTACATTATACAACAGGAAGGAATACAGAGGATGTTTAAAATGGCCTCCACGCATCTTGTCCCACATCACCATCATATCATAAATCATCATGTTGGTTAAGGATGGATGAGAAATCCACTAATTGCAATATAGGGCCTCCTCTGTATCCACGTGACAAGACGTAATTAACGATTCGGAAACAGAGCAGCCGCAGACAGACAGTATTTCCTCTGGGTTGTCTCTAAACAACAACATCACTGTTGTTTCACTGTGCAGAGGGGGCAAACTAATAGCTCTATAATGAGTCTGTTTATTAAAAAAGGTCTACAAACAAATACATTACGGTCACAGCAGCTGCCATCCCATGTCTGTTTTTATTATGGCGTTGCGTACCGTAGCGTCCTATCTGTCAGCATCCATACATCTTGTTGTGAGTTGACAGGACGCCCCATGGGGCCAGGCAGACAGAGAGGGATGGAGTGTTCAGAACCGCATGATTGGCCAGGCCAGAGCATACATCAAAGAAACACATATTACTTGTTGCTCTCTCTCGGCTGACATCTCATGGTATGTGTGTGTGTGTACATTTCTGGTGGCAGCAAGGTCTCCGTTCGTTAAGTCTCTTGCCACCGGGGTGACAGCAGCAGGAGCCATACAACACGTACATAACTCCTGGTATTAATGAGGTCATTTGCATTCCTGAATGGCTCTGCTGTTAACACACAACAGAACACAACCTGCTGAGATCTCTACCTGCTATTATACACACAATGTAGAGAGAGGGGAGAGAAACGTATATGTGGGGAGAAAGAACAATACCTGGAAACAAGAGGTGGAGGGAGATTAAACGAGAGATCTGGTCACACACTGTGCCGTTCCTGCCCTAGGCCATGTTAGCAGGATATATGGATCAGGACCCCTTGTTCCACAGGGAAAACCCTGCTTCCCCAGCAGGAAGTGGGAAAAGTTGTTCCTTAACCCCCTACTTCCAAAATGAGACCTAAAACCCTGTTGCCATGCCGATGGCATGTCTATAAAGCCCCTTTCATGACAGCTGTCTTAGTTTCAGAGGGACCCACTTTGATTTTTGCTCTCTAGTCTACACCGCAAGGCCATCAAATTAAATCACTCCTGTCTGCTGCAGAGAGTAAGAGAAAACAGAAAGAGATGGGAAAAAGTTCCCTACATTAAACATTGTCTGGGTTCCCTTTGCCAAAGAATCTCAGAGCTTTTGACTTGCCCTCACAAGCCAGACTGGTAAAGAAAAAAATGAACAGGTGTTCTCAGAATTCTAATGACAGTTTCTTCAGCTCATTGTTTCTTTTGTGTAGAGAGAGAGAGAGAGAGAGAGAGAGAGAGAGAGAGAGAGAGAGAGAGAGAGAGGAGAGAGAGAGAGAGAGAGA